>NC_081562.1:85080907-85104817 GCF_022355385.1 Mustela nigripes | reverse complement strand
CACTCAAGACTATTGAATTTGTTATTGTCTCAGCCTTGAATGTATTTGCATGATTTGCTCCTTTATTTCTTT
This sequence comes from Mustela nigripes, assembly GCF_022355385.1. NCBI lineage: Eukaryota > Metazoa > Chordata > Mammalia > Carnivora > Mustelidae > Mustela > Mustela nigripes. The sequence continues at coordinate 85,104,745 of NC_081562.1, read as the reverse complement.
CAGGTTTCTTTTCGGGTACCTTGTCCTCAGAAACACATTTCCTGATCACCTTGTCTAAAATAAGTCCACCCATTACTTTCTAGCTTCTACTATGTAGCACTACCTACTACTTGCTTTTTGACTAATTCCTCCAGTAGAATGTGAGTTCCTTGAGGTAAAGTCTTTGTTTAGTTCTGCTTTACCTGAGCCCTTAGAATAGTACCTGGTCCATAGTAGGCCCCTGACCACGGTTTATAAACGAACACCTTCTTGTAATTGCAGCCGCTGCAGTTGTGTGCCTGCCTTACCGGCACGTGGGTTGCTAGCTGCTTTCCCTAACTGCAGGAGCTGATTTTTTTTTAAAGGTTCTGATTTCTAATATTGAGCTGTGGGCCAGTGTCCTGCTTGTTAATGAAACTGGAGTTTAATGCAGTCATGAACCTCATCAGAAGTTCCAGAAGCTTACTGTATAGATGAGACTTTGTGGTCGATCACTTGGAAGCACGCTGTCAAGGGAAAGAAGTCTAGGCCTCTTGGTGTTTTCTTTTCATTTACAGAAATCACAGATGAGGACAACAGCATAGCTGCCATGTACCAGGCTGTTGGTGAACTGCCCCAGCCCAACAGGGACACATTAGCTTTCCTCATGATTCACTTGCAGAGGTGAGTACAGCAGAAACTCACTTCTGGGAGTTTGGGAATTTGCCATGGGGAACATAATGTGGGTTGGGTGTTAGAGAGGGAATGTGAAGGGTGAAATGTTTTCTGATAGATCTTTTTTTTTTTTGGTCTGTGTTTAAGTGGAAGAGCAAGTCTTCTAATTAAATGCTCTTTATCTTAGAGTGGCTCAGAGTCCAAACACTAAAATGGACGTGGCCAATCTGGCTAAAGTCTTTGGGCCTACCATAGTTGCCCATGCTGTGCCCAATCCAGATCCAGTGGTAATGTTGCAGGACATCAAGCGTCAGCCCAAGGTAGGCAAGTGCCCTTTGTATATATACATACACACAAAAGATCTATATGTGGAGAGAGATACATATATATCTCTCTCATGTGACGTGATAACATGAGAAAGCGCAAAGAGGTAAGCCCTGAGCTTTGGAATGTGCATATATGTATATAAAAGATATATATGTGTATGTGTGTGTGTTTGTGTGTGTGTATATATATGTGGAGATATGGGTGTGGGAAGAGGTAAGCCCTGAGCTTTGGAAGTGCACTAACCTGTTTGGTGGCTGTTTAGGTGGTAGAGCGCCTGCTTTCCCTGCCCCTGGAATACTGGAGTCAGTTCATGATGGTGGAACAAGAGAACATTGACCCCATACATGTCATTGAAAACTCAAATGCCTTTTCAACACCACAGACGCCGGATATTAAAGGTGAGGCCCAAGTTGTGTTTCCTAAGGGACCTGATTCCCTCTCTGGTTTTGGCCATGTACCCTCTCCCTCCCTTTGCTAGAGCTGTTTGGAATTCAAAAATTAAATTCATTATGAGGATTCTAACATTAAAAGAAAATTTATAGCTCTACTATCCTGACTTTTTTTCACTTGAATGGAACGTGGTTCTCCTATTTCTTCTACATACGGGTATTTTAGAAATAGAATAACAATTCAGATATAATTTGATCTTCTTTCACTTAACATACTGCAAGAACTTTTTTTGTTACTATATAATTTTATCATCTTTATGGTTGTAAACAGGAATTTACTTTAACATGTTCTATTAGAAATTGATGTTATTTTTGAATTTTCCATAGTTACTAATAATGCTGACATCAGCATTATAGGAATATATCCTGTTTCCCCCACTGTTAAATTCCCAGGAGTGGGAACTGCTGAATTAAAGGGCTTGAACATTTTTTTGTTTTACCAACTTGATTTCTTAAAGGCTTTGCCAATTTGTATTGCCAGCAAAAATGTTTGAAGTTGGTTTCTTCCAACTTTACTGGCATTGGAGACCAGACCTCTCATATTTGCAAGATCCTTTTTAAGAAAGAATGTTGTTTTTTCCTAATGTAGGTAAGAATCGGGTGGTCAGACATTAGATTTGTGAATGCTGGAGTTTGAGAATGGCTTAAATCAGGAAGCATATGTCAGCTGTTCATTGAGCAGTTGCCTGCATAGAAGATGTACTGATCTGTTATAGACGATGACAAAAATGATCTCTGGGACTTTGCTTGGGTCTTTAACCTTAGCTCTTAAGGGCTTCACGGGGTATTTGGCTTAAAAACTGGCCACCCACAAGGGTGCTTTTCTTTTTGCCCTTCCCTTAAAAATATCTCTCAACTTTGATTGAAGTGAGTTTACTGGGGCCGGTGACCACTCCTGAGCATCAGCTCCTCAAGACTCCTTCATCTAGTTCCCTGTCACAGAGAGTGCGCTCCACCCTCACCAAAAACACGCCCAGGTAAGTGGAACTGCCCGGCCTGGGAACTGAACTCTTCCCAGCATACCGAAGCTTACTGAAGGGGAAATTGGATGAGGCCTTCAGCTAGCAGCTAGCCTTTATTTATTTATTTTTTTTTTAAAGATTTTATTTATTTGTCAGAGAGAGAGAGAGAGCACAGGCAGAGTGGCAGGCAGAGTCAGAGGGAGAGGCAAGCTCCCTGTGGGGCAAGGAGCCCGATGTGGGACTCGATCCCAGGATGCTGGGATCATGACCTGAGCCGAAGGCAGCTGCTTAACCAACTGAGCCACCCAGGCGTCCCAAGCCTTTAAAAGTAACCTGGAGCCATAAGGATCCCTTTTTGAAAAGGGTCTAAGGGTTTTGTTTCCCCTCTCTCATCGCAGACGACAAAAAGTAGTTTGCAGAATAGTTGTTGAGGGTTTCCTAATTTTAGCTGATAATACTGAGTAATGTTAGAGTTGTTTATTTACCTACTTTTCATGGAATGCTTTTTCGGTTCATTCTCTGTAGATTTGGGAGCAAAAGCAAATCTGCCACCAACCTAGGACGACAAGGCAACTTCTTTGCTTCTCCAATGCTCAAGTGAAGCCCCGTGTCCTGTTGCTTGCCAGCATTTACTGACTGCAAGGAAGGCCGCACCTTCTCTCCTCAGCCTCTTGTACTCATTACTACTTTTAGCATTCTCCAGGCTTTTAATCAAGCTTAATTGTGCACGGGGGTTTTATTAAAACTATATATATCTCCCTCTCTTTCTCCTCCGGTAATGTAATATCAACACCTTGTGCTGTCATTGTTGGGAGCTTCTAGATGGGAGATCTTTATAGTGGTAGAAGGGAGAATTATGGAGTTCATTGTGATTTTGCGGGGGAGGGAGGCTGGAGTGGACCCATCCCTCTGGCTTAAAACCGAATGCTGCTCATGGACTGATCTTTCTCTGGCATTATTTAGAACTAATTTCCTTGAGACAATGACAAGCCACACCTCTTTGGTAAGACTCTGGTATCTCAGGGTGGGAGGTGGGAGGGCAGGGTAAAGAAAAGTGGGACAGAGGATGTAGGACGGCTCCTTCTGAGGACTTGGAGGTCCCCTTCCCCCGTATGAACTAAGCTGTAACGTGGAGCCTTCATAAAAATGGGATAGGACGAGGACAGAACTAGCGATGGGGGTGTGCTTAGCTTTGATTCGGATTGATTAGGTTTAATAGTGTTAAGTGGCATAACCTTGTAAAAGTGATACTACAACTTGAGTTGATCTCTGATGGGCTCCTGGCTGGACTTTGGATTTGGTTGGGGTCAAAGCTGGTTTGTGTTTCAGTTGAATTCGTTCTGTTGCTTGACCCCCCTTCCCCTCGTCCATTGGAGCCCTACTTCTAAAAGTCACATGCCATCTATTTGGCGTCCCAGTTCACAATTAAGAGTAGGCTATAAGGGGAGATTGTCAGTATTTTGTGTGGCAAGAAAAGCCACAGTCATGTTGTCTTTGCACTTTGGTTGCTAAAAATCTTCCTATGGAACATAGCCACATCTAGATAAATATGGAATTTTTATTAAAATTATTTCCAGTGTCTATAAAAAATGCTTTCTTCTGTAGAATGTTTTTGATTCATAGTGACCTTTGTCTGTAAAACACATATTTAGAATAATATTTGGAAAAAAGTAAGTCTTTTTTTTTTTTTCCAAAAAGACTGTGAGGTTGGTGTTCTTATCATGGGAGGTAACCTTCAGCGCCTTTTTAAAGAAAATATTTTCCTCAATGTTTTGGTCTACTGTTCATTTTCATTCTCTCCCCTCCCCCACTGCGGCCACCATCAGGAGTTTGATTCTTCGTTTCTCATTCAGGCCTTTTCATTGTCCAAATTGAAGTCCTAGATTTGTCCTTTGACTGTTTGCCTCTCATTTGAAGAAACTACTTTAAACAAAAACCAAATTTTTAAAAACAAGTCTTTAGGGACCAGAATGGTGCAGTTAAAAAAAAAAAAAAAAAAGATGACTCTGGCTGGCTGACTGCCTGGAGCATCCTTCACTGCTGGAAGTGCCTCTGGAGCGAGCGGGGTGATTAACTGAGGGCACCTGCGCTGGGAACTCTGAGGCTGGTGAACAGAATGTATCTGAGATTGAGTGTAAACAGTTGCAGGCTTAATATGTAACCGCCGAGAGAGGAGGCAACCTACTGGCTTTTTTCCCAGGAGGTGGCAGCTCTCACAGCAGGGAGATTTTGCCTCAGCAAATTGAGAGAGGACGGGTCCCCTCTCCTCTTACCCCGCTTACACACACACACACACACTCACACGGGTCCCCTCTCCTCTTACCCCGCTTACACACACACACACACACACACACACGCTTGTTAAGTTTTATTTTTTAACTTTGTCCTAGATGTCATCTCTTTCCTTATGTCTGCGCAAGCCTGGCATTGGCCTGGCTCCGTATTTGCTGTTCTGTAGTATCTCCTCAAGGTGCATTTTAAGTCACTAATGTGGAGGAAGTAAATGGATTGTATAATGTTAGTGAAGGCAAGGCTACCCTATGCAGGAACTGATGGCCCATTAGTGAAAAAGGAAATGGTCCTGTGTGTCAAATGTTGGCAGCCAGTTGCTCAGTTTCAGGCTAGGCCAAGAGACCTCAGCCATGAAAATAATTCTGATACTAGCAAAGGGAAATATGTACCCACCTTCAATTTCTTTAATAGTACTTCATGTGGAACAGCTTGACTTTCGAGGCTTTCTTAATTAAATTGTATTTCCTTGATGAGAGATCTAAGGAAAGGGTCCAGTGCTTTGGAGTAGCAGGAGTAGCTCCTGCCCCTGACCCTTTCTGGTGCTGCCTCTTTCTCTGCCTTTAATGCAGTTTAACTTGACTCTTACTTGCTAATAACCAGAACCTACTTTTTTTTTTTTTTTTTTTTAAGATTATTTATTTATTTATTTGTCAGAGAGAGAGAGTGAGCACAGGCAGACAGAGTGGAAGGCAGAGTCAGAGGGAGAAGCAGGCTCCCTGTGGAGCAAGGAGCCCGATGTGGGACTCGATCCCAGGACACTGGGATCATGACCTGAGCTGAAGGCAGCCGCTCAACCAACTGAGCCACCCAGGCGTCCCTATGAAGGCAGAGTCTTTAACCCACTGAGCCACCCAGGGGCCCCTGAAATCTACATTTTTAAGTCCGTTCTCCATAGGTCTAGGTAAGACTCCTAAGTTTGATGTTTATTTAATTGGGCAAGCATTGCATGGTTTGATTCAGCAGCAACAATTTGCATTTATTACTGGTGTCTAATGATGTCTCTTTCCTTAAGAAGGTGAATTCATTGCAGAAATAGAAAGCATCTGGGTTTCCATCAGAGGACTACAGTGTTTAAGTGATTTACCATGACAAAAATGGCCATTTTTGGCTATGAACTGTACCTATGGCATTGAAAGGGGTTTTGAATTCTTAAAATTCCTGTTTAAATTATTGCAGCACAAAGTGACCAGCAGTGCTGAGTGCAAGGAGGAAAGCCATCAGCCTTGCTGGGTTGGTTTTGTGAACAGCAGGGCTTCCCTGCCCACCGCAAGCTTCAAACAGACACATAGGCATATATATACGGTATATGTATATGTATATGTATAAATCATGCACAATGTATGATTTCCTAGGACTTGATTTCTTGGTGGAAGAAGATTTGGGAGACCCACTGTGGTGAGCCTGGGATACTGAGCTGTGGTTTGCTTACTCATGCATCCACTTTTTTGAGGCTCCGCAAGGTGCAGGGAAGGGGCTGTTGAGAGTCTAGATCTGAAAAACAAGGGAGGGCAGAGACTTCAGTGTTTAGGCTGGCACAGTTAATACAATAGGATCCCGGTCCATGTGCATTGATGATAGCCTTACTCATGACTCGGGTTTCAGCCACTGGTGTGAGCAGCTTTCAAGCATGCAGAGTTGGGGCATGTCAGTCATTGTGTTTTTCATATAAACAGGATTTGGAGAATGGTCACTTAACCTAGGAATTTAGTGATTTAAAAAAAAAATCTGCTCCCTGTAGTTGGTCTGTTTGGTAAATAAGTGAAGGCCCCAGGCCAGGGGCCAGGATTCTTAACTTGTATAATTTATTAGACTCTGGTTCTCAGAGGCTCTGTTTGTTGATGGTTCTATTCACGAAGTCAGGCAGAAGGCAGTTTGACGTCACTAGGAATAACCTTGTAGCGTGTGGGAGCCTTGTCCTCCGCAGTTGTGTGGGATGGGAAAGGAGGCCACTTTTCAGGGACTTGGAGTTGGAGCAGGAATTTTCCTTTTGTCTACCTTCTCCCGCTATAACTCTTGCCAGCTTCATTTAGTTGCATTGTTTTGATACAGATTGCTCTCCCATCTCACACAGTTGGACACCATCTGTGTGCTAGGCTCAGACACGTATAAATGGATATTTGGATTTCTAATAAAGCACTTGCCAGTTAATATCTTCTCTGGTCTTCAGTGAAGATGGAATTAACCAATTCCCCATAAAGTCTCTAGGAAATGTAATATGGTGATTGACAGGATACCAAGTGCTTTCATGCACCGTCTTACCTGATGTCACCACATCCATGTGGGGTGGGCAGGTCATCTTATCCCCGTTGAAAAATTCAGAGGGGTGATTTGGCTTAAATTCCCACTAACTAATCTATAGTTTAGCAGGGATAAGAACCTGGGGATTAGAGCTCCTACTGGAGTTCAGCTGTGGTGCTTGCTATTTCAGAGCAGCATCGTGGGCTTGGTTGATATATTATTAGGTACATAAATGATTCCACTCAAGGCTGTATGCGGATGTGCTTATTTACAGATGACCCAGAAGGAGCAGGGAGGGCTAGACTGCTGGGGAAAGCATTTGGGACAGGAGAAAGAAATGTCTTACTGGTTGGGCTTATCATCTTGTAGATTGGGAGCCCTGGGCTTGGTTGGTGAGCTGGGGCTGCTTTCTGTGTGCAAGGAGGTGGATGAGCTGGTGTAAGTGTTTGGGGTTCCTCCTGGTGGGAGTCCGTGGCTGGGTCACCCATGCCCATCTTGTGTGCTCTGAAGCTCAGAGCCAGGAACAGGCGAGTCTCTGAGCCAAAGCCATCAGCCTGCTTCTAGAAACGTGTCAGCGGATTAGTTTATTGGCTTTCCCCCTGAGTGGCATTAGCTCTCACCCCGTCTCATGTTCACCATCTGGCTTTGAGTAAGAAGTCGTCGAGTGATCTCTCTTCAGCAGCCTGCTCTGTGCCAGGGCTTTCTGATGCCTGTTCAGCTTCTTCCTCAGCAACCCCAGGGCCCAGTGCTCTCCAAGAAGAGGTAGTCGGTCTGTTGTGCCCACACATAATGCACACCTGGGATCAGGAAATACTTTAGACCTCAGAGGGGAAAAAAAAAAATCAAGGAGAATGCATCTGTGGGGTTAGTGGCCTTTTGTTGTCAAAACTAACAAGTGGATCTGTCCTTAGGTGAATTTTTAAAATGGAGTTGCCCCTGCCTGTACAATGAGACGGTTTGTCCAGATTTTAGTAGAGCAAGACAGACGAGGGGGCTGGGATTTTTCTTCCTCATTAGGAAGCAAGGCCTCAGGTGGGGTGCTTAAATGAACGGCCTCTCCTCCTCCCCGGGAGCTGGCTGCTCAGTCCTCCTAGGTTAATATACGTTGACTGGGGCTAAATGCCTGACGCTTCTGGACAGAGTCCAGCTCCTCGGCGGAGAAGCCGCACTGTGGAGATACAGCTGCTGGCATTACAGGGCTAAGCCCTTTCCAGCTGCTTTGCTTTAACGGGAACTGCCTGCAGTCGGCGGCTTAACGGAGCTGTCTTAGCCCCCTGAGGAGGAAATGACTAATCTCGGCATCTTCTCAGGGCACTGGCCTGGAGGCTCTGGGGAAGATAACCCGGTGGGGTAGGAAATGGCTGGATAAATGGTGTTGGAGTGCTAGGCGATTATCCCCTCCAAAATGGTGGTCCATGCTTGGCATGGTTTGTGTCTCATCTCCTGGAAAAAAAGGTGGGGGGTTTTCTTCCCTGGCCTCCTTGGCACTGAGGGAGAAGAGATGTTAAATATGTTCGTGGCCTGGGTATTGAAACACTGCACTGGAGTTGAGAGCATATGAAGGCAATGGTGCCTAACCCCCTTAGAGGAAGATGATCTGAGACCCTCCAGTGTGGTCCCCACTTTGACCTTACATTCCCCTTCGCTTCATTCATTTATTCATTCATAGTAGGCTCCACATACCCAGCGTGGAGCCTAATTCAGGGCTTGAACTCAAGCCCTGAGATCAAGACTCAGACACTTAACTAACTGAGCCACCCAGGCGCTCTTCCCCCTTCACTTTATTTATTTATTTATTTATTAAAGATTTTATTTATTTATTTGACAGAGAGAGATCACAAGTAGGCAGAGAGGCAGGCAGAGAGAGAGAGGAGGAAGCAGGCTCCCTGCTGAGCAGAGAGCCCGATGCAGGACTCGATCCCGGGACCCCGAGATCATGACCTGAGCTGAAGGCAGTGGCTTAACCCACTGAGCCACCCAGGTGCCCCCCCCCTTCACTTTAAAATCTGATTTAAGGAACCGTGATCTGGGGTGCTTGGGTGGCTCAGTTGGTTAAGTGTCCAACTGTTGGTTTCCACTCAGGTTATGATCTCAGGGTTGTGGGATAGAGGCCTGTTGGGCTCTTTGCTCAGCACAGAGCCTGCTTGAGGTTCTTCCCTTTCCCCCTTTTTCCCCTCTTGCCCCTCCCTCCACTTGTGTGCCTGCAAGTTCACTCTCTCTCTCTCTCAAATAAGTAAATCTTAAAAATAAATAAAGAGCAAAGATCTGAAGGAGAAACAATCATTTCCTTGGTTGTAAGATGCACTTAGAAATATGCTTTAATAGTTCTGAGAATTGGAATACCTTATAATCAATGGCATCTTACAAAAACAATGCAGTGTTTTTTCTTATAAAATAGTCAAGCATCTTACTATCCATGTTATTTGGACTGAAAGTGTTTGCTGTTCGCGGGAGATAGGGTGTTGGCTAGAACAGATGAGGTCAGGGAACCTGCTATTTAGCTGTGGTCCAAGATCTTTAAAACAGGGAGTTCTCTGTGTTCTCTGTGTCTGAGGGAAGCTGCAGGATAGGAAAAGGAGAGCTCAGCCCCAGAACATCTGGCACAAAGAGACAGGCAATGTGTAGGATAGAATCAAAATCTGTCCCAGTCATGGCCCCTAGAGCCATTACATGTGACCCCGGAGTCAGGGAAGGGTTAGAAAAAAGTCACTGTGAATCAGTGAGGCTACAACCAAAATACTAGAACTTCCTAGTGGAGTTCTGAAATGAGTGCAGCATTGAAAGCCTAGGGTGCTTGAACACAGAGGAGGTCAGAGGTCTGTTCGGGCAGGGAGCTGGGAGTGTTTACTGCAATCCCTTTTCCGACTTGCTCACCAAATCCAGAGTATCAGAGGTCTTTCCTCCCATGAAACCGGAAGGCCATGGTTTGGGGACCAACAAAAAGGACAGATAGCCAAGTTAAGGAAATTGTTGCCCTGAGATGAGGAGACTAAAAATCTAATTTTGTTTAAGAAGGTCTTTACGTTGTGGTGGAGAGAAGTGTTCAAATAATTGTGAAGTAGCGTGTTCAGTGCCAGGACAGAGGTATGTGTCACATGCTGTGGGGAGCTCTGGAGGGAGGCCCTGGACGCTTACCAGCCTGAGGCCATGACATTAGGCTGCACGTCAGGCCACACAGGGCAGCCAGAGAGGACCAGGAAGTGTATTCTGGGCAGAGAGGCACCTCCAGCCTCGTGCCTCATAACTGGACACTGAGGACTGTCCAGCCTCTCCTCTGGATCCCAGGCTGGGCCCTGGCCTGGGCGGGCCTTGTTCCATCCATCCACGGAGCTGGGGCGGAGTTGTTAGTCTGTGCCACCATCAGTGGCATACCCTGCTCCCAGTTTTGGCAATAACTGCCCCTTTTTATGTGCTATGGTGAGTGCTGTGAAGTGTGTAAACTTGGCAATTCACAGAACTGTACCCCTGGGGCTAATAATACATTATATGTTAATAAAAAATAAAAAGTTTTAAAAAGGGAAAAAAAATAACTGTCCCTTTCACTGACTTAATCAGAGCTCTGAAACAGTTTGCATTTCCCCCTTCTATGCCTCTTCACTGCAGCCTACTAATTAGTGCTGTCAGACTCCACAGTCTCATAAGCCCCCTTCCCTAACTGCGCCTCCCCTCTGGCTTTGGCTGACTGCGACTGCTCCTCGGTGTAGCTGCCCCTCCCCAAGAGGTGATTGTACATCTTGGCCATGCAGAACCCCTGCCCCAGCTGCCCCCAGTGACCACTGTTTGGCCAGATTCTTCTTTTTGATTAGCCCTTAGCTTCTTCCCTCCCTTCTTTGCTCCCTGTCTTCCCTCTGACATTGCTTGGGCCTGGCATTGGTCTAGGTCAACATTCCTGTTGATAAGGGGCTCTCTTCTGCTGCTCAGGGTCCTGGAGTGCAGGGCTATGGGCTGGGAGGGACTGAGACTATATCCTCTCCTGACCATGGGCACTCTCCCATCAAGTTGCCAGTCAGCTTGTTCTGGATCACTTGACCTTACTATAGATCAGAGATCCCTGACTTTCATTGGTGCCACCTCTTAAGTACTCAGCTCTGATGGCTGCTTCCCTTTTGATTTCTTAGCTTTCCTATGAAATTCCAGATGCTCAAAGTCCTGCATTTTTGTACCCCTTGGTAGGCACCTGGCCTCCTTACTCTCATTTCCTGGATCTTCCTGCAAACCAGCTTTCAGCCACAATCACTCCAGTGCTCCACCTCTCTGTCCGGGGAGGCCTTTCCTTCCTTCACGAGTTTCATTCGTTTTTTCTTTTTTTAAAAAAATTTATTTTTAGTAATCTCTACAACCAACATATGGCTCGAACTCACAACCCCAAGATCAAGAGTCACATACTCTTCCAACTAAGCCAGCCAGGCGCCCTTTGGGTATGAATCTTGACTCTTTTTTCCTCTGGGATCCTCCTCCCCCAACACACTCATATACACACTATCCTCTGCTTAAGCTAACTAAGGTTGGGGAATGGGGAGGAAGTGGGTCCTTCTTTAGTAATAGCGGGCTGGGCTGCTGAGCTGCCTTAGGAACTTCTGGGAAGCAGCTGAACCATTGGCAAGGGGGAACGGCAGTCAGCAGTCTACTGCCATGATGGCGACAACCCTACCACCAACTGAGATCTGAGTCGGGGGCTGCCTAGCTAATCACATTCTTCCCATGTGGTTCCTGCCACCCTTACTGAATAGACCCCATTTTCTTTTCTTTTCTTTTCTTTTTTTTAAAAGATTTTATTTATTTATTTGACAGAGAGATTACAAGTAGGCAGAGAGGCAGGCAGAGAGAGAGAGAGGAGGAAGCAGGCTCTCCGCCGAGCAGAGAGCCCGATGCGGGACTCGATCCCAGGACCCTGAGATCACGACCTGAGCCAAGGCAGCAGCTCAACCCACTGAGCCACCCAGGCGCCCCTAGACCCTTTTTTCTAGATGAGGATAGTGAGGCTCAGGATGCTTAAGTAACTTGCTTAAGTTCGCCCAGCTGTAACTGCCTGAGCCTGTATTTCAACTTTTTCAACCCTTTCAACACCTATTATACCTTTATGTAGCCTTCTTTTTTTTTTTTTTTTTTTTTTTTTTTTTTTTTTTTAATATGGTATCCAGAATCCTTTAAGTCAAAGTGATGTTCTTTGGAAAGTGAAAAGCCTCTTCTCCTCCTCTACCTCAGTCCCAGCAGCCCAAATGTGTCCCAGAGCCTGGCCCCTTGGTGGACTCCCTGCACCCCTCCCCTGCCCAGTGTGGTCCCAGTGTGTCCTCTTTCCAGCCAGAGGTAGCAGTGGGGGTGGGAAGTGGAGAGGGGCATCCTGCCAGCCAATTGGGGACACGGCAGCCTAGGCTCTGAGCGGCTCTGAGCTCACATCATCTGCTCCTGCTAAGGCAATCATCAACATAAAAGGCTAATTGTATTAATCACCAAGGCACCCCCCTCCCTTTCGGGAAAATTATGAATTGCAATTGCAGATGGCTCTGCTGATTGAAGGCAATGCTCAGCGGGGAGAAGGGCCAGATCAGATTACACACCATTAATTAAAAACTTCCCGTGACAACTGGGAGGAAGGGAGTGCAGACCGAGGGTCTGCGTGGTTGGGTCTTTGTCCTCCCCATGCTCCCACTGCTGCCACCCTCTCACCCCACCCCAGGCCCAGGGGCTGAGGCTATGACGCCCCGTTGCCCCAGGCTGGTACCTGTGAACTTGGCTCCCCAAGGGCCAGCCCTTCCCTCATCCAAACAGATGGCTGGCTGTCCTATTAAAGGGCGCCAGAGAAGGAGACGCTAACCTTTGGATATTCATTCCTGTGTCTAACTTTGGATGCTCTTCAGATTCTAACCTATTTCCTCACTTTTCATGAAGCTTGTCTCCCCCCTTGCTCTAGCCTCTTCCAACAGAGCACAGCTTTAAAGAACTATTCGTGAAACTAGCCCCTCTCTCTCCAAGCAGTCTGACCCTTTCGGCCCGGAAGTTCCCAAGACAGAGGGTCCAGAGTCTGCTCCCGAGGAGCTCCAGGGAGCTCTCCGAGGCTCCAGGGTGGCTGTGCCCCCTGGTCCCAGCTTTCCCTCCCTGCAAGCACAGGCGCCTCAGCTGCTCTCATCCTGGCACACTGGAAGTTGCACCTCCTGAATTCTCTTGATCAATGACCGCCTCCCCTCCCTCCCCAGTTGCCCAGTCTCAGTCATTGGATTCATCAAACTTCCATTGAGTACCCAGTGTGTGCTCAGCTCTGGGGACGCAGAGATAATTTGTCTAGGGGCTTCGGAGCCTACTGCAGGAGCTCTGCCCTCCTGCCTTTGTCAACTTTATAGTCCATCCGTCCTTCTGTCCTTCCTTCCTTCCTTTCTTCCTTCCTCCTGCTAGAGCTTGTATAGACACCCCCCCCCCCCCCCCCGCAGAGCTCTGTTCTGAAAAATTCTAAGCTGGGAGCTGAGGAGACCTTAGGGGGCTTTGGTACTGAGCTGGGTGACCTTTAGCAAGTCAATCACAGCCCTCCTCCCTCCCCCACACTCAGCTCTCCCTGCTCATAAAAGGGCACGGGAAGCCCTGGGCTCTGAGAGATTGTAAGATGGATGAGAGGGGCCTGGCTTGGAGAGATGTAAATAGTACTCCACACTGACAATATCACAGAACTCTGAACGCGGTCACTGTGGCCACAAGCACTTGGGGACTCAGCTCTTGCTCTAGTTACTGGCTGGGCTCTGTCACCCTGCCCATGAAAGACTTTGGGAGCCCCTCCCATGCCCGGTGCCTTTGGAGACATCATGGAAAAGGTCCTATCTTTTTTATGCATTTGGTTGCTGTATCTCAGGGTACCATGGTGATGGGCACCATAGAGATGAGAAGAACTGACTTTTATTGGCTTGTCTCTTTGTTCCAGTGGCCCTCCTCAACCCCTCCACACACACAAAGCTCCCGGGTCAGTGGATCCAGGAGAGAAGGAGGCAGTGCAAGTAAGTGGAACAGATGAAAAGAGAAAAGCCTATTCTCTTTTCCTTCCCTCTCAATCCTCCTCCTCTCACTTCTTCCCTCCACCCTCCCATTACCAACAGCAATTGTATTCAAACCCGATAATTACAGTAACAGTGACAATAATCATCATTTATTGGGTTTGTTTTTCTAACATTTTAACATCCGACAACATTTTCCAGTCTCTTATTTGTTTTGACAGCGGGCACTAGGGGAGGACTGTGCCCATTTTATAGCTGGGGAAGCTGAGATCCATAGGGCCCCAAGTCATGGGGGGACAGTATTTACAGCAGCTTATAAATACAAACAAACCCACTGAGGCTTGCTGTCCTTCAGAAGCACCCAACTGCAAATTCTGGTTTCTTGGGTCATTCCTAAGTTCTTACCATCCTTGGGACTTCATTAATAGCTTTTTGAGGATCCTGGCAAAATTGCAAATGAGGCTGGAGACAGTTTATTGCCCAGGTCATGAACAGGGGGCTGGGATAAGGACCTTCTCCTCTCAGGATTGTTCCCATGGATGGGGCTGTGGCATCGAAGGTGGGCAAACATCTGGGGAGAGCCTGCCCTGGAAAAGGCCTGTTTGACCCAAACCTCCCTTGCCTATATCCTGCCCCTCTTCCCCAAGGCAGGGTCCTCTCCTGTGTATTTAGAAGCCTGAGGAATGAAGATCGATTGGAAGGACCGTCTCTGTCCTCAGGGCACAGCCTCAGGCTGAGGGCTGGTCTGTAGCCCTCAAACTATACCCAAGAGCAGAGATATCCCTATGAGGAGCTCAGAGACCATCCCAGGACCTGATTCTTCTGGGAAGTCTCGCTTTCCCTTCAAGGGTAGGTGAGATGTTGAGGTTCCCCAAGGTCTCTATAGCCCTTAGTATCTAAGCTGAATGGCTGTCTGGGCTCTAATACCCAAGACAAGGCGATCTGGAGGCCCACGATGCCCACTAGGATCCAGATGGATGAGAGAAGAGGAGGGCAGTCATGAATTTCCCTGCCTCCTCCTGCTCTGTCCCATTAAGAGATGTAGGAGGAGGAAACTGAACAGATTTGCTTCCCAGATTCTTTCTGTCTAGAAATATAATGCCAGGGGTAGGGATTGGCATTCCCGGCCCACCCTGTTAGGACAAGAGGCCTAGCCTCCCCATCCTTCCTGCCCTCATCCTCTCCCCCCTCCCCCTCCCCCCATAAAACCCGACATCTGGTTGTACAAGGCAGCCTATCTACCTAAAGGGCTCCTTGCAGAAGCCCAAAGATGAGGGGCCCCGTTCTATACTGTCTGACATATGTTCCCCAATTCTGTGTCCCCTGAACTGGACTGGGATTCTCTCTTCTCGGGCTCTTCTTCTGCCACTTTCTCCACTTCTTCGCTACCCATGAGGATGGCCAGTCGCTGGGCCATGGTCTTGGTGCCAGGGAAGAGGATAAAGTTGTAGATCAGGGAAGCCAGGACAGCTCCTGCCAGGGGTCCCACCCAGAAGATCTGAGGGGGCAGAGAGAAACAGGCATGAGTCATCAGGATCACAGGGTAGATTCGGCATCCTAGGCTGCTTCCCTAGTATTAACTTGGTCTACCAGGACCCCTCAGGCTCTCTACATGGTGACGAAATGGAGAAATGGGCATCCTGCCTGCCGAGTCTCTGCAGGTGAGGTGACCTTGCCTTGTGTGGGGCAGGCCCAGTCTCCTCACCACTCCTGCTTCCCTCCTCTTGGCCTCCCCTATTCCAACCAGGAGGCCTGGCTAAGTGCTGTTCCTGCTTCTGCTGGTGTGTGTGTGTCTATTTCTGTTTGTCTTTTTCTTTATCCAAGTTTGGAAACTGGTCCAGCTGGAGGAAGTGAATAAGGAAACAGCCAGGACTTGAGGCCTGGGCCAAGCCTGTGTCTCCCGCCCCGGCCCATTTATTAACAGCCTACTGGGTCCCCTTGGCTCTTGAAGATGGAAAGAAAGGAAGTACAAGCCAGGATACTCGCCTTTGTCTTCCAAGCCAAGGGAAACCTCCACTGGGAGGTCAAGAAGGTCTGTGGTGGAGGTCCCATCTCCCCAGGTCCCAGTGGACTGCCCACTGGTGAGAGCCACAGTCCCTATTGCCCTTGCCCAGGCCCTTCCCATCCCATGGCGGCCAGCAGAGGCTCTCACCCAGTGGACCTCGAACTTCCCAACGATGATAGCAGGGCCGAAGGAGCGGGCCGGGTTCATGGAGCAGCCTGTGAAGTAGACCTGGAGGGCAAGTGCTGGTTTAGGATGTGAGGAGGCTTAACGCAGGCCCAGGAGGGGACAACCCCCTCTGTCCTGGCTTAGAGCCTTGACCACGACAGCACCATACCCCAGACCTGGATTGTGGGAACACAGCCTCGAACCAACCCAACTAAGGGCTCAGGGAGGGGCACTTCCTGGCCTTCAGGGTCCCAGCAGGCTCCTCGGGGAGTGACCAGTGTGTGCGTGTCCACAGTGTCCACTTTGCCTCTTACCCCAATGAGGTGCCCCAGCGCCAGAGAGATCCCCATCATGGTGGCCGGGGAGCCCGATGCCTGCCGGTTGTCGGTGCAAACAAAAACACAGAGTACCAGCTGCAGGGTCAGAACCAGCTCCACAGCCACGGCCTGGCCCGTTGAGACGCTGCTCCGGACCTGGATGAGGAGGCTGTGCTGGAGGTGATGCTGGTTGGTGACCCGCTCAGGCCTCATTGCCCCACCGTAGGGGGGTGACACTTCACCACCGCAGATTCCAGGACCCAAGGAGATGGGGAGAGCTGTGCAGTGGAGTTCCGGTCAGCCCTGGACTCCTGCTCCCTGCAGAAGGGAGCGGCCCCTACTCCTAGCCCACCAGTTGGCTGGGGCCGGTAGTTGGCAAGGGGCTTCGTTGGCAAGTTCTGATGGGGGAGGGAAGGCTCAGAGCAGGGGAGGGGGTGGCGTACAGGTTTTTGAGCAGACTGGGAGGAGACCGTGGGTAGGAGTAGAAGGAGGAGACTTGGGGAAGTAGGTGGAAGGATAGATGATTAGGGGAATCTGGGGGAGTGAGACAGGCCTCGGGGGAAGGATGAACATGGGGACGCCGAGGAGCAGGGCTCGTGGGGTAGACTGGGAGAGAAGAAGGGCATACCGGGACTCCTGCCACTACCCACAGCCCCAGGTATCCCTGGCCACCCTGACCCTTCAGTGCCTGGTCCTTTCCTAACTCCTGGCCCTGTTCCACCTGTTCCTGGTGCCATAACCCCATTCCTGCTCTGCCTGCACTGAGGCCACAGTCGGCTTCTCCTGTGTCCCAAGGCTCAGCCCAGAGCAGGTAAGGAGCACATCGCTGAGTTATTACCTCCCCTCCCTGCTCCTCAGGCCTGGCCCTCCACTCTTACCCCCTGCGGGGGCATCCCTTCCTAGGCCTGTCAGGTGCCCCTCCCTGCACCTACCATGTTAACCCCAAGGGTTTCTCGGATGTCTCCTGGGATGACCCCATAAAGCAGAGCAGCCCCCGCAGTGGCCCCTGCCAGCTGGGCAGCCACATAGGCCATGGCACGGGGCAAGGAGATTTGGGAGCCCACGAGGAAGGCCAGAGTCACGGCAGGATTGATGTGGCCCCCGCTGGTCTTCCAGGTGATCTGCACAGCCACAGCTGTGGCCAGGTTGAAGGTGATGGCGATCTGCAGCACGGTGGGGAGCGCCGAGGGCCAGGGCAGGGCTGAGCCCACCCCAAAGAACACGTACAGCCCCGTGGCCAGGAACTCGGCAAACAGCGCCCTGCTGATAGCTCTCCAGAATTGGCAGGCCAACATGCTGGCCCAGCCTCACCTGCCAGGCTGCCCTGGGTCTGGCTCCGGCTGCCTCAGCGGCTGCCTCTACTTCTCCTGAGACCTCTGTTTCTCTAGCCTCTGATGTCGGCTATCTTGGTGGGTCTCTTGTCTCTGGCCTGCTCCTCTCCTAGCTGCTGACCCACAGACCTGCTGGTCAGACTGGCAGGGAGCAGGTTTGTGGTGTTTCTGTGGGTGGGAGGTGTGATGCTGGGATGAGGAGGGGTGCTCCCTGGCTTGTTCCGCCCTAAGCTCACCTCTCAGCTGGAGGGAGGGGGGCAGCCCCCAGGCACTGAGCTGGAACCTTCAGGTTCCTGAGCCTGGACAGAGGTAAGGCTGCCGCAGGCTGGGGCCCAGCCTGCGGGGGGCAGGGGCAGGGCTAGTGGTGGGCATGGGATTCCAGCTTAGATGGAGAAGCTCCTCACATCTCCAAGTCCAAGGCCAGCTTCGAGGGTCCTGGGAGTTCCCAGAGGCTCCTGCTGTCCTGCCTTCCCCCACCTCTGCCTCCGAATGGGCTCACACTATTCAATGCCCCCAAAACCCACATGTGAAATGAAGCTCTTTCCTCCTTTCCCACCTAAATCCCTACTCACAGAAAGCAGATGTGAACAGAGTCAACTATACTAAGGACCTGGGTCTGTGTGGGCGCAGGGGGGACATGGGGAGAAGGGGCGTCTTCCACAGCTGATCAGATGACACACATGGCAGTGGAGAGTTTCTCCCCTGTGAGCTGGGAATTTCCACTGGCTTGTCCTTGCCCTGTCCTGTCTCCCTTGCCTGTCCCCTCCCTCTCAGGCCCTCTCCCCCACCACTGCCCTGCTCTCCTTCTCAGGGACCTGAGCAATTCCTCTCAAGCCTCACACAGGGCCACTGAGCCATTTTTGTGGCGATGCTGGCCCTAAGGTCACCCAGGCCCTAGGCTCTGCCCTTTTCACCCCAACAGCATATAAAGATATAAAGATATTTTCTCCAACAAAGGTGTTGCCTCCCTCAGTACAATCTGTGGAGCTGTGGAAACAATGGTCTTCGCTTCTTCATCACTACGGGATGCCCTGACCTCGCCCCTGGCCATAAATTCCTGCTCAGTGGATATGTCCTGGTTGTCTTTAGGCTCCTCAAATGCGACCTGTCTTAAAATGCGACCCTCAGCGCTCTCTGTGCGCACCCCCTCTGCCCCCCCATGCACTCTTCCGGTTTTTTCCAACTCCCTTGGTGGCACCCAGGAATCGTCCTTGAGCCTTCTCTCTTTCCTGCCCCCCACGAATAAAGGCGTTGAATCCTGCTGATTTGGAATCCTAAATATTTCTTGACTGTGCCCTCTTCTTGCCACCCCCGCTGCCCTGTGGCCTTGAACCATTCTCTCTGTCTGCTTCCTCACTCAGCTCCAATCAATTATCCACACTGCAGCCCCAGTGATCTTTCTAAAATGCAAATCTGATTCTGCTGCTCCCTTGCTAAAATCCCTTCAAAGTGCCCTTGTGCCTGGCCTACAGGGTTCTCAGGGATCCTGCTCCTCCCACCTCACCTCTCCCCACTCCTTGCTTTGTCCTTTACCCTGTGGCCTCACCAAATGGCCAGGGGTTCACAACATGCCCTGCTGGTTGCTCCTTGGAGAACCCTCTGTCTTCCCCCTGGATAGCCCTTCCCACGTCTCTTGCTTGGGTAACTTCTAACTCATTCCTAACGCTCAGATTCAGTGTCGCCCCCTCCTTTCCTGGGTGATGAGCCCTCCGTGTGCTCCCACACCACCTGGGCACGTTTGTACACTTGTGTCACCACAGAGTGCTGTCATGGCGTTAGTGTGCCTCCTTAATGGGACAGTGAGTCCCTCAGGGAGCAGGAAAGAAATTTTGCTCATCCCTACATCTAGTGTCTTGCACAGGGATTGGCCAGAGTTGGTGCTTGAGAAATATATTTTTTAAAGATTTTATTTATTGGGGTGCCTGGGTGGCTGAGTGGGTTAAAGCCTCTGCCTTCGGCTCAGGGTCCTGGGATGGAGCCCAGCATCAGGCTCTCTGCCCAGCAGGGAGCCTGCTTCCTTTCCTCTCTCTTTGCCTGCCTCTCTGCCTACTTGTGATCTCTGTCAAATAAATAAATAAAATCTTTAAAAATATATATATTATTTATTTATTTGACGGAGAGACAGAAAGACAGAGAACGTGCACAGAAGCAGGGGGAGCAGCACGCAGAGGCAAAAGGAGGGGCAGACTCCCCGCCAAGTAGGGAGCCTGATGCGGGGCTCCATCCCAGGACCCCAGGATCATGTCCCAAGCCAAAGGCAGACCCTTAACTGACTGAGCCACCCGGGTGCCCTGGGCTTGATAAATATTTTTTTTTTTTTTTTTTTTTTTTTTTTTTTTTTTTTTTAAGATTTTTATTTATTTATTTATTTGACAGAGAGAGAGAGATCATAAGTAGGCAGAGAGGCAGGCAGAGAGAGAGAGAGGAGGAAGCAGGCTCTCCGCCGAGCAGAGAGCCCGATGCGGGACTCGATCCCAGGACCCTGAGATCATGACCTGAACTGAAGGCAGCGGCTTAACCCACTGAGCCATCCAGGCGCCCCGTTTTTTTTTTTTTTAATTGACATATTATGTATTATTTGCCACAAGGGTATAGGTCTGTGAATCATCAGTCTTACACAATTCACAGCACATACCCTCCCCAACGTCCGTCACTCAGCCACAGCCACCCTTCCCTCCTCAGTCCCTCAGTTTGTTTTCTAATATTAAGAGTCTCTTATGGTTTTTCTCCCTCCTGGGTACCATCTTGTTTATTTTTCCCTCCCTTCCCCCTACGAACCCCTACCTTGCCTCTCAAATTCCTCATTTGATAAATATTTGTTGATGAAAGGATGAATGAATAAAAGCTTCTTGACCTCCTGGAGGCAGGCGACTTCCATATCTACTTCCTTCCAGCCAGCTCTTCTACGTATCCCACCAGGGACTGAGCCCTCTGAAATCTTCGAGTGGAATATCCCAGCTCTGGTTACAGGCTCTGTCCGTTTCACCCCCCCCCCCCCCGCCCCGGCCCATCCCTTTCCATTCTTCTAGCCTTCCGTGGCCTCACCCTCCCCTCCCCAGCAAGATCCCCCATCCATGCCCCCACTGTCCTAGCTCCCTGTTTTCTCTGCTCCATTCTCCTCCACAGCCCTCTACCCCCATCTGGCAGCCAAGCGCTGCCGGAGAAGCTCGCCCAGCCATGCAGACTGCTGCCATGACTAGTGCATGGTCCCTGCCTTCAGCGGGGGTCACAGCTCTGCTCAGCAATCCTCACACCGTCCTCAGTCAGCTCTCTCTCTCTCCCCCCATTCTTCCAAGGCCGACATCCAACCTTGCCCACGCTTTCCAAGTGCCCTACTCCAGCTTTCTGCCAGCAGCTCAGCTCGCCCCCTGTCCTACCTAGAAAGAGAAACCAGCAGGTAAGACTTCTTCCCATCCTTCTTCCCCAGCCACAAACTCCCCTGCCGCAGTTCCATGCCCTCCCCGTCTTCCCTCTGGACCTGAAGAAGCGACAGCCCTTCTCCTGTCCAGTCAGGAGCCCCTCCTTGGGCTCTTGGCTCCCTGCGAGCGACTGGGATCGTGGTCTCAGTCTCATCTGGGGTTTTCACTTCCCCTTCTCCTGGCTGGTACTTGGTAACGGGGCCTGGGTAATCGCAGAGTACTGGAGAGACCAGTACTTTATTTTATTTATTTATTTATTTATTTATTTATTAAAGACGCTTTAATAAATACTCCAGGAATGAAGGAATATGGCCGTGGGGGCAGTGTGGGTGGGCTGACATGGTGGGCTCTCTGCTTAGGGGCTGGCCCAGGGTACCTCAAGGCATGTCTCTCCTTTACTTCCTGCAGACAGGACCACAGAGGGCTTCCCTATACCCTGCCTAGCCTCGGTAGGGTGCACCTGTACGCCAAGCACCCAGCAGCCCTCACGCTGGGTTGTTGAGGGCCTTTGATACAGCAACACAGGAGAAAGCATTCACTCTGCTGTATATGCTGTACCCCCGACCAGTGGGTAACTTCTGTGAGCTCAGTTTCCCCACTTATAAATGGAGATAATTGCCCTTTCCCCATGTGTCATTAGGGCTAAATGTGCTGATACTTAGGAGAGAGTCTCTGAGCCAAGAAAATTCTGGTTGTTAGGCTTGCCCTCCCTCAACCCTCTGAGGAGACAGGTGTGAGGACTGGGTTCGGGTGGGAAGGGTCCTGATTGCCGTGGCAACTCCTAGACAAGCAGCTCCTGGGAATCCTGCTTTGGGCCCTGGAGGTTGAGAGAATCAAGTTCAGCAGCAGCCCACATCTTCAGCTGGCCCAGAGCAGCGCCTCCTGGGGCCCTGTCTGGCCTGGGGCCAAGGTCATTCAACCCCCACCCCCTCCCAGGCCAGGTGGGCATTGGTCAGGGCCTTGCTCCAGCTCCAGCTGGCACCTCCCTGGACCCTGCCAGTCCTGGGCTCTACTGGTGAGTTCCAAGGTCCCTCACACTCAGAGGACTTATGCCGAGGCCTCACACCTGGCTGCCTACAGCTGCTGACCGGAAGCTGTGTGCTTTTAACCTCCTAGAGGCCTGTCTGGCTGCTGTGGTGGCTGTCTCTGTTGGGGAGTCCAGTGTGGAGGTGTGTGTGCACAAGGGGCAATGTGGGCTCCGACTCCTCTGGCTTGGGGAACAGAGGAGGAGCAGGAGGGAGGGGAAAGAGGGAGGTGCTGGGAAAGAAGAGCCAAGAGAGAATGAAAGCGCATCAGAAAGGGAAGGAAGGATTCAAGGTAGCTTCTCTCGCATCATCTCAGCAATCCTCCCGAATTGTGGAAGCCTCATCCACCCCTGGCAGAGGAAGCATGAGGCTCCTGTGGGGCTTCGAGAGCTAACACACCTCTCAACCCCAGTTCCCACCCCCCTAGACAGCCAACACTGAGGCCATTTTCTGCCTTTGCCCCCAGCCCCCCTCCATGTCCCCGTGTCCGCCTTCCTACCAGGAGAAAACCAGCAGCCCCTGGGCAGAGAGGGAGGGGGAGGAGTAGGAAACCTCCCATAGGAGAGTCAAGGCTTTTCTTGGGTTCCATTTCCAGGAGGAGCAGAGGCTCAGGGGTGACTGCACATGTGTGTCCTTGGGCGTGACACTCATACCTCTCTGAGAACACACAGGGCCAGGTTCCTGGGTCTGGTCCCCAGCAGCCCCTTGGCCCTGTGAGAGAATGGGGGAGGGTTGGTGTGGCTCTTACACACACACACACACACACACACACACACACGCGCGCGCACGCACACACGCATACATACCGCGTGAGCCGTCTACACCGAGTAGACACAGCCCCTTGAGTACAACTGAAGGTCATTGTAGATGTGGCGGGTTACGACTGTGTGCGTGTTCACGTGTGCGCAGGCCCCTTGGGGCTCCGGACCCAGCCGCCTGGAAATTCACCCACCAAGGAACACAGCGCCCCCTGCTGACCTATCAGCCCGCTGCTGCATCTTGTGGGCACAAAGCCCTGTGGGGACCCGCACCCTCTGGCCAGGTCAGGCCTGGAACTCCCTCGAGCTGGGTGCCCCACCCATCCTTGGAGGGTCTGTCACCCATAGACCCACCGTTCACCACCTTATGCTCGCCTTCGGACCCATCAAAAAAGGAAGGCAAGTCGCTGGGCTGGAGGGAGAGGCCAGCCTCCCAGTCAGGTCTGTGCCTGTACCTGAGGCCTGTGGGCGACGACAGAGGGAAGGAATCCTCTCTCTTCTGCACCCCTTCCCGGATAGTGGACTAGGGGTAGCTGCTTCCTGGTGGCTTAGAGGACCCAGACCTGAGAGACTCCCCGTACCCCGACGCGGCTCGGGCCCAGACCCAGGATTTGTGTTCGAGGAAGCCCAGCAGCGGCGGATTCGGTGGACGAGGTCTCCCCCTGCTGGTCGGAGCTGGTATTTGCGTTGCCCCGCTCAAGGTTTGGGATGGGGTGGATGAGGCAGGTGAGGGACTACTCCTTTAAGGGGAGCCTGAGGTTCGTTTTCTCTCGCTCTCTCTCTCTCTCTCTCTCTCTCTCTCAAACACACACACACACACACACACACACACACACACACACAGGTTCGTTTTCTCTCTCTCTCTCAAACACACACACACACACACACACACACAGGTTCGTTTTCTCTCTCTCTCTCAAACACACACACACACACACAC
>NC_081562.1:85020031-85080897 GCF_022355385.1 Mustela nigripes | reverse complement strand
CCATGTGTTGTTAACTTCAGAAATGAGGCGGGCAGGGCAGGGCAGGGCAGGGGCAGGGGCGGCTGCAGCTCCCATTCACAGATACTAGGCTCAAATTGAAGGAGGGCTAGGAAGTCTGGCTCTCCTCACCCTCCCTCCCTGGGACTGAAGCTGGCCAGACAGGGTCTCTGGCTTCTTCCACCCCATCTCAGTTCCTCTCCTGATGCTACTGGCCCCTCCTCTTCGGAAGCAAAACTGTAAGACCATGGGAGAGGTTCCCATCCCGGAGAAGCAGGAACTCAGGTTCACTCTCAGGAGAGTAGGGGCCCAGAAGTGGAGAGTGGCTGGGGTCACCGATATGTACCTGCTGAGTTCCTGTTGCACTAGTTTACTGAGCACTCACGGAGGTGCCTGGCCTTGTTTACGCAAGCATCTTCCGTCCATCCTCTGTCTTCCTTTATGTTCACAGCAACCCACAAGGTGGGTACAAGTATCCCCATTTTATAGATGAGAGCTCTCTGCTCAGCAGGGAGTCTGCTTCTTCCTCTGCAACCCCCCCCACCCCCCGCTCACGTGGTCTGTCTCTCAAATAAATAAATAAAACATCTTGCAAAAATGAAAACCAAAAAACCACAACTCAGAGAAGCTGTGTTACCCAAAGTTGCAAAGTAGGATTTGAGCTCCAAGCTAGACTCCTTAACTATGATGCAGGGCTGTGTTCTGCGCTGCTTTTCTGTGCCACGTCCACCATTTTCTCTAAAGAGCAGACTGGTTCCAGGTATCTCACTCCCTTCATCTTAAATCATTCCCACAGCAACCCTGTGAGGGAAGTCTTTTTTATCCTTGTTTCCTAGCTTGAGAGATGGAGGCTCAGAGAGTTTAAGGAGGCTTCCTAAGGAGTGCCAGGGACAAGGGGACAGGGACAGAGCAGAGCAGAGCCACAGGCCCAGAGAGGAAAACAGCGGGAACAGAGGCTGGCAGAGGCAGGAGTGAGGAGAACCAGAAAAAGGCAGGGCTGGCTGTGGCTCCTGGTATGTTGGGGAGTGAGGCAGGGGGTTTCTTCCTCTCACCCCAGGCTCCCAACATGGCATCTTTTCGGACTAGAGAGGGCAGTCCAGGGCTGTGTCTCCTTCCCAATGACACAGCTGGCTGGTTACCACCTTGGCATCTCAAGGGGCTGCCAGTGGGTTCAGTCCTCCTCCATCCTGCCTGGTACTCCCTGGCACTGGGGCCAAGCCCTCCTCAAGTGGCAGAGACTTACACAGCTGAGGTGGGGGGATGAGCAGGTGGGTGAGTTGGTGAGGACACCTCCTCTACTCCCACTGTCCCCTCCTGACCTCTAGCTCCATTTCTGTGTTTTTGTCTCCTCCTCTCCCTCTCTCTCTTCCTTACCTCATTGCTCTGCCTCTCTAAGCCTCCCCTGGCCTCAGCTTCCCTGTCTTGCCACGGAGAACTATGCAGACTGTGGAGAGCATAGGGGATGACAAAGAGGAGACAGACTGTCCAGAGGGACAGAGGTAATCAGCCAGAGTGCCTTAAGGAGATGCTCTGGGGAGAGATGAGGCAGAACATGAATGTCAGTGGTTTATTGGTACACCCCTGCCCCAAACACCGGCACTACCCTGTGCACCCTTGAGCGGAAATAAATAAGGCAGCATTTAATGAATCAGTCTGTCTCCCTCCCAAGGCAATCTGGGGAGGGGCAGCCTCTTCGGGTCCAAGGGACTGGGACGCCTCTGGCTCTTAAGGTGGGGGCGGGGGGGGGAAGATAGGGGCATACAGACTGCTGGCCACCCCTTCCTAGCTTGGCCCCCATGCAGCCTGTAAGCTTGGTGCTACTTTCAGTCTCTGAGGTCCGACCTCATGGCAGCAGGCTGCCCTGTCCCAGACAGACCCTCCTCCCCATCAGACACCAACCCCTGGCCCCCACCCAAGAGTCCCATCATGGATTCCGGCTCCCATTCCTTATTGTGAAGCTGGGGGAGCCAGCACCTCCTCCCTAGCCCAGAGGACCCAGCTGTAGGGGAAGGAAGCTTTGCTGTCATATATGTACATATTTTGCCCCTGTGGTTCCGGGGCTAGGGGACTGACCCCTTCCTGACACAGGTCAGCGGGCAGTCAGCTCCATGGTCTTCTTTCGCTCCTCTCGTTGCTCTTCCCAGTCCTCCTCAGGCTCATATGTGCCCTTGATGACGGCCACGCGCTCACTCACGCTCAGGGAGTTGGGGAAGAGCAGGTAGAAGTAGAGGATGGCAGCCAGGATGGCCCCCACGATGGGGCCTACCCAGAACACCTGGCGGGGACACGGCAGCATCAGGCGGCTGAGTCTCAGAGACCGACAGCCTCCCCTCCAGAGGACAGAACTATGGACCCTCAGGGGAGGTGGACAAACAGACTTCTGGACCTCCAGAAGGAAAGATTCCCTCCTGCCTAAGGAACAGGTATACTGACACTCCATTCCTCTATGACAGGGAGACCTACAGACACTCAGATCTTCAAAAGAGAGAGATACCCAGAAGGACAGGGCCCCCAGCCTCACTCTAAAGAGACACAAATGACCCTTTGAAGGAAACAGGCATGGAGAGACAAAAGAACTCCTCTGCCTCCCACACAGGAAATGAAAGAGACCCTGGAGAGAGAGAACATGAGGAGGCAACAGATAGACTGTCCAGGGGGACAGGCCCACAGGAAGGAAGACTCTCAGCCCCCTCAACGGGGACAGATTAAAAAAAAAAAAATCAGAGACGACAGACACACAGACATGGTGTGATCCCATCATACCCCAGAAGTACTGACACCAAGTCATCAGAGATCTACACAGAGCAACAGATCTCCTTCCCTTCCCTAGGGGTACAGATACACCCCACCCCAGGCTTGAACCAGGGTCCTCTGCCGTTCAGCTACTCTTGTCCTTGTTCTGGCTGCCTTCCATCCCTTTCTATATTGCTTTTTCTCTCCAGCCACTCCTCCCAGGGCCACCCCAAGGGCTGCACCCACAGCCTCCAGATAGTCCAGGGGCTCTTGGCCGGGTTTCCAGGCCCTCATTGCCAGGGAACCAGGGTAGGGCTGAGACTCACCCAGTGAGCAGAGCTGAAGCGATTCATAACCACTGCAGGGCCGAAAGAGCGGGCTGGGTTCATGGAGCAGCCGGTGAAGTAGATCTGGACAGAGGGAGGCAGGTGGCTTGTCCAACTCCTAAAGGGCCGGTCTTTCCCAGCATCACCCAGAAGTTTAGGGGCTCAGCCAAGTCTCTGAATCAAGTCTCTCGATTTCTAGGCTGCTGACCTCTCCCTCCATGGGTGCCCGTGCTCCCTTCTTTCTTCTCAAGTCCTGTGCTCAGGCTGGATCTCCATTTTCACCCCAACTCCCACTTCCTGGCATATTCCCTCAGGCTAGAGAAGAGCTGTGGGGAGCCAGCTTGGGACAGAGTACAGCAACCCCCCTCCAGGCCTTAACTGCTGGGTTTCCTGGTTCAGAAGGGTGCTGCTCTAGGGTCCCATTATTTGGCCCGATGGGCTCCCCACAACTCCAGCCAAGTGGTAGCATTGCTCACCCCCACAAGGTGGCCCAGTGTGACGGAAAGGCCAATGGACAGGGCCGGAGAGCCCACAGGACTGGTGCGGCGGGAGTCGGTGGAGGAGAAAATGCAGAGTGCCAGCTGGAAGGTCAGAATCAGCTCCACTACCATAGCCTGGCCCTGGGTTGTGTTGTTGTTGAGCTGCAAGGGGAGGGTGGATTAGAACCCCTGCCTTCCAGCTCTATGGCCGGGTGCTTGGGGAATGGGGCTTTGGGCCTCCAGCGACACCTGGAGCCACTGTACCAGAGGGCCAAGCCTTGCACACGTCAGGAAGGTCATTCGCTGAAATGACCTACCTGAGCGTGTGTGCGAAGCTTGGAGTATAGGCCTGTGGCCAAGGAGCTGAGTGCAAGGGAGCTTTTCCTGGACAAGGTCCTGTCAACGGTTCTGCCCAATACCCCACCCCCACAAGCTGGCATTTACCCTCCCTCCTGTGGGCAGCTGCCCAGTTTGCTTGCTGCACCCCCAGCCTGCCTCCCGCCCGTGTCTGACCCGCTGCCAGTGCCAACCTCAAACCCGTCTCTCCGGTGGGGCTGACTCACGGCTTGACAATGGCCGAGAAAATCCTCCTCTGTGTTTGATTAATGAACCCAGTTTGCATGGGACATGGGGACCGAATCTGGGACTGTGGCGGGGTGGTGAGAGCGGGGAACTGGGAGCAGAAACCAATATTCAACAGACCCTACACACTGGTACCATGGTAAGGGGTTCACATGCATGATTTTTAAATGTCACCCCCTAGACACCTGCTGTGGTAGGTTATGACCATCCCCCCACTCCCCATGGAATGGCGGAGAAAAATGAGACCCAGAGGAGCAAGGTCACCCAAAGCCAGGATTTTAACCCGTCTTTGATGTTTCTATGAAACCACTCCATGAGGAGCAGACAGGAGCAGGGAAGGTCCCAAGAGGAAGGCAAAACTCAGGGTTGAGACAGGAGAAAGCCAGAAGTTTCAGGCACCCATTCTGTGGCACCTATCTTTGAAATGGGGTCCGGGCCTGGTCAGGGAGCCCACTTCAAGGTCATTACCCCACCCCAGGCCCGTAGGCACTCACCGCGTTGATGGCCAGATTGCCTCGGGCATTAAGTGGTGCCAGCCCATAGAGGATGCCCGCCCCGGCGATGGCGCCCACCAGCTGGGCCGCCACGTAGAAGACGGCCCGGAGCAGGGAGATCTGGTTGCCCACCAGGAGGGCCAGCGTGATGGCCGGGTTGATGTGGCCGCCGCTCACCGGCCCCAGGGCCTGGGCCAGGGTACCTATGGCCAGGCCAAAGGCCAGTGAGATCTGGAGGATGCTGGGCAGCGCCGACGGCCACTTGAGGGCCGAGCCGAGGCCAAAGAAGACGAAGATGAGGGTGGCCAGGAACTCGGCGAACACTGCCTTGAGGAAGGCCACGGAGCATACCTCCTTCTTCATGGTGGCCGCGGGGGCCCGGCGGCGCCGGCCACGGCGCGGGGCGCCCGTCGGGGCGGCGGCGCAGGGGGCGGGGGGCTGGCTCCCGGGCGCGGCGCGCTCTGCAGCTCCCCCTGAGTGGCTAGTGGCCTGGCGCGGGCCGTGCAGGGGTGCGCTATATAGAGGCCGGCAGCCTGGCGGGGGGGCAAGCGCGGGGAGGCAGTGGGCGGCTCCCGCGCCCGGGGCGCAGCGCAGCGCGCAGAGAGGGAACCTGGCTGCCGCCACCGGCTCGCCGCGGCCCCGGGCACCGCGCGCCCCCGGCCCGCCGCCCGCCCCCACGCCGGGGCAGCAGCGGACGCGCCCGGGCCACGTGACCCAGGCGGCCGCCGTGTAGACCGGCCGGGTGGCCGGGGACCCGCGCATGGTGCGCCCCGGACGGCTCCCGCGCTCTGCTCCGCGCTGCTGGTCCCGGACTGCCTGGGAGACTTTGCGGGGTCCGGCCTCGGTCGTCCTATAGTGCTCCGGGCGTCTACCTCCGCTGGCCCTCTATCTCCGTCCCTTGTCTTTCCCTTTTCTTCTCCTCGGGCTCTGGGTCCAGTTCCTCCTTTTCCTCCAACGACCCGGGCATCCTGACCCGGCCTCACCCCCACGGCGGGGCTGGAATGATGCGATTCTCCGAGGACAGCACCACTCAGCTCCCTGCCGGGCGGTGGCGGGGGCGGGTGGCCGGGCTGGGCCGCGCGGGGCGGTCCGTCCGTCCGTCCGCGGGCCTCTCCCTGGCCGGGCCAGGCTGGCTTCCCCGGTTGGAGCGGCGGCGTTTTGGGAAAAGCAGGCATGGTGCCAACCTGGCCTGCGCTTGGCAATCCTCGAAGCCCAGTAGCCCCGGGAGGGCGCTGTCTACTGGGCGCCTGAACCAGCCCCTCCAGGAACACAGAACTCCCGGGGACCCCAGCGAGCCCCCTACTCTAGATATCCTGGCTTTTTCTTTTCTTCCTGCTGCCGCTCACCTCCTTTTGGAACCTTCTGTCTCCTTAGTCTTCCCTTCCTTCAAACTCTCACTCTTTCTTTCTTTCTCTCTCTCCTCCTCCTTCTTCCTCCTCCTCCTCCTCTTCTTCTTCTTTTAAGATTTTATCTTTAAGTAATCTCTACCCAACATCAGGCTCCCACTTACAATCCTGAGATCAAAAGTTGCAGGCTCTACCTGAGCCAGCCAGGGGCCCCAGACCCTCACTCAGTCTTGATTTCTCTCCTTGTAATCTCTGCCTCTACTCTTTCTCCTTCAGCCTCTCCCTCCAAACTCGTTCTTTTTCAGACTTCTCCTCTCTCTTCGGTCTCCCAGTCTCCCCGGTCTGTCCTCCTCCTTCTTGCAGTCTTTTCCTCTCTCCTCTCTGTCTCAGTCGGCCTCAAAACCTCCCTGTCCCTCTGTCTCATTGCAGTCTGTCTCTCAGCCTATCCCTCTTCTTTCTTTCCAATTTCCCTTCTTTCCTCCCTTGCTTTATGTTTACAGTCTTAGCCTTGGGTTCTGTCTCCAACTCTTCCTCACCTCTGTTTCTGTCTCCAGTCTTACTTCCTCTGCCTCTTAATCTCTGTGACTTTCTTCCTTTCTGTCTGTCTCTACTTCAGTTTCCAGACCCAACTCTCTTACATGTGGTCATTTCTAGTGCCCCAGTCCCTGGACTGGGTGACACTCGTTTCCAGCTCCCATCCCCCTCCTCCTGTCCTTATCCCTCTGAGCTCCCAGCTGCTCGCCACCGGCCTTCCCAGCCCTCCTTCTTCCCAGCCCCAGGCTAGGCATGTAGGGAATGAGGCCTGAGAGCCCTGGGGTGGAGGTGGGGGGGTTGGAAGATGGTCAGGGACCCACATGCAGGAGTTCCACAAAAGACCCCACCACCTGCTACACCAGGTGTCCTTGGGAAGCACTCAGCACAGTGCCTGCTACACAGTAAGGCTCAGTAAATTTTCCTCATGTCGTGTGTGTGTGTGTGTGTGTGTGTGTGTGTGTGTCTATGATTCTACAGGGCCCCTGAGGGCTCTGTGTGGAGTTACACAGAGGGTGCAGCAGAAGGAGAGAACAGGTGCTCCTTCCGTAGTCTCCAGCTGGGGCTCAGGGGAGGGGCCCGGAGGAAAGCCAAGGACCTGGAGAAGTGGGCCCTGAGCTCTGTGGCAGCTTAGAGGCCAAAGAAAACAGGAACCAAAGAAAACCCACTATTGTTCCTTCTCAGTTCCGTGTTTTCTGCTGGAGCAGCTCCTTTCCCTCTCTCTCTCTCTCTCTTTTTTTAAAAATTTTATTTATTTATATATTTATTTGAGAGAGTGAGCACATAGGTGCACATGTGCAAACTCGGGGAGGGGGAGCAGGAGCTGGGTGGGGGAAGAATGGAGGGAGAGGGAGAAGCTGACTTCCTGTTGGGCTTGATCCCAGGACCCCGAGATCGTGACCTGAGCCAAAGGCAGGCACTTAACCAACTGAGCCACCCAGGCACCCCCCACTTCTGTCCTCTTAAGGCAGGAGATCTGTTTGTCTTTTCTGCCATGGGTCCTGGAGCCCTGCCCCTGGAAGCACCTGGCAGGTGTATACTGGATTTTCATCTGGGCTTGGGGCTCAGGGCTCCGTGCAGGTCTGTCCCAGACTAGAATAATGACTGATGACACCATAGACTCAGAAGGAGCAGCTGGGTGTTTCCTAGGCCTGCACTTACGGTCCTTCCATCTCTCTCCAACCATCAGGGTCACTCTGTTCCAAGGCTGTCACAAGAAATGACTGCAGCTCCTATGTTCTGAAACTGTCTTTGCCCTGAGCATTTGGGCTCTGCCCTGGCAGTCCCAGGGGAATGCTTTCCTGGGATCTCTCCGGGCTGGGGGATAGATCTCCCCATCAGTGGCAGGGAGAGTAAAAACCTCTCAGGGAGAACCCCTTCCCTCCTCTCCTGATACAGGGACCCCTGTATTCTCTGGGAGCAGTTGAGGGCTGGAGGCAGAAATTGTAGGGTAATTGGCAGCATGATGTTCCCCTGGGGCTCCACACATTCCCTGGCATTGGGGAAGAGTCATTATTCCTTCCTCAAAGACTTATCAGGCAGTTGCTATGTGGCAGGCACTGTTCTAAACACTGGGGATAGAGCTGTGAGCTAGAGATGACTTCTCTGCCTTGAGGAGCTAATATTCTAGTGAAAGGAGACAGATAATAAACAATGGGTATGTGTAAATTATACAGTATGTTAGAATCTGGCAAGCGCTATGGAAAAATACAGTATTTTAAGGGGGTCTGGGCATGCTGGGGTGGGAGTGGAGGTCCTTTGAAATTTTAAATGGGGTATCAGTGAGGGTCTTATCAAGAAGGTGACATCTGAGCAAAGACTTGAAAGAGGAGACAGAGAGGTCCATGCCTATATCTGGAGAAAGAACATTCTGGGCAGAGAGAGTGGCCACTGTTGCCGAAACAGACAGAACAAGGAAGAGCAGAAGGAGATGAGGGCAGAGTCGTTGGAGGGGCCACAGGCTTCACTGGGGAGAAGGAAATCAGGGAGCCCAGGACCGGTATGGTCTGACAGTTTTTAACACCACCCACCTGCTGCTGTGTTGAGAAGAGACCAGAAGGTCAGGTATAAAAGCAGGGAGATGGGTCGGTGCCTACCCAGGGAGAGGTAACAGTGGCCTGGACCTTGCCAGGGATACTGAAGGGGAGAGTGATCAGATTCTGGAATCCTTGTGCACGGAGCACTGACCGGATGGCCTGATGGAAGGCTCGCGGTGTGTGAGAACGAGGGGTCAAGGAGGATTGGAGCTTTTTGGCCCATGCATCTGAAAGACTAAGTTGTATCAGTTGAGATGGGGAGGACATGGGAGGAGCAGGTCTGGGTCTGTCAGTTGTGGACCTGTTGAGTATCAGGGTTTTCCTGTCCTGACTTTCCAACACGGTGCTAAGGCCAGCACGAGGAGACCAAAAGGGACTGTTCTGTTCTTTACTTTCTCTGGAGGCCACACAGCCTTGCCCATGTCTTGGTGCCTTCTCCATGTCGCTTCGTGAGTCACAAAGCCTGGGATGCCCATTTTGGCCAGGTTGGCTCTGGGAATTTGCCATCATGGGCTATTTCAGTTGAGCTACTTATTCAGTATTGAAATTCCTTCTTTGCCATACCCAACAGCAGCTCTGGGGGTGGGGGGCTCAAGACATGTGAGAGACCCCAGTCTGTCTTCTGGCACGTTGGAAGATATCGACCATCTCTAAGTTGTGGAAGAAATAGCACTTACTGGCAAATGAGTGTTTATTGAGGGCTTACTATGTGCAGTGCACTATGCTAGACAAGACAGAGGAAGGAAAATAGATCTGGAACTGGAAGTGGCCCTGCCCCCAGAGGGCTTACAGTCTTGCCTGGGAGGCACTGCAGACATACAGAATCACGGCTGAAAGATACAAAGCCACATGAAAGCCACATTTGCAGGAACAGAGTCATCCGGAACAAAGTGGGGATGTGGGAATGGATGCTGCTGGGACCCAGGAGTCAGCCACCTTTTCCCTTCAGCCCAAAAAGCCTTTTCTGTCCCCATCTTGAGGACCTGGAAGCCCAGCCACCTGCCTCCATGCTGCCTTGCCTCTGTCTGGTTTGGGGTGTGTCTGACCTCCATCCTCCACCAGACTGGGAGCTTTTCAAGGACAGAAGCCAGTCTGGTATTCTTTGTCCTTTTCTCCCTACTCTGCTGCAACCCTCCCCAAGGGCCTGTGTCCCCCACTAGACAGAGCCCTGGGCTGGACAGTCTCAGTTGTGTGCTCTGGTTTCTGCCAGGGGCTCCCAAGGGGCAACTAGGACTTGCCCCGGATCATACCTGGTTTCTTGTGAGCTCTGAATGGACAGATCATGGGATTTTGCAATCAAATGCTCTACCCCTGAGCTATTCTCCCAGATCATGGGATTTTTGAATAAGAAGGCCTGAGTTCAAGTCTTGAGTTCACTACATACAGCTGTGTGACATTAGATCAGTTTCTGAAATGCAGTTCCTTAATCTGTAAAATGGGAAGACGGTATTTACTCTGACTTTCTCACAGGGTGGGGAGAAACTCACAGGGCTGGGTGGCTGGGGGTGATAGGGAGTGCATTGGAAATGCTAAAACCCTGAAGAGCTGGAAGCTGCTGTCCTTCCCTAACCTGCCTGAGGTTTTAGCACAGAGTTTGGGACACGAGATGCTCGCTAGGTGTCAGGTCCCCTCCATCCTCACCCTTTTGAATCCTCCTTTGACCTCTAACCTTAGTAACCCCAATCTGGGCGATCTGGGCAGGAAGGTGTGGTGATGTCACATTTGGTTTCAGGTGAGGCGCAATCCAGGAAGTGGAATAGACACAAAGATAAATTCTTGACAACTTCTAGGGGGATCTGTGGGGGTGAGGTTGGTTGGGGGGAATGAGATGCCTGAGACACATCCAGGCTTGGCTCACAGCTCAATTTGCTGCCTTTGAACTTTGAGTGTATTTCAAAGTGCAGCTCCAGAGGTCACTTTGGTCTCTGATACAAGCTCTCCTCTGTTAGTGAGTCCAGCTGGCAGTCACCAGCTGTTTTGGGACAATCTCCTCCATATCACCTATGGCCAAGGCAGGCTTTTCCTGACCCCAGAGGGAACTTTGGTCAAGGAAGACAGAAAAAAGTGTAGATGAGGAGGTGGGCACAATCACAGGGCGGTTCCTCATACATGGTCCATCTTTGAAGGCCGTGGAGAGCAGGAAGGGGATGGAGACTTCCATACACACCGGGTGCTTGGTGCAGTGTAAGACGGACATGGATAGAAGCCTGGAGAGCATGGAGAAGCATGGAGAGCACATGGAGGCCCCGGTGCATGGAGAAGGGAGCTCAAGATGTGATTCTTAGATGAGCTCTGTAGCAGACCCGAGAGGAAGGGAGAGGATGGATGGTGTTTGGGTGGTGGGAGGAGGAAAGTAGGAGAACAGCTAGAGTACACTCAGGGCAGGAGAGGTGAAGAGGCTGGACCAGGATGGGGTCACCCCAAAACCCATCTCCTTCCGCCTGGACTCTCAGGGCTGTCCTTTACACTGACCCCCAGCCAAAGAAGGTAAAAGAGGCTGAGGATTGGGTCCCTTCTGTGCTCTACCTGCAGGAAGCGGAAATAATGAAATAATTCCAATAATGCGTGTTAATGGTATGAGGAATTACAGTTCACACAGCATCTTTACATGCATCATCTCACTTAATCCAACTTAATCTCATTTGAGAACCATTGCACTGGCCTGGAAATTTAGAAGCCCGGGCTCTTGACACAGATCTGCCTCTGCCTGGACAAGTCTTTTTCCTTCTGTGGTCCTGAGAGGGCTAGGTGGCACTCCCCCTGCCCGCCCCCTGACCCCCACCCCTGGGACCCCAGTAGCTGAACTAGGGTGGAAACCTGAAGGGAGGGAGAGGAAGAAAGTTTCCTGGGGAGGAAGACCCACTGCCTGGCGAGTGGGGCCTGGGCCTGCCATGCCTGCCGCCCTGGCCTGGCTGGCCAGCCAGCCAGCCTCCGGTGCAGGTGCATGCTGGGAGAGAGGCCTCACTTGCGCAATTGCAAAGAGTGTCTCCTTTCACCAAGTGTCCAGTTGCAAATCTCCCCCTGTCCCAAGACAAAGGCCGGGGGCCCACAGCGGGCTTTTGTTTTCTCTGCCACAGGCTAATCTCTGGGTCTGGAGCCCCCTGGAGATGGGGGTCTCATGCACATGTGTAGGGCAGGTATACACACATATACACGCGTGCACACACATACACTGGCTTCCTTCTTGGAAGAGTCTTCCCTCAGGGCAGACAGGAGGTCCTTGGCCACCCAACCCTCCCTTTCCCCAGAGGCCACTTCTGGAGAGGCTGTTCTCTGGCTGATACCTGTCTCTAGCAACGGAAGTTGGCAAATCTTGGGGCCCAGCGTTGCAGCTTGGGGGAATTTTCCAGGAGAGGAGGGTAGGGGTTGGCCATCAGGGCACTCCCTTCCGCCCTCTCAGGGCCCTCCAGACCCTCCGCTTCCCTTCTGGGGAGCACTCTCAGAGCTCCTGCGGGAGGATCGCGCTACAGAGGAAGTAGATTTATTGCACTGACGGGGGCGGGGGCGTCAAGAAGGGGGTGAGAGGTTACCAGCCGGTGCCCTCGCACCGCCACAGGCACAGCCACTCGCTCGGGAGCCTGCACCACGGTGCACTTGGGGACAGAGGGACGCTGGGGAGGAACACACGCTCACACACTAGCCAAAACTGCCTCACCGTTCCCAGATCCTCCTCCCCCGCAATACCGGTGCCGGGCCTCTCCAGAGCCTTCCTCTGCCTGCTGACCTTCCCTCCCCTAGAGGCCAGCTCCCCGCAAGGAGCCAGAGCGTCGGACTGCTCGCGGCTAGCAGCCTGGGGACAGGGGGACGGCCGGGCTCCCTGCCATCCCACAGCTCCGGCAGCGGCTCTTCGGCGGCGGTGCCCGGGCGGACTTTGGACCTGGGGAGGGGAGGGGCGGGCTGGGCGGCCGGCGGGCAGCCACTCGGAGCTCTCCCCTCACCGAGCCTGGGGTGGGGGTGGGGGATGACCGGGTCCTCGGGGGGCCGGGCGGGCGGCGCGCTCAGGCCTTGCTGCCCCGAGGCGGGCTCTGCGGCGAGTGCAGCTCCACCGACTGCCGGCGCCGCACCTCGCGCTCCTCCCAGTCGGCGTCGGGCTCCTGCCCCTTGAGCACCGCCAGGCGCTCGGCCAGGCTCTTGGCCGGTGGGAACAGCACGTAGTTGTAGAGGAGGGAGCCCAGCACGGCGCCCACCAGGGGTCCGATCCAGAAGACCTGGGGCGAGTGGAGAAGCCGGTTGGGGACCGGGATAGTGGCTGGGGGAGAGGGGGCGGGTGGAGCCACGACTACCCGCGCCCCTCACCCTCCAGACGCGCTCCACTGACTTGATGTTGAAAAGGGGGTTTCCCACGTGGTCCATGAACCGGGGTGAGGGGATTGGCAGACTTAGTAATGCCAGCTGCGGCTGGTGGGGTCGTCTGGTTAGTTGGGGGTTAAGAGCGCGAATTCCAAACGGACTGCCCGGGTGACCAGAGGCAATTGGCCCACCCTGTCTGTGCCTCAGTTTCCTTTCATTGTAATAATGCCTACCGCCTAGGGTGATCTCGAAAATTAAGTGAGGTCATGTTTACAAAGCACTTAGAATAAGGCCTGGCCCATACTGAGGCTAGATGAGCGCTGAATAACACAAATGGATGTATTAGCTAGTACAAACATTACCCTTTTCGGGTTCCAGCCCACCATGTGAGCTGTTTTACACCTCACTTAAGGGAGCGTCACTTAACTCTTCCAAAAAGCCAGTGAGGCAGCCGCTGCTCTGAGGCATGCACTGGCTGGGAAGGTGGAACCCCAGGCTCCCCAGGACAAGTGCTGAGGTTCTCTGAGCTCTGACCCCACTCTATTCCAGCCCTCCTGGAGATGGGTGTCTGAGGGAGGGGAAGGTAGAAGGAAGGCAGGGAGTTTTCAGTCATTACCCAGTGGTCGTCAAACTTGCCGGTGACCACAGCCGGAGCCAGGGAGCGGGCAGGGTTCATGGAGCAGCCAGTGTAGTGGATCTGTAAGGGGAGGCAGTGGATATGGTGATGACAGAGCAGGGGGTCCTTGTGGCCCTCTCTAGCACTTGACCTTAACCTCAAGGGAATCCTGGGATGGGCAGTTGGTCCCTATATGTTCAGTGTTCTGTATTCATTGGAGGCTGGCGTGAGATCTGTTCCTTTGGGGTACCAGGGATTCAAACCTTCTGGGGTGGCCACATGACTGTTCCTCTGGGGAGTTCTGTGTATCTGTTCCCTGGGGGGGGGGGGTATGTGTATCTCTTTCTAGAGTGGTCTGTGTGTCTGCTTCTTTGGGGAAGGTCTGTACATCTGTGTCTCCGGAAAGGCTAGAGCAGTGGCCATGACCTACCCCAAGGAGGTGGCCCAGGGCCACAGAGAAACCGATGGAGAGGGCAGGGGTGCCCAGGTTGTCTCCCCGCCGCTCATCTGTGGAGGCGAAGATGCAGAGCACCAGCTGCAGGGTCAGAAAGAGCTCCACCGTGACAGCCTGGCCCGCTGTTGTGTTGTTGCTGAGCTGGCGAAAGAGATGGGGTGGGTGGGGGCATGCTGAGCAGGCTCCCCACTCTGGCTGCGTCTTCAGGCCCATCTGCAGCCAAGGCTCCAGGGAGGCCTCTGGGCTGGGACTGAAACAACTGGGCTCCCCAGCCCTATTAGCTCAAATGAATGATGGCTTCTTCCCGGGCTGTGGCCCAAAGGTAGGGGGATGGACCCCAGGACTGCAGGTGATCCCCAGGCCAGGAAAACGACCCCATAGCCCATTAGATTTTGGGGGGCTGTGACTGTGTGCCCAAGGTGAGAGGAAAAGGATGCTGAGGTCCACAATTTGTTTCCTGAACAATGAGAAGGGAAGAGGTCTTGACTGCAGCAGGAAGATTTCGGGCGGGTAACAGAAAGGCCTTCTTTGCTCTCAAGGGCTTAAGATCTACTGAGGTAACGAGAGGCCTGTAGTCTTTCCTCCTGTAGGCAAAGGGCCCCCAGGGGGGTCTTGGGACTTGGGCCTGAGGACCGTCCTGGTGCATCCCCTTACCCCATCAGCCCAGTGTGCCACTCTTTCCTTTCACCTTTGCCTGACCCCCCAGATCTTGCCTGTTCCACACTGTGTTTCAGGCCTGAGTTTTGCCCTGTGGCTTTGTTCCCTGCATATCCTATGAAGTTAGGGTGGGGGCGCTGGTGCGGAGGGGCCTGTGGACCAGATGGGGTGCCCATGGTCCTGGCAGACCCCACCTTGGGTAATGAGAGAACTTGGGGCCGAGCAAAGAGGCTATTTCATAACCGGGCCGCACCCAGCACTGGATTTCTCCCTGGGTTTTGTCATCCTGCGTCCTACACCCTGCCCTCAAGCTCTGGGCACTGCACCGGTTGGCACTAGGACAGCTCTCAGCTCCCACGCTTTTTCTCCATGCCCCGAACCCCCACTCTTGGGTCCTAGCCATCAGGCTGGCGCCCTTGGGTCTCTAGGGTCTAACCTCATGCCCCCCACTCCCCTAGTCCAATGTTAGAGCCTCTAGTGGGGTTCGTGAGAGGAGCTTTGAAGGCATACTTTGGAGGCCTGTAACCTGCCATGGGACCCTATTTACTACTTCAGCCTCGGTTTGACCTTCCTTAAAATGGAAATAACAAAACAGATTCCGGAGGGCTCTGTGAGGACTAGAAATGATAAGAGCAGAGCCTCAGCCCCATCCCCACTGGTAAGTGGCTTTCTAAGGGAGAAGTGTGAACGTGGACTTAGTGTTGGACAGCCCTGCCTCCACTTCTAGGTGCTGACACCGGCCGGTTCTGTGATTGGAGACACTGAATGCTGAGCCTCCATTTCCCAATCAGGGTAGAGGGATCACAGAATTCATCTTACAGTGTTGTACTGAGAAGTAGGTGATACCTTGCCGGGCAAAGAGCAGGGGCATGTCAGTGGTAACTTTCTGGTGTCTAGGCCAGCCTTTCCAGTGACCTCAGAGGCGCCTGGAACAGTCTTGGGGATGAGTCTGGAACAGTCTCCTCTAGCTTTCTAGCCTCTAGACAGTTCAGTCCCACTGCTGCCCTATTCCAGCCAGGCAGGGTTCTCCCTAGTTCCTCAAGATGGTAAATGCTGAGCAGGTAAATGCTGAGACCCTCTTGGGCATGGACCCTTCCCTTCTGAGGGCCCCAGTTGACTGTCAGATGATGGGGAAGCAGGAGTGAGTGTCTCCATGGCACCTTAACATTCCCACTACTTTGCTGTTAGAGGAGATTCTCCAGCCACTCATTCTGAGACTTTCTGGGCCATACATAGTCTCAGGAAGTTCCTCTGGCAGTTTAACTGGCCCTCTCCTTGCTGGGAACAGAACTCATTTCATTCTCACTGGAATGAGCCTTTTCTCTAGCCTTTTCTCATCCCTGAGCCCCCAGCCTCCTCATATTTTCCATTTTGAAGAAGAAAAAAGTTCCTCAATTGGGACATTTCTGCCCCTTGCAAAGGAGGGGGCGGCCCCAGAAACCGTGTAGGATTCCTCAGAGACATTGGAGCTTTTATCCAGCAGCCCGGGGAAAGGCAGGGCATTGAGGCAGGGATGGGGTGCTTGTGGCCCTGACTTAGGAAGGGGGATGGAGGGAGAGGTGTACTGAGGGGACATAGACTCTGCCGCCGCACCCATGGCCTCAGAGGCCAGAGAGCTGCACAGACCCAGGAGAGAGGGTAGGAGAGGTGAGAACGAAGAAAGGGAGGGATTGCGGCATCCTCCCCAGCTCTCAAAATGCCTAAGGTGTCCAATCAGCCATCGTTCATGTAATCAGCAGTTAGTCATGGGCTCTGGGGACCCTCTCCAGGGTCTGCAGAGACCTTGCCTCTTCAGCTTTGCCTTGAGTTCTAGTGCTTTCTCTGGTATTGACAAACTGTAGAACTCTTGGTCCATCCCTCCCCTTCTCTGAGCCCCAGTTTCCTTAACAAGTCTTAGGTGATGGCTCAGAGAGGATACAAGAGTCAGGTGGAAAGATCAGGAGTCTTGCCGTCAAGCCTGGGTTTGAAGGCTGGCTTCTGGCACCTTAAGCAATGGATATACCCCTCCCTGCCTCAAAGCTCAGTTGTGAGGTGTCCACGTGTGGCTTGTGAGGAGACTGCTGTGAGGCTC
Source organism: Mustela nigripes (assembly GCF_022355385.1). NCBI lineage: Eukaryota > Metazoa > Chordata > Mammalia > Carnivora > Mustelidae > Mustela > Mustela nigripes. Next base: position 85,064,285 of record NC_081562.1, on the reverse strand, counting down.
GCACGCGGATGCTGAAAAAACACTGGATCCTTCTTTCCTCGAGAAAACCCTTGGGACTAGCACTCTGAGGTTCCTCCCAGTTCAGAAAGCACATCTGCTTTGGGACTGTGTCTTCGGCTGAGATCTGGCCCAGCCCTCACTGTGATGTGGGCATCAAGTCTGCAACAACCTTGATGCTGCTCTTCCTCCGTGAGGCTCAGGGCAGAAGGTGCCAGAAGACCCACCTGGATCCTGCCTCTGCTCTGACCTCATTGCTCCTTCTACCCTGGCTCCTTTATGGTACCTGTGCTCCTGGCTCCAACATCTCTCCCTCTCTTCTCCCTCCCCCCTCCCCACCTTTCTCTCTCCCCACGAAGACCCTCACCCAGATCTGGTCCCTCCCATCTCACCCTTTCCAAGGGACTCCCCAGGACCTCCCGTTGTGGAAAGGAGACAACGTTCTGGTTACTCACTGCATTAACAGCCAGGTCCCCTCGAATGTCGGGTGGTGTGATCTCATGGAGCAGAGCGGCCCCTGCCACAGCCCCCAGCAGCTGGGCAGCCACGTAGAAGGCAGCTCGGAGAAAGGAGACGTGGCAGCCCACCAGGCAGGCCACAGTCACAGCAGGGTTGATGTGAGCCCCACTGATGTGGCCCAAAGCTTGGACCAGGGTCCCAATACCCAGGCCGAAGGCCATGGCAATCTGCAGCACGGAGGGCAGGGCCTGTGGCCAGTTGAGGGCCGAACCGAGGCCGAAGAAGACGAAGAGGAGCGTGGCCAGGAACTCTGCAAACACGGCCCTGGAGAAGGCTATGGACCGGAGTTCCCACATGCTGTGGGCTGGCCCTGCAGTTGTGGCGGAAGGAGGTTTGTGGAGCACGGTCTCTCTCGCTCTCTGTCTCTGTCTCTCTCTCAGGGTCTCTGGGGAGGCTGGGCCAGGGGCCTATATAGGTTTCTTCCATCCTGGATTGGGACACGTGAGGTAGAGGTGGAGTCTGGGCCCTTACCTTGTCTCTCCTACGGCTGCCCCTACCCCCCCCCCCACCCCTGCCCACCCGCATGCCTATCACCCCATCTTGGCCTTCACAGCTGACTAATGTTCCCCATTAATGAGCTCCAGATAAGAACTGACGTCCCCTGGTTTTCCGTGTTTGTGCCCTGGTTCCCCCAGGGCTGAGGCCCCAGGGCTTCCCCTACCCCCACTGATTCTGTGACTGGGGATTCTCTGAGGGGGTGATGCCAAACCCCCTCCCTCTGACTCCAACTATTAGTCAAGGCAGGGACAGCCCCTCACCCAAGACTGACTGTGACAGAGGATGTCCATGCTACCCCTTCTGGTAATTGGAAGTTCTTCCTGTTGTTGACCTTCAGTTAGTCCTTCTTGAAGGGGATGGAAAACAACTGGTTGGCTTGTGACGTGAACCTTCCAAGGCATCAAGGTTTCATCTCTTCTGGGCTCGCTTTCTTGTAGTCAATTACCCAGAAGTTATTAGACTTCACCTCCTCCCTGGAACCCCAGCCTAGATGCAGCTCCCATAGCCTGGAGGGAGGGGACGGCCTCGGTGACAGGGGGACGCTGGCCCCCGTGTGTGAGATCAACCTGTGCTTGCCTGAGGAAGCTGCCGGCTTCCATCCCAGCATCACCCAGTCCAGCTCTGTGATTGACCCTTTCTTCTCCGTCTCTGTAAACAGAGGTTAATGCGCTTACATGGGGTCGGGGTTTGGATGAAATGAAATAATATAAATATTTAATTTATTTATTTTGACAGATAGATCACAAGTAGGCAGAGAGACAGGCAGAGAGAGAGGAGGAAGCAGGCTCCCCACCTAGCAGAGAGCCCGACGTGGGACTCGATCCCAGGACCCTGGGATCATGACCTGAACCGAAGGCAGAGGCTTAACCCACTGAGCCACCCAGGCGCCCCGAAATGAAATAAATAAATAAATAAATAAATAAAAATAAAATATAAAACGCTCAGAGCCGCACCCAGCTCACAGTCAGCCATCAATGAATATCAGCTATTATTATTCGTGTTATTTATTTATACTCTGAATACTCAGAGGAGGAGAAAAGTTCTCCCAAAACTCACATGGGAGGGTCCCAGGAGCTGTGACAAGCTGTAGGCATCCCCTGGAGCTCAGAGCTACCCAGGCCACAGGGGGAGGACATTTCTGTGAGGCAGTGAGCTATGCAGACTCAGGGAGGCCGTAATGATCCAGAAGCGACTCTGGGGCCCTGCTGTCCCTTCAGCTCAGCCTCTGGGCAGTACCACCTCCCACCATCAGTGCTGCCCTGGGCTGGCATCCAGGAGACACTCGGGTCTGGGGTTCCCCGGGCCCCACTCCCCTTGCTCTCCTGTTATCCCTCTGGCCCTGTTCCCTCTCCTGGGGACCCAAACGCAAGGTGAAGCTCAACGGGCGGTTAGGGGGACTGGCTCCAGACCTGCTCTCCCCAGCAGGACCCCAGGCAAGTCCCAGTCCTAGGAACAGAAGTCTGGGAGGGATCAGAGACTGCAGAGTATGGACCATCCATACTCTTTATGGTCTTGACAGACAGAGAGAGGAAGTGGCCCGCTGACCCCTGATTCTGGGCAGGATCTGCCCTCACCTCATGAAGTGAAAATCTCTTACCTCTCTGTAAACCCAGAAGAAGTGTCGTGGTTTCTCTCTGAAGCCCATTAATTCCCATCTCAAATGTGTGAATGTGTGTATGTGTGTGTGTGTGTGGTCGGTCATTCAGTCACAGTCATAAATCTAGAACCCAGTGGAATTTTAGAGGTCATCTAGCCTATGGATCTCACTTTACAGATAAGAATGTGAAGTCCCTAGAGATTAAGACTTACTCACGTTCTAGTCTGGGCTCAGGACTGAGAGGAGGGGAGGGCACCAAACATGACTGGGTCCTGCTTGTGCTGTGCATTCCTTTTGAGCCAGGGAGGAAGAAGCTATACTTGTCAAAGCCAGGGGGTTCAAGCTGTGGGTCCTGGTGGGCAGTGGATCTCCTTGGGGGGCGGACTGCATTTTGTCCACAGTGACCACGACACCATGTCTTGTGAGGTTGGAGGTGCCATCAAGGGTAGGAGGCACCCCTCATTAGAATTGCAAAAATGTTTTCTTGGCGATTGATGTAATAGATGCACAAAAACGTGTATGTACCTCACCCCACTTCGCTGTGCAGTCATAAATGGTTAGAATGGTTTTATGTTATATGTATTTTGCCATAATAAAAAATAATTTAAAAAACCCATGAAGGAAAATGACCCCCCAAAATGCTTTCTTCCCAATTTTGGTTTGTATCTAATGAAAGAAGTCTTTTAGATTGATTCAGATAATCAGGGTTTTTTAAAGTCAAAATCACTCCTCTGCAATTATCAAAAAGGAAATGTAAAACAAAGTGGTGAAGATCACCCCCAAATGTATTCACATTCAGAGTCTACCCTTTTGCAATTTCTTTCTGATTCAGAGTGCTCAGGGTTTTCCTACACATCATCACCCTCTGCCATCAAGAGTATAGTGGGGCACCGTTTCCTACAAGAGTGTCCATGATAGGGTCCAGAATTTCCTTCTAAGCTTCAGACATGGCTTCCATAAACTTTGCCTTGTGTGTTTTCTTGCTTTACACATGCCTGGCAATCATGTGGCCCCAGTCTCAGTAATCAGACATAACACTGTTTATCTACCTTGGGGACTCTTCCTTTCCTAGGTCCCATAAGACACCTGGCTGTCGTTTCTTAGGAAAATATGGGTATGTGTGTCATCTACTAGTGGCCTGAAGGAGGGGCTGAGACCCTTGAAAAATGGAGGTGGGAAGAGGGTGTGTGCCGGGAGCTGGGCCAGCGAGGATGTCCCATAGGGAGGACAGGGACAGAATTCAGGACTGATGTTGTCTGACAGATGACATAAGGTGTGTTTCCTGCTCTGAGCTGAGCTGCAAATGCCCTCCATTCTCACAAGGTCAGTAAAAGTGGGTCACACACCACAGCCTATGAGGCTGGGACTTCAGGGACTGAAGGAAAAGGGACAGGGCCGATCCATGGTCAGGTGAAGTGGGACAGAGCAATGAGAGCAGCTCCAGGCAGTGGTGGCAGGAGGGGTGGGAGCCTGGGGCTCAGTGCCTCAGGGGGCCTGAGAAGTATTGTAGGTGTCAAGTCTATGCAGTTGGGGGACAAAGTGTGAGCCGTCGGACTTCTATGTACACAAAGCCTGAGTATGTTTGAATTTCAGATAAATAATGAATACATTTCTTTAAGATTTTATTTATTTATTTGACAGACAGAGATCATAAGTGGGCAGAGAGAGAGAGAGGAGGAAACATGCTCCCTGCTGAGGAGAGATCCCGACGCAGGGCTCAATCCCAGGACTCTGGGATCATGACCTGAGCCTAAGGCAGAGGCTTTAACCCACTGAGTCACCCAGGCGCCCCAATAATGAATACATTTTTAGCATATATACTTCTAATCAATATTTAGGACATGCTCATACTGAAAAGTTATGTTATCTGTAATTGAAATCTAACTGGTGTCATGTATTTTTATTTGTTAAGTCTGGCAACTCTATTCTATTTGAAAGCAAAGGGGGAACCCAGAGAATTGAAGGCCTGGGGACATCTGGGTTTCAGACTAAGTCCTTACAAGAACTTTTGGGGTTGAGTCTCATGAGCTCCATTTTATATAGGAGGAAGCTGAGGCACAGAGAGGTTGTAAAAGTTGCCTGAGATCACCAGGTTGGTTAAGTGGAGGAAATGAGCTCCACTGGATACAGGTCTGTCTGATACGGAAGCTGGGCTTAAAGAAATGTTGAAAAAGAAAACCAAAGCTGGAGGCATAACAATTATGGACTTCAATCTCTATTACAAAGCTGTCATCATCAAGACAGTATGGTACTGGCACAAAAACAGACATAGATCAATGGAACAGAATAGAGAACACAGAAGTGGACCCTCAACTCTAGGGTGGTCAACTAATCTTCGACAAAACAGGGAAGTATATCCAATGGGAAAAGTCTCTTCAACAAATGACGTTGGGAAAATTGGACAGCCACATGCAGAAGAATGAAACGACCATCTCCTTACACCACACTAGGCCACACTTGCTTGACATGTCTCCAAAGGCAAGAGAAACAAAGGCAAAAATGAACTATTGGGACTTCATCAAGACAAAAAGCTTTTGGGCACCTGAGTGGCTCAGTTGGCTGAGTGACTGCCTTTGGCTCAGGTCGTGGATCTGGAGTCCTGGGATGGAGTCCAGCTTTGGGCCCCCAGCTCAGCAGGGAGTCTGCTTCTTCGTCTGACTCTCTCCCCTCTCATGCTCTCTCTCACTCCTGCTCTCTCTCAAATAAATAAATAAATAAAATCATTTTTTTAAAAAGGTAAAACTCTTCTACAGAGCAAATGAAACAGTTGACAAAACCAAAAGACAACCAATAGAATGGGAGAAGACATTTGCAAATGTCTTACCAGATAAAAGGCTAGTATCCAAAATTTATAGAGAACTTATCAAACTCAACACCCAAAGAACAAGTAATCCAATCAAAAAAATGGGCAGAAGACATGAACAGACATTTTTCCAAAGAAGACACCCAAATGGCCAATAGACACATGAAAAAATGCTCCACATCACTCAGCATCAAGGAAATACAAATCAAAACCACAATGAGATATCACCTCACACCAGTCAGAATGGCTAAAAATAACAAGTCAGGAAACAATAAATATTGGCAAGGATGGGGAGAAAGGGGAACCTTCTTACACTGTTGGTGGGAATGCAAGGTGGTACGGCCATTCTGGAAAATAGCATGGAGGTTCCTCAAAAAGTTGAAATTAGAGCTCCCTATGACCCTGCAACTGCACTGTTAGGGATTTATCCCAAAGATACAAATGTAGTGATTCAAAGGGGCACCTGCACCCCAATGTTTATAGCAGCAATGTCCGTAATAGGCAAACTATGGAAAAGGCCCAGATGTCCATTGATGGATGAACAGATAAAGAAGATGTGATATATATATATATCACATCTTCATATATATCTATATCTTCTCATATATATATCTTCATATATATGTATGTATATATATGTATATATATACATACACTGTGTATATATATGTACACATGTACATATATATATATGTATATATATATACATACACTACTCAGCCATCAAAAAATGTAATCTTGCCATTTGCAGCAAAATGGATGGAATTAGAGGGTATTATGTTAAGTGAAGTAAGTCAATCAAAAAGTGGTTTTGATTTGTATTTCCTTGATGCTGAGTGATGTGGAGCATTTTTTCATGTGTCTGTTGGCCATTTGGGTGTCTTCTTCGGAAAAATGATCTCACTCATATGTGGAATTTAAGAAACAAAACAGAAGATCATAAGAGAAGAGAGGAAAATATAAAACAAGATGAAATCAGAGAAGGAGACAAACCATAAGAGACTCTTAATCATAGGAAACAAACTGAAGGTTGCTGGAGAGAAGAGAGATGGGAGATGGGGTAACTGTGTGACGGACATTAAGGAGGTAAGTGATGTAATGAGCACTGGGTGTTTTATAAGACTGATGAATCACTGACCTCTGCCTCTGAAACTGATAATACATTATATATTAATTAATTGAATTTAATTTTTTAAAAATATTTTATTTATTTATTTGACAGACAAAGATCTCAAGTAGGCAGAGAGGCCGGCAGAAAGAGAGAGGGGGAAGCAGGCTCCTTGCTGAGCAAAGAGCCTGATGCAGGGCTCGGAGGATCCTGAGATCATGACCTGAGCCAAAGGCAGAGGCTTAACCCACTGAGCCACCCAGGCACCCCTAAATTTTTTTAAAAAGTAAAAAAAAAAAGAAAGAAAGAAAGGAAGGAATAAATAAATAAATAAATAAATAAATAAATTCAGGCTTTACCTCCATTGACTGGTACCTTTGTCCTCCAAACCCCACCTCAAAGGCCAGGCAGTCCTAATTGGCATGGGCCCTGGTCAAGGCAAGGATAGTTGCATCTCCAGCTCCTGGAGAAACTCAAAGACAGCTTCCTGCCCTCTGAATCCTTCCCAGGGGTTGGGGCACAGGGATCTCATTTAGCCTCGAAGAGCTCCACTGCCCACAGGACAGGTAAACTTGGCACATCCTCTTTCCAAGCCCTTCATCTTTGGGTCCTGTTACGTTTTGTGCCCACTGCCTGGGACACATGTCACCAGCACTTTCTCATGGCTAACTCTTCCTCAAACTCCAGGCCAGGGGCTCGCCAGTCTTTCTGATGGAGGCCTGCAGGAACACACTTGACACGCTAACCCACAGACAAGATCTCAGCAGGTAGATGGATGATATAGACATAGGTATGGCTATAGATAACTAAAACTTACATTTCCCAAACAATAGTTCCTCACTCTGAGGCTTTAAACTCCTATTCTATTTCACTAAAAAAGCAATTTAGGTCACAACTACTAAATTGATTTCATGACCCACTAATGGATTGCTGCTCACAGTTTGAAAAATACTGCTTTTGATCCTGGCTCAAAAATCACTTTTTGGGGCACCTGGGTGGCTCAGTGGGTTAAAGCCTCTGCCTTTGGCTCAGGTCATGATCCCAGGGTCCTGGGATCAAACCCAGCATCGGGCCCTCTGCTCAGCAGGGAGCCTGCTTCCCTTCCTCTCTCTCTGCCTGCCTCTCTGCCTACTTGTGATCTCTTTCTGTCAAATAAATAAATAAAATCTTTTTTAAAAAATCACTTTCTCATTGGGGAAGGCTTCCTGTAGCCCCAGTAACACGCGCCCCTAGGACCACCCACCCCATGGTGTGCCTTGCCCTCTCTTATCGCTCAGAGGCTTATAATGATCTGCTCATGTCTGACTCCCCCTGTGGATTATGAACTCCCAGATGCAGGGAGACCCCATCTGGGTTTGCTCTCTGTCATAACCCTGGGACTTAGCACAAGGCCTGGCATATTATGAGTACTTGATAAGTGCTCATCAAGTGAATAAATGAGCAAAAACATCTCTTGTCCATCAAGCACTCCCCCCCATCCCTGTCCCACACCCTCTGTGTTGCAGCCACATGGAATTCTTTAGGAGAGAACTCAGAGCTTGGGTGGGAAAGGGGAGTGTGCATTTGTGCTCTGGTGGGGTAAGGAAGGGTCAGGAACAAGTCTGTTCTCATTTGAAAAGGATCGGGTGTGAGTAGGGGCTGGGGACGGGGAGACCTTTCAGCCACCCTGCCTCATGAAATCAGGAGTTCCCAGTCATTTGAGGGAGTCCCACAGAAGCTGAGCAAACACCGGGGAAGCTGGGGCAGCAAGAGCTGCTGCATGAGGGGGAGGGTTGGACAAACGGTCTAATAGGAACCGATACAGCTAGGTCTGCAGCATGGAGAAGCCCAGGCCCTGGCTAATGGAGCCTCCTTACAGGGGGCAGCTGGGAGCCATTGTGGGTGCTAGCAGCAGGGAGACCAGCTGGGGGCGGGCTGCTGCCAGAGGGCTTACTGCTCCTTCCTTGACTGAATCCCTCCTAGTCCTCGGCTTCATCCTCTATGACACCGGAGGCAGGGCAGGGAGGGAGGGAGGGGGGAGGCGGCCAGGCTTGAGGCCCCAAAGAGCTAAGGGCAGCTTTTTTTTTTTTTTTTTTTGAAGTTTTATTTATTTATTTGAGAGAGAAAGAGTGGGGCACAGAGGGATAGAGGGAGAGGGAGAAACAGACTCTCCGCTGAGCAGGGAACCCAATGTGGGGCTTGATCTCAGGACCTCGGGATCATGACCAGAGCTGAAGGCAGAAGCTTAAGCTATTGAGCCACCCAGGTGCCCCCAAGGGTGCCTGGATGGCCCCATGGTTCCCCATGGTCACCTCCACAGGGCTCGAGGGCAGAGTGGGAAAGTATTTGCCAGGTGACCAGGAGAGCTGGTGTCTCTGCCCTACAGGGAGATAGAGGGTCTGTGAATGCCAGGGCACGCTGGGGTCATTGCCAGGGAAGGAGTGGTAATGAGCTGGAAGGGTTATGGGCAGTGCCCCACCACCTTGCTCACAAAGGTCACCCAAACCTGTTTAATTCCCCACTCAAAACAGCCACAGCTAAGCCACCCTGGCTACCGGGTGCCTGCGTCCAATGAGGGCTCTGTGGGCTCCAGGGACTAGGTAACTCGCAGGGCCTGGGTCAGGCTCTGGGCCAGGTCCCTCTCCTCTCCACCATGCCCTCATGCCCACCTTCCTCCCACCCCGGTGCCTCACCCCTTCGTGTCCTTCCCAGGTTTCAGCCTCTGCCCGCCTCACACCTCCCCTTGAGACCCGCCCTGCAAGTCCATTGTGTGAAATCCTGGGCTCACACTCCTCTCAACCAGTCATTTCAACTATGTGGTGAAGCGGGTACCAACCCCATTTTAAGGATTAGGGTAAAGGACATGAAGATGGCTACCACCGCCTCGGCCCCCAGTCCAGAGCCCCCTGCCTCACCTCCCTGACGGCACAGACTTGGCTGTCCAGGCTGAGTGGCTAAGCTCTGAGGACAGGAACCGTGTCAAATCCACCCATATAGTCGCAATGCTTAACACGTGACGGGCATAGAGAGCAGACACTCAAATGAGGGTTTGTAGAATGAACTGTTTACCCAAGGTCAAAATAGCTAGGAAGTAGCTAAGTCATGATTCAAACTCAGATCTTCCTTAATCCAAACCCAGCCCCACACCCTTCACCCTCCTCCAGGAAGCCTTCCTTGAATTGATCCAAGTAGCCTCCTCCACCCCCACTCCCCAGAATCCTGGGTGCTCTGTGTGTTTCTATTCCCCTTCTCCATCACAGTCCCTGAAGGCAGAGGGCTGGGATGGCATCCCAGCCTGGTTCTGATCTCCCCCAGCTCTGGCCCCAGAACCTAAGAGGAGCTCGGTGAATGTGGAATGCCCAGACCTGGGTGGGGGACCCTGGACAGGAAGACCTCAGCGGAAACAACTGCGTTTCCTGCTGGTGGCCTCAGCCACCTCCTTGTGACCCCTGTTCATCCAGCCAGATTTCCTCCTGGTACTGGGCCTGCCAGCTTCTCATGAGAGCCAGCCCAGGCCCTGGTATTCTCCGGGGGTGGGTCCAGGTGCGGCACCTAATCCTCCGCTCATTTTGCTGCAATTCAATATCAGCCTCCAATTTTCACGCTCTGCTGCCATCCTACCTTCCTCCTTCTGGCCTCTGCTGGGGGAAGGGAGACCGAGGACTCCCTGCAATGCCTCTGAGAGCCCCCTGGAAGTCTCTTGGGCTGACCCCACCCCTAGGCATACTCAGCTGGAAGAGGAGCATTGACCTTGGGAGGGAGGGACTGCTGTTCCCACTAAAGGAGCAAGGCCTGGGCATCCAGAGGCCTGGGGGTGGATCCTGGTTCCACCTCCTAGGCTGTCTCGCTATGGAATCCAAAGCCGTACAGGTTCTCCCAGCGTCCAGGTAAACAAATGTCCGAGTGCCTGCCTGTGGTGAGTGTTCACTTCCCCGGGGGCTGAGGGCCCATGGCTCTGGGAAGTCCTCCCTTTATCTAACTACCCCCCTTCTGGCTGCAATGTTGGCCCATTCTCTCTGGTTCTAGCTGATGAATGTCCATTTTCTTGCGACTTTAGGGCACTTGAAACACTTCATTGTATTTATTTATTCATGCAACAAATAGTTATTGAGCACTAGGCATGTGCCAACCACTGTTTTAGGCTTGGATACTTCACAGAACAAAACTGGCAAAGATCCCCTGCCCGGCAGGGCCGACTCTGGGGGCTGGTTTCTCAGTGCCAAGGGGGGTTGATTAGATGACCTTTCCCAGCCCTTTATTTATTTATTTGAGCCAGAGAGAGACAGTGAGTGGGGAGAGGGGCAGAGGGAGAAGGATGATCAGACTCCCTACTGAACAGGGAGCCAGATGCAGGCCTCAATCCAAGGACTCTGAGGTCTGACTTGAGCCGAAGGCAGGCGCTTAACCAACTGAGCCACCCAGGAGCCCCTCTCTTCCACGTTAAGCAACGTGAATGACAGGACATGAAAAGAAACTGAAAATATTGGAAAATCACAGTGTCTCCTCTCAGATGTCACCATCGCCCTTGTCTTACCGCCACAGCTTGAATTTAAGTCATGTCACACAAACGCAATGATCAGCGTGTCCTGTTCCTCCAAAAGTTCAACAGAGTTCCCATGTGGCCCAGCACGTGCTATGATGTGGATGAACATTTTAGATAATTGCCGAGGGAAAGAAGCCAGACACAAAAGGCCCCAAACAGGTGAGTCCCCTGGTGTGAAATGTCCAGAAGAGGCAAATCCATAGAGATGTACAGCCTGTGAGTGGTTGCCAGGGACTGGGGCGGGGGAAGAGGGATGGGGAGTGAGTGCTTGATGAGTATAGGGTTTCCTCGTGGGGTTAATGAAATATTCTGAAACTGGAGAGCGGTGGTGGTTGCACAACACTGTGAATTTACCCAGCACTACTGAGCTGCACCCTTTGAGATGGTTGAGATGGTGAATTTTGTGTTATGTTATTTTATAGTTAAAGCACAAAAGGGTGCGGTGTGCGGAACTTCTTGTCCCATGTATTGCTTCTACTTCTTCTTCCCCTCCCCACCCCAGGGCCTTTGCACATGCTGGCCCTGCTACCTGGGATACTCATCCCTCCTGTCTTCTTTCAGATCATCCTTCAGATCTCAGTGCTAATGTGACTTCCACAGAGAGGACATGCTTGACCATCATGGGCCACCCTGGTGGAGCACTTGCCTTGGTCATAATTATGACGTTTATATGATGAATGTCTCCCTGACTAAACTGTAAGCTTCTGGAGAGAAAGGGCAACCTATGTGTGGTTGACTTCCTGATGTGTCCCTCGGGCTTAGCTCAGTGCCTGGCACACCACTAATAATTAATAAATATTTATTGAGTGCATACATTAATAAATGTTCCTAAAGGAATTCTAGTCTTGCCATTCCCCCTAGCAGCCCCAGCTCAGATGGTTTCCCCATTACTGCTGCTATTGAGCCTTCATACCCATCACAACTCATCTAATTGCCACAGACAGTTAGGATGAGGCCAGCAGAAACCAGACATGGCAGTGAGGAGGAGCAGCCAAACTCCTGGGCAACTTAGGAGGTAAGACAGAGCTGGTCAATAAGGATGGAGTTCAGGTCAATCACTGGTATGAGGATGAGAGAAGTCATGTGTCAGGTGGGGCATCTGAGTGGGACTCTTGAACATGAGTCAATCAGTGTTGCCCAGGATGGGCTTTCCAAGAAATGGTTCTTGAACGAATGCATGAAAGAATGAGCCAGGGGCACCCAGGTGGCTCTGTCGTTACGTGTCTGCCTTTGGCTCAGGTCATGATCCCAGGGACCTGGGATTGAGCCCCGCATCTGCTTCTCCCTCTCGTACGCCCCCTGCTTGTGTTCCCTCTCTTGCTGTGTCCCTCTCTGTCAAATAAATAAATAAAAACCTTAAAAAAAAGAGAGAGAGAGGGAATAAACCAAGAACTTGCTGGTAAGTGCTGGGCACATAACAGCGTGAAGATGGTTTCTGGGCACATTACAGAGGAGACTCCAGGGACCTTGGTGAGTGGTGAGATGTAGGGTTGAGGGAGGGACAAGGCAGAGTGACTCGAGGTGTGTAGCTGAGCCCTGCTGCCCTTTACTAAGATGAGGAGCCCTGGAAGGGGAGCAGGTTGGGAGAGAAATGATGAGATGGGGTCAGATGTTGAGGTCGTTCTGGGATGGCTCAAAGAATGTTCTGGGGGAGTTGTGGAAGCCAAAAGCAGCGGATAGGAGCGAATGGGAGGGGAGACAGAAGGAGAGGCCAGAGTGGGTTTCAGGGCTCATGGGAGGAGCCGGGGAAGAATGTGCAGGTGGAGAGAGGGACGAGGGATGGGATAACAGATGGTGTTCTGTGCCCAGGGAGGAGGGAGGAGATGGGATCCAGCCTCCAGGCTGGGCATTTTAGGAAAGGCAAGCTCCAGGCTGTGGCTACGGGAGGGACTGACTGAGGTGGGGATGGGGAGGCCTTTGGGTTTGAGGAGGTTAATGGACCGAACAGAGGTGGACCTTCCCCACACAGGAGGAGAGATGGGCTTCCAGCAAGTGGAGAGGAGGTTTAAGGACAAAGCTAATGAAATAGGAAGGCTGGGGAGGGACAGAGGGGAAAGAAGCAGAGAGAGGAAAAAGCAAGGAAAAGGGGCGCCTGGGTGGCTCAGTGGGTTAAGCCGCTGCCTTCGGCTCAGGTCATGATCTCAGTGTTCTGGGATCGAGTCCCGCATCGGGCTCTCTGCTCAGCAGGGGCCTGCTTCCTTCCCTTCTCCTCTCTCTGCCTGCCTCTCTACCTACTGTGATCTCTCTCTGTCAAATAAATAAATAAAATCTTTAAAAAAAAAAAAAAAAGGCAAGGAAAACCTGGATGGCCACATGGACATAGCTCGGATGGTGAAGGCTGGATACAAAACTTCCAGAACAAGCCCCCGTGGGAGCCCCTGTTGCATGGGGGAAGCGGGCCTCTCAGGAGGGGTCAGCCACAGCTGGAGTTGTGTTTATGAGGAACCTAGCCCCTCTTCTCTGGCCCCATGGACACTCTTTTTATTCAGGCCCTCAACATCTTTTGCTCCGATGCCCCGAACAGCCAATGTATCTACCCCCTCACCCTACAGACTTCTCTTTCCAGACCCACCTATTCCCCAGAGCAACCTTGGCCCTGTAGTCTCCCTCAGAACCCTTCCCTGTCTGCACCCCCCCCCCCCCCCGGACACACCCGCCCCCCCCCCCCCCCCCCCCCCCCCCCCCCCCCCCCCCCCCCGGGACAACCCCCCCCCCCCCCCCCGCCCCAATCCTCTCACACCATGCAAGCTGAGCTTGGGACTACTTGTACTTCCCTGAACAGTTCCGTTCTCACCTCTAGGCTGTGCACGGTAGCCTCCTCCTGAAAGGCCTTCCCACCCTCCTGGCTGGCTCCTGGCATCATCCTTTTCTTCCCCCAAGAAGCCTTCCTTAATGTTCCAAGACTGCCCCGATTTTAGAGTGTTCTGGGCTTTCCCTATCACAGCACCGTCACCACACTGCACTATCTCTGCTCTGGGCTGCCTTCCCCACCATGGATGGTATGAGAGCTGGGTTTTGGGTCTCTGACATGACCCTAGAGTCCGGCCCAGCATAGAAACTCAGTAAAAAGGTCCTGGATGAGTGTACTAGTTGGTTGAATTGGGCTGGGCTAAGCTCTTGGTGTTCTAATTAATTCAAAGGAATACTGTCTTGTTCCTTTTCCAATAGGCTTCCTGGACAGTTATTCTGGGGGAGAAAGACAGAGTGTCAGGGATGGATTAGAATGACCTGGATGGCTTTTCACCATACCATTGTCAACCTTCCTGGAGGTTGTATTGTCTGAATTACGTCTGGGTGAGAATAGGGAGGGGTAGCGCCTACACCCTGAGAAAGCTCCCTGGGTGACCCTTCACACCTCCCAGCCTTTCCAGAAGCTCCTTGTTCAAGGCTGAGTTCTGGGCCATCTTCGAGGTGATAACAACCAACCCTGGGGTTCAAACCAAGGTGTGCTGAGTTCTGAAACCACTGTCCTTAGCCTCCACACCGTGTTGCCCTCCCCACAACCACCACTACCACTGTCCCCTAGAGAATTTCTGGTTACTTCATTCCTGTAGGGGCAACTACACCCCCATCCTGCCCAGAATCCCGCATGGAGACTGTCTGAGCCAAGTGACCCCCCCACAACACCTCCTTCCATCTAGCTCTGCCTGCACGTCCTCCTTCCACAGTCATGTCTTTGCCAAGAAGCTCTCTTAGACCAGATTCTACTCCTCCCAGCTTCCTCCCTGCTCCCAGCTCTGGATGGGTTCTGATCTCTCCTGGGTGTAGTGCTATACCCAACCAGCCAGCGCAAGGTCTGTCCTCATGGGATGATGGGGCTTCATCCCATCCGTGGGTCAGGGACAGAAATGGGGGCAGGACTGGAAAGTAGAGAGCTCTTAGGGATGCACAAAGAGGAGCAAGGCCCCAGAGCCTGAGCTCTGAGCAGCCACGACTGGAGGGAGGAAGCAGGTCACATTCCTGGAGAGGACACTAGAATCTCTCTCCAGACGGGTGGGAGTGTCTGGAGCTGAGAGGGCAATTAGCACAGTGCTCTGGGGATTCCCTTCCATTAGCACCTTCTTTTTTTTTTTTTTTTTTTTAAAGATTTTGTTTATTTATTTGACAGAGAGAGATCACAAGTAGACAGAGAGGCAGGCAGAGAGAGAGAGGGAAGCAGGCTTCCCGCTGAGCAGAGAGCCCGATGCGGGACTCGATCCCAGGACCCCGGGATCATGACCTGAGCCGAAGGCAGCGGCTTAACCCACTGAGCCACCCAGGCGCCCCTCCATTAGCACCTTCTAAACAGTCCCCTGGAACAGCATGAGCCCCGGGACCCTGAGGACTTGTCTAGCTGTGGACACAGAGTGGGGTTGGGGGATGAGGTGACCCTGGGAAGGAGGTCCTCCTCAGGGGAGCGGGTCCCCACTCCTCGACTCTGCAGTCCATTCCAGCGTGTTCTGGGCCACGTGCAGTCCCTTGGCTCCTGAGAGCCAGAAGGAAATCTCGTGATGGCCTGTCTCATCTGTGGTTCCTGGGCGCAGGGCTGCACAGACTCGGATGACAGTTTTCAACCTAGTCGCTGTAATTGGTCAGACGTGCCAGGCTTTGAACATTTCTCTGACGGGAAGCTGCCATCAAGTAACTCAGCCATAAAGAACCTCTGCTTTTCCCTGGAGTTCCTTCAAGCCGGGGTGGTACCTCTTTCTCGCTGCTACAGATCTGAGTCTGCTCCGTACATCTTCCATTAAGAAAAAGTGAGGAAACAAATGAATCATTAATCATTAATTTATCATTACTTACATCTGATGTAAGTAATTCCAACCCAATCCGCTGGGTTGGAAACATTTTTCAAAATATGATATCCATGGCACTAGTGGGGGCTAGGTATAGATAGGAGAAGGTGTCTGTGGTGGTGAAAAGGACAGGCTTATTATCCCCTCCAACCCTGCAGAGGAGGCAGCTGAGGTCCAGAGAGGGAAAGAGATTTCCCAAGGTGGGATAGCCGATAAATATCAAATTCAAATTCAAGTTCCCAACTCCTAGACCAGAGCACATTCTAGCAGGCCACCTGCCCTCTTCCTCCTCCCCGAGAGCGTAGATACTGCTCCCCCAAAATACATGATTGACTCCATTTTACATTTGTGAGTCTCTGTTCCTTATGAGACTCAGTCCTTCAAACACCCTCTTCAGAGTCTTTGACCAATCTATTCATTCAAGCATGGCGCCCCTAATCAATTGCATTGCATTGTGTATTTATTATTTTTTTTAAAGATTTATTTACTTGAGAGAGAGAGAGAGAGCACAAGCACAGAGAGGGGCAGGGAAAGAGGGAGAGAGAGAATCCCAAGCAGACTCCCGGCTGAGTTGGAAACTTGATGCCAGGACCCTGAGATCAAGACCCAAGCAGAGCCGAAACCAAGAGTCCAGGCTTAACCCACCAAGGGTGGCTTAACAGGCACCCCTATTGTATTGCATATTTAAATGTTGCTAGAATAGTAAGTCTTAAACAATCTCACAAGAAAGCAATGTCTCTATGGTGACAGAGGGTAACTAGGCTTATTGTGGTGATCATTTCACAGTGTATACAAATATCAAAGTGTTTTGCTATACACTTGAAACTAATATAATGTTATATGTCAATTATACCTCAATAAATGAAAAAGAGTATCAGGAAAGTCAGTACTATGGATGAACCTTGAGGGTATTATGCTCAGTAAAGTAAGTCCGAGAAAGACAGATACCATATGATTTCACTTACCTGTGGAATCTAAAAAAGAAAACAAACAAATGGACAAAACCACACAAAACTCACAGACACAGAGAACAGATTGGTTGTTGCCAGTGTGGGTTGGGGGGTCAGGTGAAATGGGTGAAGGGGGCCAAGCAGTACCAACTTTCAGTTAGAAAATAAATTAAGTCATGGGGTACATCATAGTAACTATAGTTAATAATATTGTGTTGTGTATTTGAAAGTTGCCAAGAGAGCTAATTTTAAAAGTTCCCACTACAAGACAAAAAAATTGTGAGTTGGCATGGTGACAGGTGATAATTAGACTTGTGATTATTTTGCAATACACATATATACACCAAACCATTAAGTTGTACACCTGGAACTAATAGAATGTTACAGGTCAATTATATCTCAATTGAAAAAAAAAGAGTAAGTGCCAAGAGAGCTCATACTATACAATTCCATCTACATAAGGTACAAAATCGGACAAAATGATCTATGCTGTCACCACAGGGGACAATGGTGATACTTGGAGTAGGTGGTGCTGGGGAGGGAACACTGTGGTGCTGGTCACGTTCTGTGTCTTGATCCGGGTTCTGGTTACACAGGTGTGTTCAGCTGGTGAAAATGCATCAGGGCTGTATACTAATGACGTGTGCATCCTAATGTATGTTTGTAATAGGTCAATTAAAAACTTCAAAAGACATGTGATCAAAAAATACTTGTCATTGATCAATGGAAGATAGCACTTTGGGACTGTTGCTAAGCAACAGTATAAATGTTGGATCAAGCCACACATGCCCATGCTCATCAGGGGTCCACAGTGTGATGAAGGCTCTCCCTGCCCCCACAGCTTAGCCGGACAGCCAAAGGCCTCCACAGGGGCAGGTGGAAAAGTCCTCATCTTGCAACACCCATACTTCATCAGGACCGGTAACCTCTGGCCCAGTTCCCAGGGCTTCCCTGGATAGTGCCAAAGTTTGCAGTGAGTAAGGACTCTGAGGATAATGTCCAGCTGGTAGCAGAGAGGTGTCGATGGGAGGAAGGCAGGGGATGGCAGATTGAAAGCCCTTTTGAGGAAAGGATAGCTGGAATCCAGAGCCTGGTGGGAATTGGAGCTGTGTGTGCTGACTCAGGTGGACATAATGACATCTTTCAGACAGTTTCTGACTTGCCCAGGTCTTGGGAGAAGGATGCGTTTGAGCACAAGAGTGTGTATGGGTGCCTGCGCGTGCCTGGGAACACGCCTGTGTTCTAGCCATTCCATCTGCCTAGAACACCTTGTCCACCCTGCCGGCAACTCTCCCGTTCCAGTCTCCACCTGACAGCATCCTAGGCAGGCGGCCAGAATCAGTTCAAAGGCCAGATGTGGTCTGACACCTCCCTGCCTTCCAGCCAGAATCACTCCCGCCCTCCTGCTCTGGGCCCCCTGTGAGTCAGCCGTTGGCCCCCTGACTCTGAAGAGGGGTGTGTGTGCCAGCTCCAGTCCTGGATCATGTGCTCCTGAGGGCAGGGACTCGAACCCCAGCCCTACAGAGGACCATTTAAGGGACAAATGCATGCATATTGCTCTGGGAGCCTGTATTAGGATTGATCAGGGCTAATCCCTCCAAACAAAGAAAATCATTAGCAGATTAATTAAGAGCCCTGTTTGGAGTACTAATTCAAAGGCTAATAATCTTTTAGCTTAAGCAAGTTCTGATGTTTTGATAAGACCTGTCATTGTTACAGTATTGATTGAAGCCAGGCCCTGGCTGTGGAATGCCTGAGTATGCAATTCACGCATAATTCCTCCAGTAATTTGGGCACATTTTTCTCTTATTGACAAGCATTATAATGACTGTAATAAACTATGGAAACCTCAGGTGAAACAACACATGACTACACTTCTCAATAGAGGTGTAACCGTGAATTTAATGAATGCATTTCCTAAGTCTTTTGTAAAGGGTGTTCGTCCAGGTTCTGATCAGAATAGGAACTATACGAATGACTCAACAGCGTCCATTTATTGTCCACTCATTCATTGATGCATACAGCCTATACTCAACCCCACCACAGTCCTAGGCTCCAAGCCAGGGGCCATAGGAAGTATTTTCAAGTAGATAAGACACCATCTTCACTCTCCATGAGCTTGACTTTTGGTGAAACTGGTGATCCCCAAAACCTCACAATGGTACAGTTGGGGTTGGAATGAGTTAAACATGTAAAATTTTTTTAACAGTATTTTTTTTTTCTTTCTATGAAAGTAATTCATGCTTCAGCAGGGCCGAAACAGTCTTGGAAAAGAACAGAGTCAGAGGAGTCACACTTCCTGATTTGAACTTACTGCAAAGCTGCGGTGGCATTCTGCGTCAAGACTATGTGGTTCCATCAATGGATTGGACTTGACAGTCCAGAAATAAGCCCATATATTTATGGGTAAGTGATTTTCAGTGAAGGTGTCAGGACAAATCAATGAGGAAATAATAATCTTTCAACAAATGATGCTGGGACAACTGGATGTCTAACATGCAAAAGAATGAATTTACACCCCTTGACTAAAATTAAGTCAAAATGATCAAAGACCTAATGTAAGAGACTATAAAACTGGCAGAAGAAAACATACGGGTTAGTCTCTTTGAACTTGGAGGAGATGCTTTCTTAGATACGACAGCTAAAGCACAATCAATCAATCAATCAATCAAATTGGATATCATCGAAATTAAAAACTTTTGGGGCACCTGGGTGGCTCAGTGGGTGAGGGTCCTGGAATGGATGGAGCCCTGCATTTGGCTCCCTGCTCAGAGGGGAGTCTGCTTCTCCCTCTGCCCTTCCCCCCAACTCATGCTCTCTCTCAAACAAATAAATAAAATCTTTTTAAAAAAATTTAAAACTTTTGTGCTTCAAGGAACATCATCAAGAAAGTGAGAAAATAAAACTGATAGAATGGGAGACAGTACTTGAAATCATCTATCTGGTAAGAGTCTAGTATCCCAAATCCATAAGGAACATTTACAACTCAAAAATAAAAAGACAAATAACCCAATTTAAAAATGAGCAAAAGATTTGAATAGGTATTCTTCTAAAAATATTTATATGTAGAGAGAGGGAAAAATAGGTATTTCTTTATTAAAATATAGAAAAGGGCCAATATGTACTGGAAAACATGCTCAAGGTCATTAGTCATTAGGAAAATGCAAATCAAAACCACAATGAGCTACACTTCACACTCACTAGGATGGCTTAATAAAAAACAACAACAGACAATAAGAAGTGTTAACAACATGTGAAGAAATGGGAACCTTCAGAAATTGTTGGTGAGAATATAAAATAGTGCAGCCACTATAGAAAACAGTGTGGTGGCTTACTAATTAATTAAATTGATTAAATATAGACTATAGGATCTTTTGCATTCCCAAAAGAGCAGAAAACCAGGACTTGAACAGATCGTTGTGTGCCAATATTCACAGCAGCATTATTCACAATAGTCAGACATGGAAACCGTCCAAGTATCCAACAATGGCTTCATGGATAAGCTCAGTGATATAGCCACATGATGGAATATTATTCAGCCTTAAAAAGGAAGGAAATCCTGACACCTGCTGCAACATGGTTGGATCTCAAAGATATTGTGCGGGTGAGAGAGGCCAGACACAAAAGGCCACCTATTTCATTGTTCCAATGATATGAAATATCCCAGGAAGCAAATCCACAGAGATAGGAAGTAGATTAGTGGTTGTTGGGGGACTAGGGAGAGGGAGAATGGGGAGTGACTGCTAACGGGTACAGGGTTTCTTTTTAGGATGATGAAAACGTTCTGGAATTAAGCATGGTGATGGGGGTACAATTGTGAATATACGAAAACCACTGAATTGTGCACTTTTTTTTTTTTAAAGATTTTATTTATTTATTTGTCAGAGAGAGAGCAAGCGAGAGCGAGCACAGGCAGAGTCAGAGGGAGAAGCAGGCTCCCTGTGGAGCAAGGAGCCCGATGTGGGACTCGATCCCATGACGCTGGGATGATGGCCTGAGCTGAAGGCAGCTGCTTAACCAACTGAGCCACCCAGGCGTCCCTGAATTGTGCACTTTAAAAGGGTGAATTTTATGTTATGTGAATTGTCTGTCAATAAAAAAAAGATAGTTTTGGTTCATAACCTTCCTGGGAATTTCCTGTGTGAAATCTGAAAAAAACAAAAACAAAACAAAACAAAAAACCCGCCCCTGGCCCAGAGGCAGGCCACACTAGGTTGGAAGGTAATGGTTTTAAAAAGCAAAGGGAACTTACAAACAAGGCTTGTTTTGGGCAACAGCAAGATGAATGGATCCCTGCACTTGACCATCAAATCTTAAAAGTTTTTAAAGAGGCCTTAACTGGATTCAGTCACATATATCATGTGGGTGTTTTCAACACCACATCACTTTCTCAAGGCTATGTCCTTGGGGCTGCTTCTGGAAGTGGAAAAGATAAGCAGAACCACATTCCAAAGACAGGGGAGGAGGGAGGAGCTTCTGATCACCCCGGTCCAGATCATGGGTCAACTGGTGATCCCAACTTCTTGATGACCTTCGCCAACATGCTTATCATAGTAAGTTTGGAAACAAATTATTTTTAAAAAGAAGAAAAAGCACCTCCCAGATTCTCACCTGAATGATATCAAGGCTAGGGGATACAACAGCAAAGGAGGCGGGAAAAGATGGGGGAGTGTAGCTGGTGTTGGGGACGACTGGCACAGACCTTTGGAGGGCCTAATGCCTGCTTAGACGACATGCAGGACAAGAAGGAGCCATGAAGAGCTCTGGAGAGACCAAGATGGCCCCAGTTAAGAGGTCATGCAAGAATCTGGGCCAGATGTAAGCTTCAAGGTGATGGATCCCACTGAATGCTGAAAATATGTTCTTACTGTAAACCAGTGAGTGTTCATTGTGTGTATGCACAGTAAACAAGGAATGGGGATGGCAGCATTATTTGATAGAGAGAAAATGGAAACCACACCAGTGTCCAACAATAGGATCTCTGCAGTTGGAGGAGAGAATGTTGCATGCGAAGATGTTCAAAATACATTAAGGGAAAAAAGCAAACACAATAAGACCCTGATTTTATTTTTAAAAAGTTATTTATAACCCCCATCTTTATATATGAGTGCAGATAGGTAAGATAAAATGTTACTGGTAGTTCTCTGCTTGGTGGAGTTAGCTTGACTTTCTTTGTCTTGTGTTTTCTGTTTAAAAATTATTTTTCTTTGATGAACATGTATTAATTAAAGGCATAAAGATAAACATTAACTTAGATAAAATGGTAGAGGAAAAAAATCCCATTTTGCCAATTTTCTGTTTACTCATGGGAGAATCCAGTGAACCCAGGGGTAAGGGGAGACAATATCAACACATCCCCTAACAACTCAAAAGCAATTTGGTTTTTACTTTCAGCAACCGGGCAGAGCCAGGAGTTCAGAGGACCAAGGAAAGAGTGGAGTTTCTCAGTATTTGGGAGCTGAAGAAGGTAGACAGGTCCACACTGCTAGCAGGCAGAAGATATAACACTTAAGCATAAGAGGAGTGCCTGGGTGGCTTAGTCAGTTAAGCATCTACCTTTGGCTCAGGTCATTATCTCAGGGTCCTGGGATCAAGACCCACATTGAGCTCCTGGCTCTGTGGGGAGTCTGCCTCTCCCTCTGCCTGCCACTCCCTCAGCTTATACTCTCTCTTTTTGGCAAGTAAATAAATAAAATCTAAACAAACAAACAAAAAAACCACTTTAGCATAAGAAATAACTTTTATCTATTCATATACTTCTTTGTTCATTCATTCCTCCACCTGTTTGGTGAGTAGCTGCTGGGCGTTAGACCCGGGAGCTCAGTTCTGGAGTTCACTTGGACTTGAGAAAAAGTGCTTGCCCTTGCCAAGCTAAGATTTGGTTTATAACAAATCTATCTGCCCGGTACTGAAATTGACTACCTAGTAAAGTAAATAGTTCTATGTGTCATGTGCCAAGTGCTTTAGAATACCCCATTTGCTCCTCTCAACAGCCATATGAGGTAATTGGTACTATTATTACTCCCTTTTATAGATGATGAAACTGAGATTTTGAGAAGTTAGCAGCTTCCCCAAGTTTCTAGGCTTGGAAGTGGTCGGCCTGGAATTGGCCTGACTCCGCCTAGGAATCGGCCTGACTCCAAGATGCACATAAGGGCAGCCTTGGTCGTCAGCCATGAGACATGTGCTCAACTTGACCGTGTTTAGTGAGTTCCTGCTCTAGGCCAGGTGCTGCCTGGGTGCTGGGGACAGAGTGGAGACCAAGGCAGGGCCTGCTGTCAAGCAATCCACAGAACTAGGTGGGAAGCAGAGACGGACACCATCCCCATTCTACAGAAGAGAAAACCGAAACTCTGAGAGGTTGAGAGGCATTTCCGTATTTTGACACATGGCAAAGCACATAAAAACCCTTTTCTTGCCTCTCTTCATGTTCCCCTTCCTGGTTTTTGCATGTTTTAGTGCAAAATTTACAAATGTTGCACACTGCAGTTGGGGAATGTTTTGTGAAACTATTATTTTTTTTTTAGATTTATTTATATATTTATTTAAAAAAATTTTTTAAAAGGATTATTTATTTATTTGACAGAGAGATAAATCACAAGTAGGCAGAGAGGCAGGCAGAGAGAGAAGGGGAAGCAGGCTCCCTGCTGAGCAGAGAGCCCGATGTGGGGCTCAATCCCAGGACCCTGGGATCATGACCTGAGCTGAAGGCAGAGGCTTAACCCACTGAGCCACCCAGGTGCCCTATTTGTATATTTATTTGAGAGTGAGAGGGCATGCAGGTGGGGGGAGGGGCAGAGGGAGAGAGAGATCCCGAAGCAGACTCCACACTAAGCGTGGAGCCCCACATCGGCCTCCATCCCAGGACCCTAAGATCATGACCTGAGCAGAAATCAAGATTCAGCTGCATAACCGACTGATCCATCCAGGCGCCCTAGTGAGACTAGTTCTTTAAACTCTTTTATCTGTACAGTTACAGGTCTAGGCGTAACATGGAGGCAACATGATTCTAATTCTTTACATTGTTCTACAGGAGTCATTCTCCAAGTGCGGTCAAAGGACTCCTGCAGATCCCTGAGCCCTTCCAGAGGGTCCACAGGTCAAAACCATTTTCATAGTAATTTTAAGACATTATTTGCCCTTTTCACACCTACTCTCTCATGTGCAGACAGTGTTTCCCAGAGGCCGCGTGGCATGTGATGTCATCTCTGCTCTGATGGCAAATGGAATGTGTGCTTATTTTTTTTTTTTTAATTTATTTGACAGACAGAGATCACAAGTAGGCAGAGGCAGGCAGAGAGAGAGAGAGGAGGAAGCAGACTCCCCGCTGAGCAGAGAGCCCAACTGGGACTCCATCCCAGGACCCTGAGATCATGACCTGAGCTGAAGGCAGAGGCTTTAGCCCACTGAGCCACGCAGGCGCCCCTGTGCTTATGTTTTAAAAACTATCAGTTTTGGGTCATCTGGGTGGTTCAGTTGGTTAAGCACCAGACTCTTTGATCTCAGCTCGGGTCTTGATCTCAGGGTCTTGGTTTCACTGGATGTGGAGCCTACTTAAAACTTTTAAAAAATAATAATAATAATAAAAGTTAACAGTTTTAATTTATAATATGATAAATACTGATAGTTATAATTTACACAAACAAAAGTTTTCTTTGGAACCCTCAATTTTTAAGAATGTAAATGAATTCTGACATAAAAATGTTTGTGGGGGACACCTGGGTGCCTCAGTCAGTTGAGTCTGACTCTTGATTTCCACTCGGGTCATGATCTCGGAGTCAAGGGATTTGTTGGATTCCAAGCTCAGCCTTCAGTCTGCTCGCTCCCCCGCTTGCAATCTCTCTCCCTCTCAAATCAATCAATAAATAAATTGGCTTATTTAAAATTTTTAAAAAAAATAAAACTGTTATTCTATAGATCTAGATTTTACTTTTAGAAAATTTTCACCATATAAGGAATAGCAGTTTCTATAATGAAAAAAATTGTAATTTTGTTATGACAGTGAAAATGTATTATATGCCATCCCATTATTTTGTTTGTACATGAAACATAAAATTTGTGGCTGAATTCTGAATCCAAGTATTGCTTGGAGAAGTATATTGATAATTTCCAGCCTCAGCAGAGTGAAGTTTCTCCAAATTGAAGTTAATAAAAAACTTAAGAACTATAATGACTCAGGGAAGCTTGTCTAATTTGGCATGACCGCCAACAAAACACAAATTATGTGAAAATCTCAATTGTAACCATGTAATTGGTGATTTTCCTATGACAAAGGCAAGAAAAACAAATTTTATTGAACAAATGTGTCATTGTTTATGAATTCTGTACAATTATGTACACATTTATTACTCAACCAAACGTTACCAGCCCATCAACAACACCCCCAGACAAGCACAATAATAATTAAATTTAAGTTTCCAATGTTCTGTCAATTTTCAGCTCTATAATAACCATAGCTTTACATAGTTTTAAGTCATTTTTTATCATTGTGAAAGTCTATCATCAAGGTAGGCTGATAGAACATGTTTTATTGAACACGTTGACACTATGTCAGCTTAACTGATAATTTTTCGATATTTAAACACACGGTCTGGGAACCTTTCCTGAGCCCTGCAAAACTTAAGAACAGGCCTGGTACTTACACGCTGGGTCATCATTTCTTATAGAGGCTGGCAAGAGTTTTCAGAATGTTCAGATCCCAATACCCCAGCCCCAATCAGCCACTTTCCACTCAAGTTGGAAGTTCTGCTATCAACAACAGACAAGAAGGTGTGGAATCCACATTCCGGCTGGAATCGTGGTGCTCACCGCCTTTTCCATCTTCCTGGAATTGCCTGAGCCGTGTGTCCATCCAGACAGAGAGAACCTCTTGGAGCATGTGATGTCGGGCAAACGCTTTATGTATGCAGAGACCGGGACCAGCTGGGACACTCTTCACGCTTCCCGTCCCCCAGCACTCTCATGTGGGCTGCAAGGATGAAGTCCAGAATGAGAACAAAGGGCGAGCATCTCCCTTGAGCACAGTCGTCATCCTTGCGTGGGGCTTGGTCTCTGGCCGTGGCTAGTTAGAGCACTCCAGGCTGGAGGCTCCCTGAGTCTTGCCAGGTGTGGCTACCCAAGATCACCCGCACAGTTTCTCAACATGCGTTTCCTGTCAGCTCAGGAAATCTGGGTCAGAAGGACTTTCCCAGACCTTAGCTCTCTCTCTCCACATCTCCATCGGGGCTGCTCAGGAAAAGGGCCAGGTGGGGAGCCGGGGATAGAGGATGTTGGTCGGTGGGCACCCAATGGGAAACCAGTTCAGTGTCTTGCACCATAGGAAATGGCACGGCAGAAGAAGCTCTGTCCCCTTCACCTCATCTTCATGGTGCAGCTTGACCTCCTTGTTTTGTCTCACATTTTTGTCTCCCAGCCCGGAAGGAAGGATAGGAAGTGGCAGAAGAGTAACCCTGTCAACCTCTTGTTCCCTGTGCTCAACATATATCAGTTGAGTGTTGTTAATGACAGAGAAAGCCATGGCCTTGGGTCCTCCTCTTCCTCCTCCTCCTCCTCCTCATCATCATCATCACCAGTCACCTCTATTGGGTGCTACGCAAGGTTCAAAGGTGATGCCATCTCCTACCTCTCAGGCATCTCAGGGTTAGGAGACCAGGAGGTAAGATACACCAGTCACCACCCAGGGTGAAACTCAAAAAGATTTGGGAGCTGATTGGATCAGGCAAAAGAGCTGAGGGAGAAGGGTGGAGATAAAGGTAAAGCTGGGGTAAGAGGCAGACTGACTGTTCTGGGTCCCAGCCCAAAGAGGCCTGAGTGATGGGGACCCTAGGGTGTGGTAGGGAGGGTCAGAGGCTGCAGCCAAACCTGTTGCT
The DNA here is from genome assembly GCF_022355385.1 of Mustela nigripes. NCBI lineage: Eukaryota > Metazoa > Chordata > Mammalia > Carnivora > Mustelidae > Mustela > Mustela nigripes. The sequence continues at coordinate 85,037,647 of NC_081562.1, read as the reverse complement.
AATTCAGTTCTCATGGGCACCTACTACCTGCCAGACCTTGCTCCATGCAAAAGTGGTCTCTTTCCTCATAGCACTTACGTTGCTTTCAACTAAGATATTTATCTATTGAGCACCTACCATATACCTGGCTTAGACTTGGCCACCAGGGTTTCAAAGATTAAAGACAATTTAAAAGAGCTTACCATAGAGTGTCAGAGTCACCTGTAAACAGAGGTCAGAGCTAAGGAACAGAGTGATTGGAGTAAATCACTTGTTTTCTCATTGATAAAATGAGGGGATTTGACTGTTACTTACATCCACCTGCTTCCAAAAGATTTTGAGATTACTTCCAACTAATTATACATTTACAATAGCTTTGTTAAACTAGAATTAGGAAATTGAAAAGCAGGTGGAAGGAGAGAAACAAATTGAAGGAGAGAGGGGAAAAACAGAGCTAAAATGAGCTCAGACTGGGTTAAGAAGTCAGATGTCAACCTCCCTAGTTAGAGTGTTGCTGTAATGGGCCATAAAATATGACTCTGAGCTTCCTAGTAGCCAAAGCAAAGAGAGAAACAGACAGGGTCTTATATTTGCCATTATCTGGTGAAATAAAACATATCAGGTTTTTGGGAGAGATCTTTTTTCCTGTAGTATATAATAAAGATAATTTGCTGTGTGGGTCCTTCCTTCTAGCAGTAATATGATTACTAGAGTAGATAATGCCTTTAGGATTAGTCTTTCTAGGACATAAATAATGCAGTGATTTTTACATGATCATTTCTTCCACCAAACATCAGTGGATGTTGCGAGTACAACATTAAACTGGAACTGGGTTGAAGGCATCTTTGCATATCGTCAGCTAAGGCATCTTTGCATATGGTCAACTAAGCTGATGTGGTTCAGTTGTACAGTTTTCTGCTGACAAGAACTGATACCAACATAGAACTCTGAATAGAGGAACGGTTACAGAACAGGATGTTTCCCCAAGCCATCAGAGCTTGAGTATTGACAAATAGTGCAAAAGTGATGCCTAAATTCTAGTTGGATTTTGTGTTTCTTCAATTATGAGTCATATCAAGCATCCTTCACAATGTTTATTGGCTTTATTTATATTCAGTAAATACATCGATATTTTTATTGATTTATTGATAGTTCTTTTTCTGAAAACTACTTGTCTATACTCCTCAACTATCTTTTTAAACTGCTTTTGGATCCTCATCTATAAAGTGGAGATAATAGGGCCCCTGGGTGTCTCGGTCATATAACCATCTGCCCTTAGCTCGGGTTATGATCCTGGGGTCCTGGAATTGAGCCCCGCATCAGGCTCCCTGCTCAGTGGGGAGTCTGCTTCTCTCTTTGCCTCTACCCCTCCTCCCACTAGTGCTCTCTCTGTCTCCCAAATAAAGACATAATACCTTTATAAAAAGTGGAGATGGGGCGCCTGGGTGGCTCAGTGGATTAAAGCCTCTGCCTTCCGCTCAGGTCATGATCACAGGGTCCTGGGATCGAACTCCACATCGGGCTCTCTGCTCAGTGGGGAGCCTCCTTCCTCCTCTCTCTCTGCCTGCCTCTCTGCCTACTTGTGATCTCTGTCAAATAAATAAATAAAATATTTTTAAAAAATTAAAAAAAGAAGTGGAGATAATAATAGCACCTGTCTCATAGTGTTAGAAATTATAAATTAATCAATATGGATATTGGGGAGGGTATGTGCTAAGGTGAGTGCTGTGAAGTGTGTAAACCTGGCGATTCACAGACCTGTACCCCTGGGGATAAAAATACATTGTATGTTTATTAAAAAATTTAAAAATTTAATTAAAAAATTATAAATCAATTCACCCACACTTTGTTGTGGAACTTCTATGTTTTTATTTATTGCACTTAAATCTTTGATCCGAATAGAACTTGTTTTGGCCCTATCTTTATTATCACCCCCAACAATAATTCAGGTACTCCAACACCATTTATGGAATATTCTCTTTTCTCTGTTGATGGAAGTGGAAATGCTTAGACCTCTTACTAGCATTCCCAGCCCTTTCCCTAATCTAAAGCTCCTTTTGGTCCTAGTATGTCGGGATGGATGTCAATGCACAGGAAGAGACAGGCGTGGATGGGAGCACTGGGCTGGGAGGTAGACAATCTGGGTCCTAAGTCTCCCTACCATTACCCGGAGGAGGGATCTTAATAATTCATTTCTGCCTTGTGGCAGAACATATAAAATGAGGTAGTAAGACTAGACAGTTCCTGAGGTCTAATACTCCCAGCTCTAATACTGTTTGATTCCAGGCATTACAGTGAGCACACGTGCTGGAGAGTGCGAGCGAGAGCTGGAGATGGAGGCATCATGGTGTGCCTCAGTCTCTCCAGTGCCAACCCTACACCACCCTCTTGCCATTCATGCCCCCATCTCCTCTGCTTAAGGCCCACGGGACTGGGAATCCTCTGCTTAAGGCCCAAGGGGCTGGGAACCAACGGCCTGCCATCCCTAGAGATGCTGGCATGGAAGACAAGGCCCAAGAGAAGTTGCTGATTGAGGGTCTGTGGGCAGATGGCACAGCCCCTGAGAGAACCCGCCCCAGGAAAGCACTGCTGGAGTGTGCCTGTCTCCAGGGCCCTAAATCCCATCCAAGATAGGAAGGTCCGTAGAGGCCTGGAAAGCCTTACTCTGGAGGTTAGAGGTGACCACACACACTCGAGCATGTACCCGCTTCATCCCACAACGCACACACACAAAGGAGAGCGAAATTACTTAGGCGTTGAGGTGGGACAGACCTGGGTTCAAATCCCTGCCCCGTCACTTAATCTCTGTGACCTTGGGCAAGACACTTAACTCCCAGAGTGTCCTAGAGAATGAACCTCACGAGATTTTTGTGAGAAAACTCAATGAATTCTCACAGTGCCTGGGACAGAGTGGGAGGCCACTTCAGGATACTCCGTGTCCACTCCTGCTCCTTCCATCACCATCCTGGATGCTCAAGGCTTTGAACAGACCACAGGGTGTTGCCCTGAGGAGGAGGCTGGGCTTTGTCAGCTCACATCCCTTCAGCACCCAGCATGGCGTCTGGCCTTCTGTGAGCATGCGCCGAGAGGTATTCATGTCACCATTCAGTACCTCGTTGGTGAGCCTGGGAGGTCACCCAGGGCAGCGTCCAGGTAGGTGATAGGAGGATGGGGCATCCAGACCTGAAAGGGAGAGAGGCTGACCCCAGCAGGCCTGAGTGTGAGGGGTCCACTAATGGTTAAGGGCCTGAGACAATCGTGCTGAGGTCCCGGCAGACATGTTGGCAACTCATCCTCACATTTGATTCAGGTCTACACAGCCTTGGCAGAGCCATTTCCTGGCCCCACTTCCCTGTCATGCCCAGCCAGCCAATAAACTGTCATCAAAACGGTCTCTAGATAAAGCCCAGGATGCACCGCTACATTTGAATTTCAAATAAACAAATCATATATTTGTTTTAGAAACTCACCTTTTAATTTTCTTTTTTTTTTTTTTTTTAAGATTTTATTTATTTGACAGAGAAAGACAGCAAGAGAGGGAACACAAGCAGGGGGAGTGGGAGGGGAGAAGCAGGCTTCCCACTGAGCAGGGAGCCCGATGCAGGGCTCGCTCCCAGGACCCTGGGATCATGACTTGAGCCGAAGGCAGTCGCTTATAGACTGAGCCACCCAGGAGCCCCAAACAAATCATATTTTTGTATAAATATGTCCTGAAGCGTGGCAGAACACGCCAGTCCCTGAGATGCCATTCTGACGTGAAGACTATTTTGAGCTAAAGGCCCTTGAAAAACAACAGATGCGAGAAGAGCGCCTCACCTCCCTTTTCTTCCCATGTGAGAGATGCCCTCCCTGTACGAGGAAAACAAGAAACATTCTTCAAAGGTGAGTCAAAGCCAAGAGACTTTGCTAAAAATAAGATAACTTCCCTCGCTTCCCGTATTTTGGTTTGTTTACTTTTCCCCATTTGCCTCTCTCTGTTCAACCCAGTATAAAAGCATGTGGTTTCGCCATGTCTTTGGGTCTTTCCTTCCTTAGGAGGCTCCCCGTGTCCTGGAAAATTTACGTACATGTGTGTGCTTTGTTCCCATTCATCTGTCCTATGTCAATCTCATTCTCAGGCCCAGCCAAACACCCCTATGAGGCAAGAAGTAGAATTCTGCCTCCCCTACAGTTCCAAATATTGTGTGGGACACACGCTAAAGAAAAAAAGAGCTCTTTATCTGAAATTCAAATTTAATGAGGTGTCCTGGATTTTTATTTGCTAAAGTTGGCAACCCTAGCCATTGATCAGCCGTCATGATGATGTCTGTTGGGGCCATCACAGCTTACATTTGTAGGACACCTTATTTTATTTATTTATTTATTTTACAGATTTTACTTATTTATTTGAGAGAGAGAGAGAAGCAGTGAGAGAGGGAGCACAGCAGGGGGAGTGGGAGAGGGAAAAGCAGGCTTCCTGCTGAGCAGGGAGCCCAATGCGGAGCTCGATCCTAGGACCCTGAGATCATGACCTGAGCTTATGCTGGAGGCAGACCCTTAATGGCTGAGCCACCCAGGCGTCCCTGTAGGACACTTTAATGACTATTGCATCAGCTGTGTGCTGCCCTTTGCAGCCAAGGTCACATCCACCAGCTGGTATGATCCTCCTTTCAGCAGATATGAGCTGGTCACGCTGGACACCACAGTGGGGGGACATGCAGGCATTGCTGAGGGGGCGGTCAGAGGCTGACGACAGGAGAGTGAGCTGGAAGTGGATGGAGGTTGGCTCTGGGAATCCCTCAGTCCACAGTATTATTACTTCCATTTACATGCAAGGAAACTGCAGTGTATTCATTTAAAAATATGGATAATGGGATGCCTGGGTGGCTCAGTTCATTGAGCAGCTGCCTTTATCTAGGGTCATGATCCCAGGGTCGTGGGATTGAGTCCCACATCGGGCTCCTGGCTCAGTGGGGAGCCTGCTTCTCCCTCCCACTCTGCCTGCTGCTCTTCCTGCTAGTACTCTCCTTCTCTGTTAAATGAATGGATAAAATCTTAATATATGGATAGAGCTCAGTGCTTCTTGAGGCCCTAGAGGAGAGGGATTTGCACAGGTCCTCCCATTGGAAATAACGACTGACTGAACTCTGCAATCTGGGGGTCTCCTACCTCTCCTTCTCACAATGCCAGCCTCTGGAGAAGCCTAAGCAATCCATTAGAATTAGAATTAGAATTTTCTGTCTGTCTCCTTCCCTACCCAACTTCACTCCTCCCACCCCACCTCAGGCTGGGCCCCCAGGGGGCAGGGAAATTCTTATTCCTCTTGAGATTTTTCCAGTCTGGAGCTCAGAGCAGGTGCTTAGTAACTGTGTATTCCAGAAAAAGTTACTTGAAGGGGTTCTCTCTTTCCAGGATGTTATACCCTAAGCCACTGCTTCTCTGGGGGCAGTGAGGCTTCTGCTGGCCACTGCTCTCCAGCTGCTCTGCTCCCTTACCTTCAGGCTGCAGAAGAGTCAGTCGAGGAAGGGCAGATACCTGGGTGGGACAGAAGACTGGGACAGGTTGGAGACACTCAGGATTAAGGAGGTAAAATACCAAAAGCATACCTAGGCACATAACATTATGCTTGATTTAGCTGTTCTGGCAATTAGGGTACGGGTGGGTCCCTAAAATTAAAGTTCAGTGGAAGAGGAGTTAGGGCAGGGCTGGGTTCAAGATCAAGATCGGGGTCAAAATGCTCAGGTAGGGCTAAATATCTTAGAGGGTTGGAGCCACATTCCGTGGCTGTCCCCTTCCCCAGTGCAGTCCCAGCCCTTGCTCACCGGCTCCAGTCACACTGGTTCCCTTGCACGTATGCTGCCATGTGAGGGCCTTTTGCATGGGCTGTTGAGTCTTCAGAACACCCTTCCCCTCAGAAGTCCACCCACCTACTCCTGACCTCCTTCAGATCAGCTTCTCAGTGAGCCAGGCCCTTGCCCACACTGCCAAATGCTGTGACTTCTCCCCAGGCTCACATGCCTCATCACTCTTGCCGGGCACTCCTTTTTTCCTTCCCAGAAATTTTACCTATTTATCTTTTGTTTTGTTGACTAATGTATCCCCAACCTATGGAATAACAGCTGGCATAGTCGGTGCTGAACTTGAACTGGGTTCGGAAGGGACCTTGATAATCTAGATGTTTCTATTTTGGAGTTTCCCATGGAACTCATTAAAATACCCTAACTGGGGATGGCTGGGTGGCTCAGTCGTCTGCCTTCAGCTCAGATCATGTCCTGGGATGGAGCCCTGCTTCGGGCTCCTTGCTCTGCGGGGAGCCTGCTTCTCCCTCTCCCTTTGCCTGCCTGCCTGCCACTCCCCTTTCTTGTGCTCTGTCTTTCTAACAAGTAAATAAATAAAGTCTTTAAAAAAAAACAATAAATAAATAAAATAAAATACTCCAAACAGAAACCTTTACTTGGACCTTCTGAGTGAGCTTGAGATGCTTGCTAAGGCTTCTTATATAAAAGCACGTTCTTGGCTGCCGTCCCCACACTTAACAAGGCAGGCCCCCAGAAGGGCATAGTTAGGGCTGAAGCCAGCATTCTGGCAATTCTCTCCTACTGGGGCCCTTTCTAACTCTTCAGGCCGATCTGGGCACCTCTTAATCCAGTGTGGGAACCCTCAGGTCAGAATATTAGTTACTAGACTCCCTGGTGGTATTGATCTCTGTCTAGCTTTCTCTTAACCCGGCCAACCTAGTACATGGTTGGAATTCAGTGAGTTGGTTCTTACTACTTACTGTTACGGTCTTTGTAAGCCGTGATGCCTGGGACCTCGGCATCAACCCAGCTAATCTTCATCTTGCCCTCCCCAAGAAAGCTGAGCAGGAGCAGGGCAGGAGGAATCAGGACCTGAGGATGCCTCTGCCTCTTTCTTTCATTATGTCTGACTTTGGGAGCAAAGTTCTCTAGTGTCTGGAGCACTAGGCTTAGGGTCAGTCATTAATTGCTTTGTGGCCTGAGTATATCCCATAACCATTCCAAGTCTGTTTGCCAATCTGTAAAATGGGCTAAATTCCAGGATCCACTTGAGGCTTCCATGTGACCATGAACCCTTGGAAATTCCTTGGCAAACCACAGATCATCATACAAACCCACTTATCATGCATCAGCCCTCTAACTCAACGCTTCCCATGGGTCCCCTCAACCCTCCAAGAACAAAGTTGCAGTCCTGAAGGCGAGGTTCTTCTACCCAGCACCTCCCAACCCCCAAAGCCAAGCGCTGCCACTCCTCCCTACACACCCTTCACTCTGGCCAAAGTTAGTCACCGCCCTGAACAGGCCATACCCTTTCTTGCCTCCACACCTTTGCACAGACCGTTCTTCCTGCTGGGAATGCCCCCCTCCCTTTGCATCACCTTCTTCCTTGACTCCCTATACCCAAGGTAGAGTTAGACAGTCTGGGTTAGACTCTGGGCTCTGCCACCTGCCCCCACCAAGTGGCCTCGGGCAAAGTTCCTTAACCTCGTTTGGCATCGGTTTGCTCATCTGCAAAACAGAGATAATAACAAGACCCAACTCTTCGGGGCACTGTGGGGATGAACTGAGATAACACGGGGCCTGACCCCTGCCTGGCACACGGCAGCTGTTTGGGAAATAACAGCTAAGATTGCTGCTTGGAGTGTGCTTACCGACACCTCTTCCATCCCAGCTGCGCCCAGGATCTCTGCCCTCCCTACCAGCCTGGGAGGTCTGGGCCTATCCTCAAAGACTACCCGAGGGAAGGCTTTGGGAAAGCAGAGGGAACTTTCCTGCCTTTACTGCTTAATAAAACAACTAGGATGAGCGCCAGAATGACAGTGGAAATAGAAGTGGCCAAGGACGGCTGCATTCTTGGAGAGGAGGTCTCTGTCTCAGCAGGTGACAGAAGCTGGGGAGGGAGAGACCACAGCTGCAATAGATTCGCACCCTCCCCCATGTGACTGTCCTCCGTTTTTGAGGGGAAGGGCCAAGAGCCAAGGACAGCCGTGCTCAGGCTCTGGACCCTGCCCTTTCACCTGTCAGGGCCTGCCTTTTTCCCGGTTAGCTCCTTGCCCAATCTCTCACTCAAATGGGGGTTACTTCTACCACCACTGGTAATTCTCACTAATTGTGCAACTACAGGCCAGGACTGTGAACACAGGGTACCAGCTAAGAGCCTGGGCTTTGGTGGAGTCAAGCCGAGTATCTAGAAAGATGTATGGCATGTAATGGGCCTGTGATGAATGATCACCATCATCATCTCAAACCTTCACAATAACAACGTGCTTTGGAACCAGACTGTACTAAGTTCAAGTCCCTGCTCTACCACTTTCTAGGTGTGTAAACTCTTCTTCTTCTTTTTTTTTTTTTTTTCCAAGATTTTTATTTATTTGAGAGAGAGAGAACAGTGAGAGAGCACAAGCAGGCGGAGAAGGGGAGCCCAATGTGGGGCTCAATCCCAGGACCCTGGGATCAGGGTCATGACCTGAGCAGAAGGCAGATGCCTAACTTACTGAGCCACCCAGGCGCCCCTCTAAGTGTGTAACCTTGGCAAACCGCTCAACCACTGCTTTAGTTTCCTCCGCCTCTCTGAGATAGGATTAAGAATAGCTCCTACCTCTTCAAAGTACTTAGCACAATGCTTGGAAGATGGCAAGCACTCAATAAATGTTAGTGATTATCAACCACTTCTCCATTTGCGGGATGAAGAGATAGAAGAAAAGAGAAATTAATTAAGTAACCGGACCGAGGTCACCCAACTTAAAAGTACTAGAGCCAAGATTCCACCCCGGGCTGTTTGGCTCCAAAGTCAGAATTCTCTTGGCTTTCCCATGTTGTCCCTCCCTTATTTTTCTTGCTTTCCTTCAATAAACTTAAGCCAGAAGACAGTTTAAAAATATATGCTAGCTATAATGACAACGAGTTAAGGCACTCCAAATATATTTAAATACATGCAGTTATGATTTTTTAAAAAATGGATCACTTTTGGAGAGGCTAAGAAAGTCTCATTATTTTCAAAACCGTAAAGAAAGGGAGAAGAATCAAGCTCTCATCTGCTTTTCCTGGATAGTTTACAAAAGTTAACTCAGGTTAACGAAGTTAGTTGAGAGGGGGAGGTTTCTCTTAGTGAAGGTGTTTCAGCTAGCAGGTGCCAGAGGAATGACAGACCATCACGGTTTTGCAACCCCTAATGAAACCATGGAGCTGAGCGCTGATTATCAACAGCTGCTTACAATGTGTATCTCTTGATAGAAAAACACCCCACCACCTATGGAGTAATCATCCCAGATGTTGAACCTGAATTGCATGAAGTTTCTACAGAGAGAGACACAACCAAACTCCGGACTGTGGGAAACTCCAGCAGACAAATGACCCGGTCTTTTCAACAAATAGAGTGCAAGAGGGGGAGGAAAGAGAAAAAGGGGGTACCTGTCATTTAAAAAAGACTGGATAACATCAATCATGTGCATTATATAGACTGTCTTTGGAACCCCAATTTGAGCAGATTCTTTCCGAAATGAGACAACTGGAGAATTTGAACAATCAGATAGTTAAGGACATTGACATGCTGTCGTTTAATCTTTTAGGTATAAGAATGACAGTAGAACTATTTTTAAGTCCTTATCTCCTAGAGATTCATACTGAAATATTTATAGATGAAATGATGTGATAGCTGAGACTTGCTTCAGAAGAACCCTGGGGTAGGGCAGGGCCATAGGTGAAACTCAGCAGGCCAAGCGATGATGATCATTGAAGTGGGGTAATGAGTACATAGGAGTTCACTCTATTATTCTTTCCATTTTTATGTGGTTGAAATCTTCCATAATAAAACCTACAAGAAAAAAACCCAAATGATATAAAATAATTTCGTCTTTATAACAGAGTCTAGTTGTTATTCCTCTCGGGGTTTCATGTCCCCAGTCATGGAGTGAGGGAGCTCGCCAGTTTGGAGCAATGAGTGTCCGTCATGTACCAGGCACAGTGCTAGGCTCTCGTATCTCAGTCAGTGACTCTCAGAACCCCTGGGAGGACAGGAAACCTGTATTGTGCCCATTTCAGAGGTGAGGATGCTAAGGTCTAACTAAATTCCCTTGTTCAGGTCGCACACAGCAAGTGGAGAATGTGAGATCTGAACTCAGGCCTTCCAGTTCTAGAACCCTGGTGCTCAGTTCTGCTAGAGGTCTCAGCATGCAGTCCTAACCACACGTCCCTCAGAGCCCCTCTGGGCTGCTTTCCAAATTCACAGGCACTCCCTGAGCCTCCTGTACCCAGCTTGCCTGCTGCCAGGCAGAAGGAGGAGGCCGTGATGGGAAGCTGCCAGGGGGACCCCACCTCAAGAGAGGAGGTGTGTGAGAAGCGAGCTTCTGAGAATCCTCAACACTTGCATTGGGCAAGGGCGGGGTCCCGGCTTGAGGGGTGGGGGGGGGGCAGAGACACGCCCAGCAGGAGTAGCTGAGCATTTCCTCCTTCCCCGGGCTGCTATGGCAGCCGTTCCCATCCTGGCCCGAGTGTGGGGAGCCTCCATGAGACTTCATCCAGGTGTGAGCACCTATGGGGAGGACCAGCCCAGCCAGCAGGTTGACTGAAGAAATGAGAAGAGCCTTCCCCTCTGAGGGGGGAGGCAGGCAGGAGGCTGGAGAGGATGACACTGTCATTCTCACTGCCTGTTCCCAGTTGTCTTGAGGGTCTTTTGGCTCTCTGGAGACTACAATCTAAAGGACTGGAGGATTAAAATCTCCAGATATTCTTTTTTTTTTTTTTTTTTTTTTTTAAAGATTTTATTTATTTATTTGACAGAGAGAGATCACAAGTAGGCAGAGAGGCAGGCAGAGAGAGAGAGGAGGAAGCAGGCTCCCTGCTGAGCAGAGAGCCCGATGCGGGACTCGATCCCAGGACCCTGAGATCATGACCTGAGCCGAAGGCAGCGGCTTAACCCACTGAGCCACCCAGGCATCCCAAATCTCCAGATATTCTGAGTGCTGTGTCCCCCTCCCCCATGCAGGCCGGTCCCATCTCAGCACAGTTCTCTGCTGTTTGAACCCTCCCCCTCCCCTCCTTCATTAATTCAGTGCCTACTTTCAAGGGCTTACTAGATGGCAGACCCAGCACTGAGGATATAAGTGTGCATCGAACAAGGTTTTCTTTCTCTCGGGGAGCTCACAGTCTGCTAGCCGGCAGACCCAGGAACAGAGAAATGGGAGACCGACAGACAGAATACTGCTCCACACTCCCTTCTCCTGGGGAGCCCATCTGCCTGCAACCTCTCTGGATGGGTAACAGTGCCTCTGTGGGGCTCCCTCCTGCCACACCTCCCTGCCACACACCGGCTTTCCCTTCGAAAGAGCACGGAGAATAGAACCGTGTAGATTGGCTGAGTTCAGTAGAAAGAAATATGTGAGACACAAGTGCGAGTCATGTCTGTAATTTAAGTTGCTCTCATATCCACATGAAGAAAAAGCAAAAGAACAAGGGGAATTAATTTTAATATATTTTATTGAACCCAATATACCCCAAATATTACCACTTCAACAGGGAGTCAATATAAAAAAAATACGAAGAAGGCAGTTTATGTTGTTAGCTTTTCATACTCTCTTGGGAATCCAGTGTGTGATTACACTTAAGGTCCGCCTCTGTTTGGACTGTTCACGTAGTAAGTGCTTGACCGCCCCATGTGGCTCATGGTTTACGAAATCGGACAGCATGGATCTAGATGGTCAGTCTTGGGATTTGGCCCACCTGACTTAATTGCCGCTGGAAACGCATCCCCATTACCCAAGAAACGGGCTCATTCTCCTGTGCCGGGAAGAAGGGTAGCTGCAGCCTCACATTCCTGCCCAGAACACAGCCGCAGGTACGGGGCAGGAAAATGCGCTGAGGCTGGGCCAACGGTGTGGCCCATTAACCAATCAGAAAGTGAGGGGTGGGGGGGGGGAGGGAACCCAGGACCCCGAGATCAGCCACTTAACCTGCTGAGCCAACCAGATGTCCCTATTTTAACCATGATTTTCTCTGGGTTGTAGAACTCGGTAACTCTTTTTTTCTAACTTTTCTACATTTTCTTTAAAATTTTTAAAATTATGAGCACATTTCAATGACATATATAACTGGAAAAAGAAATCTGTATTAATATATAGATTTTGCCAATCCTGTCTGGTCTTCAAAGACCAGTTAAAATGCCAACTCCCTTGAGGTCTACCTCACTTTCCTCTGTTATGGTTCTTACTACAGCCTGGCCAGTCCTGAGTGTAACCACCGGCCTTTCTTTCCTGTCCAGCCTCCCAAGGGTGAGGTCCCATCTTAGCATCACCATAGGCCTGCCTCAGTGTCTGCCACCCAGCAGGCCTGTTGTGGGATGGACGATTCATGCAAGCTAGAGCCTGGAAGGTTCCAACAGGACTGGACACCTTAGGGCTCGACAGAGTCCTGCTGTTCCTTCTTTGCGGTGACCAGCAAAGCCACTTGGCTCCCTGATTTCTATCACCCAATATATCAAGTCACAAAGCCCACAGGTGCCAGGGACACACCTTGAGAGTTCACACTGTCCCTGGTGTGAACCCGGGGTCATGCTCCTCCCTTCCTCTCCTCTCCCTGTTCCTGGGTAGTTACATGCTTTAGCCACTTGGGTCCAACCTGGGTAAGTTGTGAGCATGTCAGAATTCAAAGTCCCCCAGTGCCAAAAATGCTGGATAACCTAGAAGAAATGGGTGACTTCCTAGAAATGCTCAACCTTCTAAGACTGAATCATAAATAAACAGAAAATCTGAACAGACTATAACTCATAAGGAGATTGAATCAGTAATGAAAAACCTCTTAGGGGTGCCTGGGTGGCTTAGTGGGTTAAGCCTCTGCCTTCAGCCCAGGTCATGATCTCAGTGTTTTAGGATTGAGCCCCGCATCAGGCTCTCTGCTTCCCCCCTCTCTCTGCCTGCCTCTCTGCCTACTTGTGATCTCTCTCTCATTGTCAAATAAATAAATAAAATCTTAAAAACAAACAAACAAACAAACCAAAAAACCTTCCAAAAGGGGCACCTGGTTGGCTTAGTCGGTTAAGTGTATGACTCTTTTTTTTTTATTTTAAAGATTTTTATTTATTTATTTGACAGAGATCACAAGTAGGCAGAGAGGCAGGCAGAGAGAGAGGGGGAAGCAGGCTCCCTGCTGAGCAGAGAGCCCAATGCGGGGCTCGATCCCAGGACCCTGAGATCAGGGCCTGAGCCGAAGGCAGAGACTTAACCCACTGAGCCACCCAGGCGCCCCAAGTGTATAACTCTTGATTTAGGTTCAGGTCATGATCTCAGGGTCATGAGATCAAGCCACATGTTGGGCTATTTTAACCAATGTGCTGGGCATGGAGCCTACCTAAGATTCTCTCTCTCCCTCTGCCCTCCCATCCCCCCACTCTCTCTTAAAGAAAAAAAAAAAAAAAAAAGAACAAAACAACAACAACAAAAACCTCCCAGCAAAGAAAAGCCCAGGACTGTATGGCTTCACTGGTGACTTCTACCAAACTTTTAAAAAAGAATTAACTCCAATCCTTGTCAAAATCTTCCCAAAAAGTCAAGAGAAAGGAATATTTCCAAATTCATTTTATCATGCCAGCATTATTCTAATATCAAAGCCAGACAAAGATATCATGAGAAGAGAAAACCACAGGCCAATATCCCTGATGAACATAGATGTTAAAGTCCTAAGTCCTTAAGTCCTTAAGAAAATACTAGCAAACCTAACTAAAAATAAGGATTTTTATTTATATATTCGACACAGAGATCACAAGTGGGCAGAGAGGCAGGCAAGGGGGGGCGGGGAGAAGGCTCCCTGCTGAGCAGAGAGCTGGATTCGGGACTACGATCCAGGACCCTGGGATCATGACCTGAGCCGAAGGCTGAGGCTTAACCCACTGAGCCACCCAGGTGCCCCAGAAGGAAAGATTTAAAAAAAAAAAAATCCCATGATCATCATCTCGATAGATGCATTTGACAAAATTCAGCATCTTTTCATGATAAAAACTCAACAAACTAGGAATGGAAGGAAATTATCTCAACATAATAAAGGGAAGATATGAAAATCTCATCACTATGGGGTGCCTGGCTGGCTCAGTGGGTTAAAGCTTCTGCCTTTGGCTCAGATCATGGTCCCAGGGTTCTGGAATCGAGCCCCGCATCGGGCTCTCTGCTCAGCAGGAAGTCTGTTTCCCCTCCTCTCTCTGCTTGCCTCTCTGCTTATTTGTGATCTCTGTCTGTCAAATAAATAAAATCTTTATAAAAAAAAAAAGAAAGAAAGAAAATCTCATACTAATATCATAATCAATGTTGAAACACTGAAAGCTTTTCCTCCAAGATCAGGAATAAGGCAAGGATGCCCAGTCTCCCTGCTTCTATTTAACATGGTACTGGAAGTTTTGGCTAGAACAATTAGCAAGAAAAAGGAATAAAAGTCATCCACACCAAGGGAGAAGCAAAATCATCAGCTTGCAAATGATACGATCTCATAGACAGAAAACCCCCAAAGACCAAAAAAAAAAAAACCTCTGTCAGAACTAAGAAATGAATTCAGTAAAGTTATGAGATACAAAATCAACATACAAACCAGTTGCTTTTCTATACACTAATAATAAAGTGTCTGAAAAGGAAAGTAAGAAGGCAATCTCATTTACAATAACATCAAAAAGAAGACAATGTTTCCAAATAAAGTTAATTTAGGAAGCGAAATAGTCTCAAAGAGATATGTAGACTCTGGGGTCCATTGTGGCGTTGTTCAGAATAGCCAAGATGGAGAGACAAGGTCAAGGTCCACAAACAGAGGAGTGGATGAAGAAGATGTGGCATGTATGTCGTGGACTAGTACTCAGCCTTCAAAAAGGAGGAAATCCTGCCATTTGCAACATGGACGAAACTTGCAGACATTACGTCGTGAGAAATAAGCCAGCTGTTAAAGGAGCAATGCTGCACGATTCCAGTTTTATGAGGTCTCTAAAGTAGTCAGACTCATAGAAACAGAGTCAAATGCTGGTTGCGGGGGGCTGAGGTGAGGAGGAAATAGAGGGCTGTTGTTTAATGAGTATAAAGTTTCAGTTAAGCAAGATGAATAAGTTCTAGAGATTTGCTGCACACCATCATGCCTATAGTGAACAATATTGTATTGTGCACTTAAAAACGTTAAGTGGATACATTTCTTGTTAAATGTTCTTATCAAAATAAAACATTTATTTAAAAAAAAAAAAAAAAAGAATTCAAAGGCATTGACCGGGTCAATTTGCTGTCAATTCTGGCTTCAGTCTGAGATGGAGGGGCACAGCCCGTTTCCCTTGTTTTCTTTCCTGGGCTCCCTGCAGTCCTTTTGGGACCCCTAGTGTGACCAAGCCCTTGCCTGGCCCAGTTAACAGGCCAGGGGTGTGGGAGGTGGTGGTGTGGGGAACCCACGCATGGCTGGCCAGCCTCTGCCATGGCCTCTTTGGTAAGATGAAACCCTCTGTTTGTTCACATCCTGGTCTCTTTCCAGAAAAAAGTCTGCAGATCTGTCTCATGCCGGTGACTGTCAACTGTTCTGGGGGAACGCTCTTTTTTTTGAACATGAGGCTGATCAGACACTTGTAACAGGGCCTGAGACACGTCGCAGACCTCACTGTCACAAGTGCTGCGGAGAACAGGCTTCACAGCCTCAGCCACACAGACACCACTGAAATATTTACAAGGCTCCTGGCTCATGAAATGGAGCTTTCTGCCGAGGAGCCAGGGAAGGGACAAGGTACGTGTGGACTATCCCGCTCCGGGTGGGAGGGTGGTTTGCTTTCATCCTGGAGGACTCATGGCTCTGTGAAACAGCAGCCATTAACCCCATATAACTGGTGAGGCCACTGAGCACGGCGAGCCTGCATGGTGGTTGAGAGCCCGGCTTCAGGGTCTGCCTGCTGACCGGCAGCTATGGGAGACCTTGGGCAAGTCACATAAGGTCCCGAGTCTCCATTTCCTCGGCTGTCAGAGGAAGACGCTAAGGGGACCTCCCCCTGTTTTCAGGACTGAAAGGAACAGTGCACAAATGTTACCTATTCCTGTCATTGCCCTGCTTCCCTGCTGCTCTCTCCTCCTCCTGGAACCACCCTTTCATGTTATTCCTCTGGGGGTGGTTTGCTTCTGCCAGGGGACTCTTGGAAGCTGATGCTTGCCCAAAGAAATGAATTTCTAATGGTGGAATCCTGAGTCTTGGCCAAGGTAGAGGGCGAGGCAGGGGGTCCGTCAAGCCCCACCTCTTAGAGGGTTGCCTCCTGTACTTGTGAATATAACTGCCTTGCCTGAATCAACTTCCGTCCTTACCCTGGGCTAACCCACGTTGGGATTAAGGACAACATTTGTGCCTCCTGTTTTCCTTCCTCCTAGCCTTGATTTGTGTGCCATTCTGGTCCCCCGAAGGGCCGCCCTTCCTATCTCGCCACCACTTTCTCTTTCTGTGGAATCCTATTCTCTTCTCCCAGATGCAGTTCAAAAAGCCACCTCCCCAAAATCCTTTCTGATCCCCTAACCAAATATAACCTCTCTCCTTTCTCTGAACCTCCCCAAGTACATCAATCATGTATGACTTAGTCTGAAGAATCTTATCGGGGAATAAACCCCTCCATGCTACACCCGACACTCTAGAATGTTATGGTTCTTTGTCGTTTGCAATACAGGCTGGTGCTTGTATTCTGAACAATGATGAGGGTAGTGCTGATTCAACGGCCATTGGGGCATTACGCCGTGAGTTCCTTGAGAATGTGGATGGCCGTTCCACATCTTTGTCTCCTAGTACCCGGCACAGAGCTGGCACACTGATAAGTTCTCCAAAATGGGCTCAACAAGGGCTCTCATCTGTGGGGCCTCTCATGTCAGGCACCGTGCTAAGCTCTTCCTAAGTGAGCGCATCGAACCCTCCCAATCACCCTTTGAGACAGGTGCTTCTAGCCCCCACTGAAAAGCAAGCCCCACAGGGAAGGGATTTGTGTCTTTTGTGTTAGTTGCTGGAGATGTGGTAGGCCCTCAATGAATATTGGCTGAAATGGTGAATTAATTAGTGAATATCCATTTACAGATGAGGAAAAGCCACCTCCCCAAAATCCTTTCTGATCCCCTAACCAAATATAACCTCTCTCCTTTCTCTGAACCTCCCCAAGTACATCAATCATGTATGACTTAGTCTGAAGAATCTTATCGGGGAATAAACCCCTCCATGCTACACCCGACACTCTAGAATGTTATGGTTCTTTGTCGTTTGCAATACAGGCTGGTGCTTGTATTCTGAACAATGATGAGGGTAGTGCTGATTCAACGGCCATTGGGGCATTACGCCGTGAGTTCCTTGAGAATGTGGATGGCCGTTCCACATCTTTGTCTCCTAGTACCCGGCACAGAGCTGGCACACTGATAAGTTCTCCAAAATGGGCTCAACAAGGGCTCTCATCTGTGGGGCCTCTCATGTCAGGCACCGTGCTAAGCTCTTCCTAAGTGAGCGCATCGAACCCTCCCAATCACCCTTTGAGACAGGTGCTTCTAGCCCCCACTGAAAAGCAAGCCCCACAGGGAAGGGATTTGTGTCTTTTGTGTTAGTTGCTGGAGATGTGGTAGGCCCTCAATGAATATTGGCTGAAATGGTGAATTAATTAGTGAATATCCATTTACAGATGAGGAAA
>NC_081562.1:84844447-85020021 GCF_022355385.1 Mustela nigripes | reverse complement strand
CTAAGCTTGGAGAGATTTCATGACTTGCCTAAGTGGTAAGGTCAGAATCTACACCCACACAGACCTAATTCCAAAACCTATCTTATCACGGAGCTCTGGACCAGGTGGAGGAGGAGGAGTCAGGGCTGGAAGGATGGAGAGACGCAGTCCTACCTTTAAGGAGCTTTCCATTCGGTGGAGAAGCAGAAATGCTCATATAGAAATCACACAGCTCAACACTGGATCCTAACAGAACTCATGACCATGCCAGGAATCAGCAAAAGCCCAGGGGTTGGGAGGCGGGGAGGAGAGGGACAGGAATGTGGTTTCACATCTGTAAGCAATCCCTGCGTCTGGGAAGAAGGGTGATTCAGGGTGCTGATGCTTGCAAAAGGTTTCTTGTCCCTGTGCTTTGGGACCGTATCTGGGGAGGCAGTGTGTCATGGGGAAGGGGGTCGTGGGGCAGGAATGCAAACCCCAGCACAGGGGAGTGGTACAATCAGGCTACAGCTGGCCATGATAGGAGGGCCACTTCTTTGCTGCTGGGCTGCTGGAGGGGGAGGTAGGAAGGGCCTGTAGGGATAGCAGTAAGAAGGGCAGGGGGCCAGGGCCTTGCAGGACAATGAGAGGCTTTGAAATTTGGTGTGGGCGTGGTTGAGGGGGGCTGGGGGGGACAGCCACAGCTGAGTCTCGGTAAAACCAGGAGGGCGGTTCAGCTCTTCCAGCACCCTGAGATACCTGTCTGTTGTGAGTGACCTGGGCTCTAGCCCCTGCCTCTGCCTTTCTCCCTCACTGGTCTCAAATGCCCTCCTGCCTCCCCCACCCCTCAGGTTCTCTCCATCCTTGAGGGGTCAGGGGCTACTGCAGGTTTGGAAAGACATACTTATGGGTGAGGATCTGGGAAGAAGTGCCTGGATAGTTCTGCTTTTGTCCATGTGAGAACCACCCCCCAAGTCCCCCTACACCCCAAATAAGTGTTATCACTGAAACACTCTTGACGTGATGGCTCCAGAGCTGGGGTGAGGTGCACTCCTCTCATCTTGGCTTGGCCCCCAACATGTCATGTAACTTGAAGTTAGTCACACACCCTCTTTGGCCCTTTGCTGCTATGGCTGTGAAAAGAGAAGCCTCGCCTCTGTCCACACCTTCACACCCACCCCTGCACTTGCTGCAGAGCTGGCTGGTGAGCAGAGCAGAGCAGAGCAGAGCGAGGGTGGGGGTGGGCTGCGCTGCCCACCATTGTTGGCCTGAAAGGAGGGGGGAGGAGGAAACACAGAGGCCCACACCTTCCCCTGCCCTGAGAGGCAGTCCTGACAACACTGCCTGGGGATCTTTTTTTTTTTTTTTTTTTTGGTAATTATTCTTTTAGTGTTATATTAGTCACCATAGTCTCTCCCTCTCACCTCATTGGAAACAGTGAGGGGGTTTTGGAGAGAGGGAAGAACTTCCTTCCGACTCCCCACCACCACCCCCTGGTGCTGCTCTGGGCCAGCTCTCCCCTCTTCTCTCCTTGGCCTCACTGTGCCGCAAGGCAAGGCGCTGTTCTACCAATGACGGAGGAGTCCCAAACCCCCAAACCCAGACTGGTCGCACCTGCCGCACTGCTCAGCTTGATGGGGCCCGGAGTTGGGCTCCGGGGCAGGAAGGGATGAGGCATTCCCCTAGGATGTGATGCAGGTACCCCCTGAGCTCTGTAAGCCCTGCCTGAACCTCTCTTCTGGGCACCAGGAGCCTCTAGCTAACTGCTTACAGGACATGTCTACCTACGTGTCCCATGGGCACCACAAACTCAACCACCCCACCCAAACACATCAGCTCCTTCCTTCCTTTTATCAAAGCACCACTCTCCCAGGGACTCAGCCTCCAAGCCCCATCTCTTCTGACCCTCCTTCTCCCTTTATCCCACATCCAGCTGCTTCCCAGGTCTGGGCTCCAGGCTGTCACGAGAGCTCACAGAGTCTGCAAGCACCTTTCTGCACCTCAGTCTTGCCCCGCTCCAGGCCCTCCCCACGTTACTCCCAGGCTGATCCTTCTGCCCTTCTTGCTGAAGAAAATGCTTTAATGACAAAAATTGCTACAGCACTTTGGTCCTTCTAAAGCATGATTTTTTTTTTTAAAGCATGATTTTTGAACCTGCTATTCCCCTGCTCAAAAACCCTTGAAAGTTCTCTCCACCTCCACTTCTCATGTTAACAGAATAAAGCCCATTCCCTGGGCTAGGGATTCAGAGATGTGATCCCAGTAAGCTCCCAACTCCCCTGGAGAACCCCTCCCTATCCCTGGCTCCCCTCAGGCACCTCTTGAGGGGAGGGACTGCCCATGCCTGCTCCCACCCCAGCATGGCACAGGGCTGAGCTCTGAATGGACCTTTCCTCTTTGAAGAAAGACTGCATGTCTGAACCCTCTTTGAACCACTAAAGCTTCTACCGCAGTGTCACAGTCACACAGAGAGAGGTAGGCATGACACACGTGATGAATGAATGCCAGTGGAACTGCGCTGCCTTCTGAGGGTGGAAATTAATTATTTCATTAAACATTTTTGGGGACGCCTGGGTGGTTCAGTCGGTTAAGCCTCTGCCTTTGGCTGAGGCCATGATCCCAGGGTCTTGGAATGGAGTCCCGCATCGGGCTCCTTGCCTTGCAGGGAGACTGCTTCTCTCTCTGCCTCTGCCTGCCACTCTGTCTGCTTATGTGTGATCTCTCTCTCTCTGACAAATAAATAAATAATCTTTAAAAAAATAATAATTTGTGGAGCACCTGGATGTCTCAGTTGGTTAAGCGTCTTCCTTCGGCTCAGGTCATGATCTCAGGGTCCTGGGATCGAGCCCCGCATTGGGCTAACTGCTCTGCGGGGAGCCTGCTTCTCACTCTCCCTCTGCCTGCTGCTCCTGCTTGTACTCTTTCTCTCTCTGTCAAATAAATAAAACAATAAAATCTTTAAATAACATTTGTGGAACCCTTAAGGCTCATGCTAGCTGCTGACACTGAGTTAATCAGGTTCTGGGTACGCGTGGAGAGCTCTCTCTCTATCATGACTTAATCCCCTGTATAATTTTAGGAAGTCCCTATGATCACTATCTCTCATTTCAAAAATGGGGAAACTGAGGCTCTGAGAGCAGGACCGACTTGTCCAGAGTCATACAGCTTTCAAGTCGAGAAGCTGGGAAGGGAGACCCAGGCTGCCTGACTCGGGAGTCTGAGTTCATGACATCACACCCTACTGTCTCTAGGAGCCAGCGGAGTGTGAAACATACATTCCAAACTCCAGGCATTGGCCAAAGACCATGAAATGGGGACATATCAATGATGTCAAGATAATAGAGTCCAACATCTGAGAGCCATCACAGCACAGACAATGTCAAAATGCCTGAGGAATATAGGGATTTTGTATATTGTTGTACTTCGCTCATCCGAACATTTATAGACTCCTGGCACATCCATGCCAGCTAGTATTTCAACTCATCGGCATAGACCAACCCATCAAAGCCCCTCCTTTCATATAGCAGACATTCTAGTAGAAAGAGAGAGAGAGAAAGCAAAAATCTAAACAAAAGGTATGTGTCAGAGGTGACAATTGCCAAGGAAGGAAAAATAAAGCTGGGTCAGGGAAGAGACTGTCCAATGAGCTGGGTGGGGGTGTGTTGGAGCACTGCTACTAATACAGGAGCAGGAAGACCTCTGCAACAAGTTAATGTGTGAGCAGCGCCGAAGAGTAGGTGAGGAAGTGAGCCATGCAGTAATCTGTAGGTATTCCAGGCAGAGGATAGTAGAGCAAGTGCAAAGGCCCTGAGCTGACAGCCTGCTTAGCCCACAGGAACAGCCTAGAGGCCTGTGTGGCAGGAATGGAGTAAATGGGGCGAGGGGAGCACGTGAGATTCACAAATAAATTCAGGCCTACCTAAATTCAGTCTCTGCGTAACACCATATGTCTGGGTAATAGTCACGGTGAGGATTTATTGAGCTCATTCCGCATGCCTAGCACAGTAGTACTCAGTCCTACTGATGGGAAAACTGCTAGACAGGATCTCTTAGGATGTACCAGGGAGACAGACAAAGAAACTCCACAGTGCCATGTGCCAGGGGCTATGAGACTAGAGGAGAAAACATCTAACCTGGATCAGGGGCAAAGGGGGCTTCCTGGAGGAGGGGGTGCTTGAGCTGTCAAACAGGAGAAGAAAACCACTGCAGAACACATGTTCACATGTTTGGAGAGGGGAAGCGTAGGCCATTTAGCCCTTGGGCCACAGTGGTGTCGGGGTTGGGGTGGGGGCTTATGAGGAGGAAGGGTTTGGGAAAGGGGCTGGGGAGGACAGTGAGGGGACAGTGGGGATGATGGAGAGGGCCTCGGGGTTTCGAGGGCTGAGAGAGCCTCTAAACAGGAAGGCCTAGGCTTAAGTAAGCATGCGGGCAGTTGGTAGCTGTGGGGTGGGGCACAAAGAGTGAGCAGAGTTGGAATCAAGATTCAGTAATCAACCTGCCCACCTAGGGACCTGTTTTCTCGCCATCATTAAGTGGGTCTAGCTAGGAGGTGACAGAGAAGCAGGAGGTCAGCGGCCACCCCTGCATCAGGTTTGGTTTCCCATCCCATCCAATAAGGTTCCGATCCTTCTAGGCAGATCTCTGAGTCCTCACTCTGGGGCAGCCCAAGACACTCCCGTAGGAGATTTCTCAGTTAATAATAACTCACATACTGACAGCACTCGGTGGCCTTCAGTGTCCTTCTCCTGCCATACCTTATGTGTCTTACGGTCCATCTGGGACGGACAGAGTGCCTCCTTTCCATAGGAGATGCTGCAGCTCAGAAACATTAAGGCCTTGCCAGAGTCACAAGGCCAGTGGGTGATTAAATTGGGAATCCAGCCCAGCTCTGGAGCTTGCGAACTCCACAGTGACGCTGCAGCAGCTTTAGAAAACAGAGCCTGGTGATGGCTGATTCCCAGAGAAGAGAAGCCTGGGAAAGCGGATGGGCCAGGCTCCTGAGTGGGAGGAAGATGGGGGTGATGGAGGCGGAGAATGGAGGCAGAAAGGGAGCAGTTTGGGGGTAGGGATGAAGGTTGGAGAGGCTTTGAGACAGAACTAGATGTCTTTCTGGAAAGGCCTGGTCCAATGGTCTAGCAGGGTTGAAAAAAACAGCAGCTGCATCCTCCTACACCAGGCCTCAGTGACAAGGTGGGGAGAAGCCCATTGCTCCCATTTCACAGGAAGGAACATGGAGGCAAGAGAGATGCCCACATGGCTTGCCCAAAGGCCCCTAGGAACTTAGGGCCCAGGGGCCCTGTTAGAAGCCAGGGAAGGTAGACAAGCCGTGGGAGACTTTCCCACTCTGCGGTGGATGATGAAACAGAGGAGAAGGAAGGTGGAGATGGACAGAGAAATCTGGGGCTGCATCCAGAGGCGGGGAGGGGGGAGGCTGAGGCTTGGAGAGAGCCTGTCAGCCCCAGAGATGGTGGAGGGATAAGGCCCCGACACCCAGCTCCGGTTCCAGGCAGGCAGCATCAGCTGGTAGGGTGTCACGGAGCCCGAGCCTCCTCCCTCCCCGCGGACCCATCCACTTGGGCGGCTCCGCAGCGCGCGCTCCCTCGTCCCGGGACGAGGGGACCGGACGGAGGGGACGGGGGAGGGGAAGGTGCGCCGCCTCCTCCCGCTGGGCTTGTAAATCCGCAGCGGCCTCCGCAGCAACCTCCCAGCCCCCCCCCTGCCCCCCCCCCCTCCCGCGCTGGAATGGTACGTTCCGGTCCGCCTGGCCCGGCTGCAGTGGATGTTGCTAGAACCCACGCGGAGGAGGGAAGAGACGCAGGCAGGCTGCAGTGACCCAAGCGGCCGCCCCTGCCTCAGGGACCCCTTCCCGGAGACACGGCACCATGACCCAAGGAAAGGTATCGGCATCTCCCCCACCTGCACCACCCTCCATCCTCGGGCTTCCAGTTCCCTGTCATCCCGAGCGAACTCTCTGGATCACTCGAGCATCCGCCCCTGGCGCTTGTGCGAAGGTCCTCTGTGGTCCTTGTTCAAGTCAGAGGACCTAAAGGCCCATTTCAAAGAATGGGTTAGGGCTTCTTCCTGCCCAACAGGCCCACCTCCCCTGCCTTCCACCCCCCACCTCCATATCCCCCTCCCCCGTGCGCTTTGGCATCTTAGGACCCTTCACAGGTGCCTTGGTTCCCTTAAGGAATCAGCCTGGGTGTCCGCGGTGTGGTGGGGGGAGTGGTGGAAGGCACCTGGGTTAATGCCCGAGGGGTCATGCCTACCCTGCCCGATCCCCTGCTCCAATCCCAATTCTGATCCCGCTCCGCTCATCTTTCACACCCCTACAGAGACACCCCCCCCCAATCCCTGTCATGAGTCCCCCTCTGGACACAGCCCTTGTGTTTGGGCCAGAGAGGCATTTACCATGACAATCCTGCCTCAGGATGCTGATTTTTGGTTTTGTTTTTGCTAGGCATGGGACAAGATGGGACCAGATGAAACGTCTCTTTTTCCCCATTTTTAGGTTTGAAATGGAGGGGAGGGGCTGGGGCAGAGACTTGGCTGGCCTAGTACAGTTACATAACGTCAACAGCCTGTGGAATTATACAACAGCCAGGACCTGGGGCAAAGGGGGAGGGTCCTCTGGCCCTCTGTTTTGGGGGTGCTAAGGATTGGGCAGAGGAAACAGAAGAGGACCCTCCCCTACACTCCCCCTTCTTCTCACCAAGATGAGCTTCAGAGCCAATGACATCCTTCCCTGGGCTCTCAGACCCTCCTCTCTCTGTTTTTGATCTCATGAGACCTCCAAATGATGTCATTGGGTGATACCACCTCCTGCCACTGGGCAGACCTCTCTTGGGAATGCCGGGTGTGTGTGTGTGTGTGTGTGTGTGTGTGTGTGTGTGTGTGTGTGTTTAGGGGGCAGGGCCCTGGAGGCTCTGGAGCTGATCAGCAGGGTGGGGGCTGGTGAGCAGCACCTGTTCTGGACAGGGCTGAAATCAGAGGTGATAACCCATTTCCTGGATCTGGGCTCCAAGGACTTGGTTCGGTGGGCTGAACTGGATTTTCCTGGATGTGACCCTTCTGGTCTGGGTGATGAAGGGGGATGGGGAGCGGGAGGGCCCCTGGGTGAGCCAGGGCCCCAATCCCACAGGCCTGGGCTCTGCAAGGCCCTTCCCTAGGGGGGGAAATGAAGAGCTGGTGAAAATGAAGAACTTCACCCCCCAGTCCTCCCTCCTCCTCCCCTCCCCCCGCTGATTCCCCCCACCTACTCACAGGCTTTCTGGGGGTGAAAAGGACCCTCCAGTTCAGGGGTCCTTGGGGCTGTGTGCAGGCAGAGATCTTCTGGTGCTCAGTCACCTCTGGGCTGCCTTAGCCAGAAGCATCCTGCGAAGAATGAACTCTGCAGCCTTGCTCTAGGGCCCTTCAGGCTTAACACATTTTTTCTGCAGCCAGACCTGACTCCTATTCATTTTCTCTCTCTTTTTTTAAAGATCTTATTTATTTATTTATTTATTTATTTATTTGACACAGAGAGAGATCAAAAGTAAGCAGAGAGGCAGGCAGAGAGAGAGGGGAAGCAGGTTCCCCACTGAGCAGAGAGCCCGATGTGGGGCTTGATCCCAGGACCCCGAGATCATGACCTGAGCCAAAGGCAGAGGCTTTAACTCACTGAGCCACCCAGGCGCCCTCCCATTCATTTTCTGAGTTTGAATCTTTTTGGTGTTGGTTCAGTTTTCATACCGCCCCTCCCCCACAGTCTTCCCTCTGGTCGGCCTTTAGGCCCTCCCAGCTCACATCCTCTCACCAAAGCTTAAGTGGACACTCTGGGGCAGCGAGCAGAGCTGAGTGTAAATAGACAAGTTTTCAACCTGTCATGGAACATTTCCCACTGGGCCTCAGTTTCCTCATCTTTAAGATGAAGGAAGGGGCGGAACTAGGTGACTTCTCAGGTCCGTTCTAGCAGTGACACCCTGTGATTCTGTTCTGGTTTGGGAGAGAAGCTAAGATTCCAATACACAAGGCCAAAACAGGATCCTTTACCAGGAACCTCTTGCCCTTCCTCCAGTCCCCCCAACCCCTCTCTGTTTCCCTGCTCGCCCATTCCCACT
Organism: Mustela nigripes; assembly: GCF_022355385.1. Classification (NCBI taxonomy): domain Eukaryota; kingdom Metazoa; phylum Chordata; class Mammalia; order Carnivora; family Mustelidae; genus Mustela; species Mustela nigripes. The sequence continues at coordinate 85,011,964 of NC_081562.1, read as the reverse complement.
TTCCTAGTGTCATCTCCAGCCTGACCGAAGGAGACCAGTCCCAATGGAGGGTGCTTGGGCTCTGCAGCCCAGTGGTCTATGTGTCGGTTTGTGACTTTGGACAAGTCATTCTTCCCCTCTAAGCCTCAGTTCCCCCATTTTAAAACCGGGCTCAGAATACAACTAGCAAAAGGTAACAGGGAGATTAAGGAAAAGAAATCTTCACTTCATAATATTCTTGAGTACCTACTCTGTGCCAGGCCCTTCCCTGGACACAGGGAGACAATGGAACCATTCCGATCCATTCTCTGCCCCAGGGATGATGACCGCCAAGGGTGGGCTCTCCTAAGAATGTCTCCTTCCAAAGTTTTTATTCCAGCTTCGGTGTTTGCCCCAGACCAACCCTGGCTTTCCTGAAGCCCAGTTGAACCATCTATAGAAAAAGGGAGAGCCTTTCCCCCCACCCCAGCATTATTGGGGTGGGGGGAAATAAAAATTGACAAATTGACAAATAAAAATTCTACATATTTAAGGTACACAACTAGATATTTTGATATACATATGTACTGTGAAATGATCACCACAATCAAGCTAGTTCACCTGTCACTTCACATAGTTACCTTTCTTTGTGTGTGAGGAGAACTCTTAAGATCCAGCCTCTCAGCAAATTTCAAATCTACAGTTCAGTATTGTTAACTATAATCACCGTACTGTACATTAGATCTCCAGAACATATTCATCCTGCACAATGGAAACTTTGCGCCCTTTGACCGACATCTTCCCATTCCCCCTGCCCCCCCAACCCCCCCCCCCTGGCAACCACCATTCTCCTCTGTGCTTCTTTGAGTCTGGCTACTTTTGATTCCCAATATAACCGATATCACGCAGTTTTTGTCCTTCTATGTCTGACTTATTTCACTTAGTGTAACCATCCTCCAGAGTCACCTATGTGGTTGCAAATGAAGGATTTCTTTCTTTCTTTTCTTTTTTTAAAAGAAGATTTTATTTATTTATTTGACAGACAGAGATCACAAGTAGGCAGAGAAGCAGACGTGGGGGTGGGGAGCAGGCTCCCCACCGAGCAGAAAGCCCCATGTGGGGCTCGATTCCAGGACCCTGGGATCATGACCCAAGCTGAAGGCAGAGGCCCAACCCACTGAGCCACCCAGGCGGCCGATTTCTTTCTTTTCTTAAGGCTGAATAACATTTCCTATCCCGCATAAAATAGGGAGATTCTCATCTGTGCCCCCAACCTTCCTAGTGCAGGTGAGAAAGTACCAGAAATTAGGGTTTGTGAGAAGGACTTGGAAGACTCCCTTTCCTTGGTGACTGTCTGTGACTGTCTCTCCTTGCCTCTACTCCACAGATCTCCGTGGCTAACAAAGCCCCCGGGACAGAGGGGCAGCAGCAGGCCAGTGGGGAGAAGAAGGAAACTCCAGCAGTGCCCTCGGCCCCGCCCTCCTATGAGGAGGCCACCTCTGGGGAGGGGCTGAAGGCAGGGGCCTTCCCCCCGGCCCCATCAGCCGTGCCTCTCCATCCCAGCTGGGCCTATGTGGACCCTAGTAAGTCTCTCAGCTCCTGGAGGCAGGAGCATTAAGGGGAGTGTTGGGACCAGATGAGAAACCTGGGTAGGAGGAAGTTGCCTGTAAATAGATGCATTGTGTGGTTGTTATATGAGGCTCTGTTGTCAGAGGCTTGGGATTTGGAGGGCTCTTCCAAAGGTAGGTCAAGGAGGACTCCATGGAAAGGGAGAGACACAGTGTCTGCAGTCACAGTACTCTTGGATGGGAAGAAGGGATTTTTTTTCGAGTCACCAAGCTAGGGCAAATAAAGGGATCGGAGTGGAGGGGGAGGGAAGAATCAGGGGCTGTTCTAGAAAGCATCTCCTCAAAGAACAGGGTGTATAAAGAGGGCAGGGAGAGTGCCGTGGCTGGCTCCCTGTGAGTGTAGGTGTGGTGTGTTTCCATGTGGGCTAACCTGAAACCTTAGTGGGGACATGTTCCCATGAAGACCCCAGGACTGTTGTGGGCCAGGGATCTGAGGTTCACTTTACCCTCACTTTCCTTGTCTCTCGTCCCTTTTCCAAGTCCTTGCTGGGGATAGGAGGACACGATGTGAGGGAGGTGTGTGGATGTCAGCCTCTGTGCCTCTCATGGCCAGGCATAATTCGTAGGCAGGCTGACCCAGGCCAATTCCAGCTCTCTGCAGACCAAGAATCACAGCCAGTGGGAGCCCCTCTGTCAAGATGAGCAGACTGTGGGAGCTTTGCCTCAGGGCTGGGAACATACAGTTCCCCACAAGCTATAAGAAAGGACCCCCTTCAAGCTTTCCTCAGCTCCTATGGCCTCCCTCAGCAGCTCCTCAAACTACCCTTCACCCCCATCTTATCAACTCCCACCCTCTCCAGCAGATTCTAGAAGGAACCTCAAGAATAACACCTCAGACAGAGCCTCTACTCACCAGCAGTGGCCACCATGGTCCACACCCCTTACCACAAATCCCTCGGCTCAGAGCTAAGCAGCCCTACACCTGCTGTGACCTGTTGGAAGGCCAATGAAAGTCTGGTGTTTGTGGGAACCTTCTCACTGCCCCAGATACCCACAGGACTGCTTTCTTTCTCCTCTTCTCCCACTCTGTGTCCTGACCATTCAGGCTTTGGCAGGGGCTGTAGACAGAATGTGAAAGAGAAGTGCAACATTAAAGGGTGAGGGCCTCCAGGCCCCAGGTTTGTAGTGGGTTTCCCCTCTCTCCCCCTTCCTCAGTTTCCATTTCCGGGTTGCAGAGATTAGCTGCCTTAAGTAATGTTTTCCAGGGAACTGCTGGGGCAGGAAGGGACCTCATTTTAGTCCACATGTGACAAACATTTAAGTGTGTGCCAAGCACTGTGTCCAGCCCCCATTAAATTTCCAGGGATGCATCTCTTTGCAAGACTTGCCCTTGCAGACCTGACTCCATAGACAAGTATGCAGTGACAGAGGCCTGGGCAGCTGACCTAACCCACCCGGCAGTCAGAGAAGGCTGCCTTGACAAAGGGATATCCGCACTGAGTCCTGAAGGATTACATGAGTTAGCCTGGTGAAGAGACAGGGAAATGAGTGTTCAGGCTGGGAGGTGATGATTTGCAGAGGTCCAGAGGCAAGAAAGCACATGGCTGGAAAAATAGAGTCAGCTGGAGAAACGTGTAGGAGGGAGGAATGTGCACCAGGGCTGAGGGCTCAGGGGAGGCTGTGGAGGCTTTGTTAAGGATCTTGAACTTGAGTAAAAGGCAGTGGGGAGCCATCAAAGAGCTTGATGCAGGCTCGGCTTTGAAAGACCAAAACTGATGTTTTTGCTCTGGAGAGTGAGATCATGGAGAAATGGCAGGAAGAGAATGGGAACTGAAATGACACAGAGGACGAATACAGAGCCTAGTCTTAGGAGTGGCCCAGCTGAGGGGTGGAAAGGAGAGGGCAGCAGAGTCCCTACCAGGCACAGAGCCATAGGCTTTCACTTTCATCTAGTTTGGTCCCCACGAGGTGAGTATCACTGACCCTAGCAGAGAGAAGACTCAGAGATGGCTGGTGACTTGCTCAAGGTCACACAGCTAGTCAGCCTTAGAGGAAGGATCTGCATGTTGGTCTTTCTGACTGTGGATCCCATGCTCTTCCCCAGGCCTGATACCTAGGCTCTGGGTTCTGGGAGCAGCCCCCAAACTTCATTTCCATCCATACCCTCCTTGCCCTGGCTTTCCTTCCCTCTCTGGTCTTCCCCCTGCCTTGCTTCCAGGCTGGGGTACCAGCAGGTCCTTCCTCCCCAGCTAGTCCCCAGTTCTTACCCCAAGGACCTTAGAGCAAGCTGGGTAGGACCTTTGACCCTGGGATGTGCTAGGTGACTCCCTCTCTGGTTCTCAGCCTCAAGGGGAGAACAGCCAGCAGGTTCAGGGAAAACAAATGGGGGACGTAAAGGGTGGTTATTTGTTTGCCCGGGCTTGGCCCCAGAGAGCTCCAACCAGCGTGTAGGAAGTGGAGAGGAGATGACAGTTTATTCTCGGGACTCAGACAGGAGAAGCAGGTGGGGAGAGTGATCTGGGGATGGGATGGGTTTGGGTGAGATGTTTGAGAACGGGGCTAGAGAGAAAGGCATGCCCAGTCCTGAGAGCCACTTTGACAAAAGTCAACTCTGGACAGGTGGCCACTAGGAGCAGCATTTAAATGATTTAAATGTCTGGGAGCCCTCATGGCCCTCCCCATGTCCATCCAGGCAGCTCTAGTTATGAGAACGGTTTCCCCGCTGGAGACCATGAGCTCTTCACCACCTTCAGCTGGGATGACCAGAAAGTTCGACGAGTCTTCATCAGAAAGGTAACCACCTCTCCCAACTCTCAAGGACTTGGGGTTAGGTGGGGAGAGTCCCTTGGGAAGGCCCTGGTCCATCCTTCTGTCTGAAGATTCGTACAGAGGCTCCCCCTCTCCCCCTCTCCAATGACCCCAGCTGGCAGTACCTACTGGGAAGCATGTCCCTAGGTTTCAGCCTACTTCCTCCTGCTGTGCCTAACCCAGTGTCTCATCCTCTTTCTAAATACTTGGGACCTCTCGTCCTGTAGGGGTGGGCTCTGGAGCATCTTTGCTCTTTTTATACCTTGTCCTTAGTCCATTCTAGTGACCCCCAAGAAGGAGAGTGGAGGGTATGGGATGCAGGTCTAGAGAGGAGACTGAGTCACTGGGAAGCTGGGGTCCCCCTGAGCCTCAGTGGGGGGCCAAGTCTCCGTGGCCACAAATGGGGCTCTCCAAAGCTGAACAGAACTCCCTCCTACCCCTAGGTCTATACAATCTTGCTGATCCAGCTGCTGGTGACCTTGGGTGTCGTGGCTCTTTTTACCTTCTGGTGAGTTGGTGGCATGGACCTGGCACTTTCCAGGGACAGCCGTGGTGAGGCTAGATGGCTCTGGGAATGTTTGGCTAAGTGATTTGGCTAAGCAGATGGCCTCATGCTGGGAAGGAACTTCAGTGAGTGCCCACAAGGAGTCCTCGACTCAGGGGCAGTGGGTGGAGAGGACCTGGTGGTTTCTGGGCCATCAGGTGTCCACAAGGCAGTCATCCTCACAGATCTTCCAGCCCCACAACCTGGTACCTCCCCACCCCAGCCCAGGACTGTGGTGGGGCTCCCTGTGCCCCACAGGGGTACCTTCCTCCTTTCTCCTCACCAGTCCTGGGAGCCCTGGAGGGTGGATGCAGAGATGGAGCTAGAGGGCACTTTCTGATTCTCCCCTCTCCTTTCTTTGCAGTGACCCTGTTAAGGACTATGTCCAGGCCAACCCAGGATGGTACTGGGCATCCTAGTGAGTATACCCTAGGCCTCCAGGCCCCTTCTCAGAGAACCCTCAGTGGCACAAGGTGGGAAATCTCCCCTGACAGAAGCCAGGCCCATGGCTCCTCCCCACCCTAAAGGGAGACTGTCCTCACAAGAGCATGGCCAGAAGGGCCCTTCTGGTGTTTAGATCTGAGGTGGAGGGAAGAAGCAGACTGAGGTTCTGGTGCTTGCACAAAGAAGGGAGGGTGGGGCTGGGGCCCCAGCTGGAGAGACCCAGACCTTGGCCTTGAGGGGAAGGGGGCCTGGAACACCTTGGCCCACACTAATGATGATGTTGCTACTCTAATTAATGTTGTTATTAATGCCTATGAATTGTTCATCGTAATAGGTACCACTTACGGAGTGCCTAATAAGGGTTGGGCGTTGTTCTGTGTGCTGGATGTACAGTATTGCGTTCGATCCTCGAGTCAATTGGGAAGGGTTACTTCAGAAAACTAAAGGTTCAGAGAGGTTGAGTAATTTGCCCAAGGTCACACAGCTAGTCAGTGGTGGATTGGGGATTCAAATCCAGGGTTCAGGTTGAGGCCTGTGCTCTTCATCACTCTGCTTGGCAGGTTCCCTTCCTCTCGAGCCACTCAGCTCCTGCTTGTCCTCTGGAGCGTGGCAGGTAACTTAAGAGAAGAAGTTTGATGGGGTAGCTGATTCCTGACCCTCTTATCTGGGCAATTAGGGATCATTCTGGATAATTCTAGGCCAGAACTACCCTGGGCTCAAAGCAGAACTGCTCTCACCTAAGTCTTGTTCAGCCTATGGTCCATTTGGTAAATAAGGTACGAGACTGGCAGAGGACTGGAAGGTGCCATGTAAGGGAATCTGAGACACCTCAGAGAGCCATGAAGGTTTATTGGGCGGAAGTTCTGGATGTCTGGTGAGGAGCTTGCACCCTCCAGCTGTGCTAGGCCTGCTTTTGGGCGGAGATATGGTGGAGAGGTTGGCTTGGCCTCCTGGACCACCCCAAGTCCAGAACAGTCTCAGAGTAGGCTTTGAATTAACACAAGCCAGCCATAAACTGACAAGAAGGAGAGTCGTCCTGGCCTCTACAGCTCTTTAGAGGAGCAGAGGAGTGGAGAGGTAGCTCAGTCAAGTTGGGAGTCCCAGGGGAGGAGACATTCACACCTGGAACCTTACTTAAGGCGTAGGGCAGAGGGCCTGTCTGCAGACCAGACGGAAAGGTATACAACTAGGGGAATGGGGAGGCACTGTGTGGTAAGCTAATGAGACCCCAGGGACTGCCCCCGGGCCAGCCCACATGGCAGGTTGGCATGGTTCCCAGCACGTCAGCACCGCCTGGCAGACTCAGGTGCCCTGAGGACTCAGGAATGGAGTCCCCAGGCCCTTCAGCAGGCCTACTGTGGGAAGGTCGGCAGGACTCCACGTCCTGAGCCGACGGTGGCAGGGACACAGCCCAGGAATGAGCAGACTCGGAAGTGGGGGCAGAGCCCACCCCACTGAGGGCAGGCATGAGAATCTGGCCTATGGATGGCGAGATTGAATGGTCCTTCACCTCCACATCTCTGGACAGAAAGCGGAGATATTCCCCCCAGCTCGGGGGAGGAAGGGGTGGGTGGAGAGACGTTGGGAGTGGGCATGGACCCTGCGCTTTTTATGGGGTGTCACAAAGCCTTGGAAGTACTTGCAAATTCTACCACCAGGATGCTGCCCTCTTCTCCAGAAAGCCAGCCTGTGGCTCTGCCCCACCCCAGCCCCTTCCCTCTTCTCAGCTCTCTCCCCTTTGCCCCCCTGAACCTGCTTCTGGGTCTGAGACCTTATGGGTCTCACCTCCTACCACATACCAAGCCCCTAATAGCAATAAGAATAAGACCACTCTTCCCATGGTGAGGCACCGTGTCAGTGCTTTCCAGGTATTATCATTTGATCCGGAAAACAAGCCTACCAGGCAGATACTGGGATTATCCCCATTCTACAGATGAAGACTTGAGGCTCGTGGAGAAGTTCTTGCTTCCTAAGCCTTGTAGTGTTGCGCACTTCCCCTAAGTGCTGGCTGCCTCCCTGCTGCCCCGGGATTGGCCCTAGAGCGGGACACACCGAGGGAGGACACTGGGTTTGGACGCTTTCCTCCACCTGAGCCTCACTCCCTTGTTCTGACACTCTGTAAACAGACCTTGGCTCCAGCCCAGGCCCTGGGGCCCCAGCACTGACAAGCAAGTTTCTTTCTTTTACTTCTGTGACTCATTCTTTGCCCCCTGGGATGGCGGCCTAGTCGAGGCCCCAGTCATCTCCCTTAGCAGGGCTCCTGCCGTATTGTCTGATTATTGTCTGATTGCTCCCTCAGGGCCCTATGGTGGGAAGGAGTTGGGGCTGTGGGTATGGGGGGTGGGGGTTGACAGGCAGAGGAGGAAACGGTAAGACCAGAGCCAGGAGAGGTGGGTCAGAGCCTCTCTGGGAGATTGTCAATCTAATAGATTGTCAGTCTAAAAGTAATAACAACTCCCACTCTCAAGTCCTTACCCTGTGCCAGGCCCTGTGCTAAATGTTGGGGTGCGTACTCTCTGTCCTGCTACAGCTCCGTGAATCAGTACCAGTATTGCTGTTTCACTAAGGAGGAGACGAGGGGGTTCTGCAATTAAGCAACTTGTTCAAGGTCACACAAAGTGGTAGAGCTAGGCTAAGAAAATGGGTGTTGGGCTCCAAACGGGCGCCGTAACCCCTGGGGGGATGATGTCCCTCCGCCCTTCCTCTGATACCTGGTCTTGAGGGCTGAGGAGCTGTGGGCCAGGAAGAGAAAGAGACTGGGTGGGCTCTTGCCCTTCGGATACTCCCAGTCTGGAAGGAAGGCAGGACTCACACCCAGGACGCACATAGACAAGGGTGTTGTTATTATTATTATTATTATCATCATCATCATCAATATTGCCAACGTGACTGACCAGTGACTCAAGTTGAGACCAGAAGAGAGTAGATCCTGGAGTGTTTCTCAACTGGGGCCGGATAATTCTGCTGTCCCTCACTGGTCCTTGGCGCTAAGAACTCCTCAGTCACTGGGGCAACTGTCCCCCATCACTTGAGAGCAGCTGAAGTAAAGGAGAAGATGATGATGGAAAGGTCCTATTTGCTAAATCCAATAGGCTTTTCTCCGCTCCTACATCCCCTATGCTTTTGGATTTCATCCAGATGTATTTAAAGGTCACCTAACCATTGCCAGGCCCCAGGTTAATCTGAGGAATGCAAAATGAGTAGGTCACACCAGATGCTACATCTGGGCAGGGGTTCAGGTGAACAGGCCCGTAGGGTGTGGGGCGTGGGCTGCAGTTAAGGAATGTCTATGGTGCACGGAGGGAACCCCTCTGACCCAAGCCTCGGGCATCCCTGCCGGCTGGTCCTTCCCAGCAGGAGCAGAGGGTGGTGGGCATTTTAAGAGGGTACAGAGGGCAGGGAGGAGGTTGGCAGGGCAGATCAAGCAGGGCTTTGCCAGGTCTTTGGGAATTCTAAACAAGGGAGTCCCAGGGTCGGGTCTATCTGGGGCTTAAAGGGTGAAAGGGAGGGCTGGAGACAACAGGACCAGACAGAGAGAGGCGGTCCCACCTGAAAGGGTGATATTGGGCAGGGAGAGAAGGTGACAGATCTGAACGCAGCCTGGGTAGGAGGATTGGCAGGTCCCCGTGATTAATCAGGCGAGGCCATCAGAGAGTCAAGGATGCAGAGTTCTCTGGTTGGGCGATGTGGATGTGCGTAGTGTCCTCTGCAAGATGAGACTCAGGAGCAGGGGCAGGGAGGAGGACAAGTTCACTCCTGACCTGCTGGGTTTGGCACATTTCTGAATGGCCGTGTCTGCCGAGTTGCCAGTTGCCTGTTCAGGTCTGGGGTTGAGAAGGAACATCTAGATGAGAAACAAAGGTGTGGGAGCCGTGAGCCTTTGCCTGTTAGAGGGAGTCCTTTGGGGGAGTGAGCCCCCAGGGAGAGCATGAGGGGACATTGCCCGGGTGGGACTGGGACGCTATATCAAAGGAACGGGGACTATTTAGATTCTCTGAAGGCGACTGGGAAGGAGTGGCCTGGAGCATAGGAGGGGCCCCAGGAGTGTGTCATTTTGGAACCAGGGGAACAATGGGAGTGATCAGATGTTGAAAAGTCAGGTTAAGACAGGGACTAACAAGTGTCAGCTGGGACTCAACAAGGTCACAGGGCTGTGGCAAAGCCGGCTCTCATTAAGTGGGGCTGGGTTTGGGTTTGTGGGGTTGGGGAGTAATGCAGGGATGGAGATGGATACTATGAAATGGGGACAGCTGTTTCAAGAAGCTTCTCCAGGAGGCTGGATGAAGTAGCCGTAGCTGGAACTGGGGAAGATGTTGGCCGAAGATGGGAAAGAACTGAGGAGGGCTGTGTGGGAGGAGAGGCACCAGCAGAAAGGCTGAGGTATTAGAGAGAGAGATGGTGGGACCCCTGAGTGGGTGGGGCCTGGAGCCCAGGCTGGGGCGATGGGCCGGGGATGGAAGGACAGGAAAAAGGGCACACAAATGCACGGTACAGTGTTTGCAGATGGCAGGCGGGGAACCAAGGGAACCCCACGTCATCTTGAATCTTTCTGGGATGCGTCAGGCCAGATATGCAGGAATGAGGCAGCCTGGGATGTCTGTGGGTGGGGGAAAGATGGTTGGAATTGCTGCTGGTGGGATAGGTGATGAACCCAGGAGGAAGAGGGCCCTGTTGAGGGCCCACTGGGGGCTGGAGACCATGCACTGATGCTGGCACCAATCTAGGTAGGCATGGACACACGCCTGGAGTCCTCAGCCCCTCGTCTTCCACCTCCTAGACTGGTCCTCACCTCCACTGCTGTCTAGAAAATTCTCAGTCCTCAGCCCTTCCTGTTACTGGATGGCACCTGACCTCCCAGCCGGTCATCCACTGGACATGGCCTCCTGATCCGGAAATTCACGTCACTAGTATTTCCTGCCTGGGCCAGGTGCTGGCGGGACAGATGAGGGCCCGTCCCTTGATTCACTTGCAGTCTAGTTGGGGAGACCAACAAGAAAGCAACAAGGTGATGACAAGTAGTGAGCAGGGCGGGAGGGGACTGACCGAGGCAGTGTAGGGCAGTGGTTACAAGCTAAGACTCTGGGGCAAGAAGGTTCGAGGATTACATCAATTATTAGTCCTAAAGCACTTCACACTCTGCCGGGCACACAGAAAACTCCATATGCAAACTTACTATGGAGTATTGAGTGTCTGGGGAGGCCACTTTGGACCGGGTATGAGCTGCCCCATGGCACCCCTGACCCAGAATTTCCTGAAGCTCGTCCAATGCCCATTCCTGTCTTTTGGGATTGGATGGCCCACCTGCCTGTTGCCAGGTTCTAGGACGACTGTAGTCTTCAACCCCCTTCCCCTCGCCCAATCTTACTGCCTGACACCTGAGGGCAGGGGTGGTGGAGAGGAGAATGAGCAGGGCATTGGCTGGAGGGACCTTGGGGCATGGGCTGACTGGCCCCTCCCTCTCTCTCACAGCGCTGTATTCTTTGCGACCTATCTGACCCTGGCCTGCTGTTCTGGACCTAGGTATGTGATGGCTCGAGGAGCAACTTGTGGGAGCACGAACAGGGTCTTGAAAGTTCAGGCCCTTGTCCTGCCCGCCCCCAGGGTACAGTGCATGTCTGAGAGGGCTCTATCCTCTGCCTCTGTCAAGCCTGCCCCTCTCTCCTTCACTTGGGGCCTCTGAGGTAGCAACAGGAACGCGTGGATCCACTGATGGGGGTGCCTGGGGATGTGGCTGAAGGAAGGGACTCTGAGGAGTGGGGATGGGGGCGAGACCGAGAACCCCTCCCCGTGGCAGTGACCCTGGCCTGTGCCTATTGGTGCCCCCCACCTTCTCCTCTGACCTTGGTGTCTTGCCTTGCAGGAGGCATTTCCCCTGGAACCTGATTCTCTTGACCATCTTTGTAAGTGATGTAGGGGTGACTGGGGACAGAGGCTGAGTGGAGATGGTGGGGGGAGGGAAAGAGGATGGGCTTCGAGGGCCAGGAAATCTGGGCTGGGGATGTCCAATGTGAGGTCACTGGTGGAAGCAAGAGCATCCTCATCCCACTTCTGCCACAAAGACATCCCACCTCTCTTTCCAGATGGGCTTAGTCTCCCCCAACTCTATCCACTGTCTCTCTTCTTTGTGATGTTGTTGTTTTTTTTTTTTAAGATTTTATTTATTTATTTGACAGAGAGATCACAAGTAGATGGAGAGGCAGGTAGAGAGAGAGAGAGAGAGAGAGAGAGAGAGAAGAGGCTCCCCGCTGAGCAGAGAGCCTGATGCGGGACTCGATCCCAGGACCCCAAGATCATGACCTGAGCCGAAGGCAGAGGCTTAACCCACTGAGCAACCCAGGCGCCCTGTGATGTTGTTTTTTAAGAGGTTTGAATGAGGCATCCTAGGAGCTACCGATAATGAACAGTAGATCATAGAAAGGTGGGGAGGAGGTGGAAACAGGGCTGCCAGAGAACGAAGGGGACAGCTAGTGCTGGCCTGTCAGGACACTCCTCAACCAGGCCTGAGCTGTGGAAGTGAGTGTGGGCGGGGGGGTGGGGGGCGAGGCAGACACAGAGCTGAAGGAAGCACACCAGGGGTGGAGACCCAGGCTGGGCCTTGGAGGTGTCTGGTCCCCGAAGGCTGAGTTCTGGAGCATTCCCTCATCCTGCTTTTCCTTCCAGACCCTGTCCATGGCCTACCTCACTGGGATGTTGTCCAGGTAAAGGGAACAGGTGGAGGGGGATGGGCCACACTCTGAGGGGATTTGCTCCTGAACACATCCCTTCAGACAGCAGTCAGATGGGGAGGGGGTTCAGGCAGGCAGGAAACATTGGCCTGGAGCCCTCTTCTCACACATTCCACTCAACAGTGACAGTGGGACCTGGCCAGGTCAGCGAGGCAGAGGTGGGGAATGGAGAGGAGCAAGGTAACCTCTTGCGCTGCAGCTTAGAAGACCCCAGACTGGCTGATCACCCCATTCCCTGTGAGCCACCTCCTGGCGGCAGCACCAAGCCCTCCCCACCCTCCTCCACTCCCACATTCTCAAGATCCTTCTGACAGAAGTTTGAGTCTAAGCAGGCTCTCAGGGAAGAGGCTGGGAAAGCAGGGAGAGGGAGGACACTGGGAAGGGGGCAGGGTGAGGACCTGAGGTCAAGGGATCAGGGACTGAAGGAAGATGGTGGGCCTGGGAGGAGGGCCGGGGAGACCAGAAGGCCCGCCCAAAGCTGAGCTCCTGGCCTTGCATCCTGCAGCTACTACAACACCACATCTGTGCTGCTGTGCCTGGGCATCACGGCTCTCGTCTGCCTCTCTGTCACCGTCTTCAGCTTCCAGACTAAGGTCAGCTTCAGGCTCGCGGGCAGGGCAAGGCCTCTGGGATGGGGGTGGAGGGGAGCTCCAAGTTTGGGTCCCTGGCTAGGGAGAGGTGAAAGGTGGGGTCTGGGGACGCCTCCTGGAAGAGGAATGCAGGCTTCTGCCATGTAGGCCTCCGCCTTCTGGCCAGCACGCTGCCCAGCGGGGGCCCCCAGAAATGCGCAGCCCTCCGGGGCAGGCCCCACAGCTGACGCCTGTCCTGTCCCCGTAGTTCGACTTCACCTCCTGCCAAGGCGTGATCTTCGTGCTGCTCATGACGCTCTTCTTCAGTGGACTCATCCTGGCCGTCCTCCTGCCCTTCCAATATGTGAGTCCTGCCTCCCAGCCAGGCCCGGGGAGGGAGGGAGAGCCCCCCTCGCCCAAGGCTGCTGTTTCCTTCCCCACCCTCCAGGGAAGGCCCCGAGCCAAAGGCCTCCAACTTGCCGTCCTGTCCAGCCCTCCTGGCACCTGTCCTGGGCTGGTTGGCAGGATAAGCAAACAAACAAGGAGGCTTTTCTTGGCAGGCCTGGGCACCTGCTTGCACCATGAGCCACATCCGGCTTCACCTTTCTCATTCTCCCCTCTGGGGGGAAGGGGAGGCCGGATGTGTGGGGAGCATAGCACATTTAAACCCTAGACAGAGAAGGGAGCACAGGAGATCCAGAGGACCACGTGGCCCAGAAGGACCCTGGGGAAGGGCCCTGGAGCTCTCAAGGGATCAGCCAAGTACAGAGCGACAGAATCTGGCTGGCCAGGCAGGCAGGAGGTGGGGCAGTGGGGCACTGAGCCTACCTCCTACCCCATTAGAGTGTCATCTCAGCTGTCCAGTTGGGCCTGGGAAATCCAACTAGCCCTGAACAGGTTCCAGTGACTGAGGCAGTCAGGCTGCTGCCGATGGAGAAGGGGGCAGACTGAGGGCATCACAGGAGGGACTGGGGTTTAATCCTGGGAACCCAAGGGATGAGGCTATTAGACTTCTACTAAGAGCTCAGTGCTTCTACCCCCACCCCAGCCCCCACCCAAGGCTCTTCTTAGCCACCTTTGGTGCAAAATTCCACTCACCCCCCGTTGCCCCTTTTCTGCCAGGCTAGGGCCAGCAACCCTCGCTCTCCCCTTCCCCACCCCACCCTGCCCAGCCCCAGCCCCCAGGGTATTGGCTTCAAGTCCAGGACATCAGGATTGGTTCTAGCGTTTCCTTGGCACTTTCCAGGATCCTGTTGACGAAGGGAGGAGCCGGAGCTGGTCTGGGGGCCCTCTGTGTATCTAGGATGGGGGTGCGACTACAGGAAGGGGCCTCAGAGCTTCAAAGAACCCTTTATTGACTCAGGGGAGGCTAATGGGAGGCTTGTGTTTCCAAGAATATTCTGGGGGAAGGCCCTATGGAGGGGGGCACAACTGAAACTTGCAGGGTTTCCATACCCATCTGGACGCCCCAGAGACCTAGGGGGAGCCAAGGTTGGGCAGGGGTGCTGTTCCTGTCTCTGCAAACAGTCCCATCATGCACAGCTGCCAGGGGCTCCAGAGGACCCTCCCCACCCTCCCACACCTCTCTGAGTCCTTCACCCCTTCAGACAAAGCTAAGGAGTGCTCCTACAGAGGAACAGACAGACCCCGCACAGGACAGGGATGAGTTCACCCTGGGGGAAGTCAGCAGCTTGAGGCCAGGCTCAGGCAGGGAGGATGACAGGGGTCCTCCAGGGTGAGTCTCCCTCATCCAGCCTGAATCTGGGGCTGTGCGTGCAGGGAACAAGTACCATCACCTGGGAACGGCCCTGCCAGTCCCTCCATGATCACCGCTATCCTGGGGTTCCCCAGACCCACCTGGAGCCCACAGAGAATCACGGACCCCTCGGTGTTCTGGGGCTTCTTAGGGACAGCTGAGGGTCAGGAGGTCCTGTGAGAGATGGAATCCACCAGCGAGGTCTGTGCTGTGTCCTTTGGTCTCTGGACAAAGCCCTCCTCCCTGCACCCGTCATCCCCATCCCCCTAAACCCATTTTGTGTCTGCTCCCCAGGTGCCCTGGCTTCACGCAGTGTATGCTGTGCTGGGAGCAGGCGTGTTTACGTTGGTGAGTGTGGCTCCCTGGGGGGGGGCCCCGCCTTCTCAGCCTCTGATCACCTCCCCAGGTCCTTCCACTGTCCCTGTCTTCCTCACAGTCCTCCTCCCTGACACCATAGGAAGCTCCTGTGGGCGGGTCAGGGCTCAATGCCACATTCAGGGAACTCTCTCTGGTCTCCAAGACACACCAGCTTAGCTTGGCAGAGGGTGGGTAGGGAGGGAGGTTGTAACAACAGGATTAGAGCTTCGGACAGAGCTGAGAAGACGCACTCCTAGGCCCTGGGGAGGCCAGTGCTGCTTGTGGGGATGGGAGAATGAGGGTGCCCTGGCCACAGGGACTAAGTTAGTCAATGGTCTCCTAGGGGTAATCTGGGAAGGCTTCTTGGAGCCAGGGAGATCCCAAGCGTGAGAGAGGCACTTAGTTCAAGCTCACTTGTGGTGACTCTCACTGAACTGAGAGTGTTGAGGACAATGACAATGACAATAAGAGCAATAGCTAATAATTATTGAGTACGTCCCCCCACCAGCAAGCCCTCTGTGTGCATTTAATCTTCACCGTAACTCTATAAAATGGGATCTATTGCCATCAGATTCAGATGAGGAGCTTGAAACTCAGAGACTAAACGACTTGCCCAAGTTCACATCGTTAATCCTCGGAAGTGGAGGGTGGGATTGTGACCCCGGATGGTCTGACTCCAGAGCCCCAGTCTGGGTATAAGGCCACATGGGGGAAGGCTGGCGTGGCTGGAGCAGAGGCCCAGGAGACAGGAGGTCTCCAGGGACAGACAACTGCCTGGAGCAGCCCACCACAGGCCCTTTGCTCAGGTGGGCTCCAAGCACTTGAACGTGATGCTGCCCCGGGACACCCCCTACCACCCGAGGTGGGCAAGCCCATCTTGGTGATTTCTCAGAGAACACACAAGGTAAACATCCCTTGCTAGCACAAGCCACCACCCGAGCCTCCTGTCCCTCCCCCATTGGAATGTTTAGCTCAGCTCAGTCTGGCCAGAGTTCTAGGCTCATTCATAGGGTCCACCGGCTTGTGGGTGACACACTGGAAAAAATGGAGGGTCAGAACCAGGAACAGGGGTTTTGAGGGGTGTGGACAAGGAACGAGGTTTGATAGATTGAATCATTCATCTCCGCGGGTCTTTATTGAGCAATTACTATGTGAGATTCAGAGCTCTGTGCCCAGGGCACCGTGGTCAACAGGAAGAGCACAGTGCGTGGCACATAGTAGAGTTCAGGAACTGTTTTCGGAATGAGGAAATGACCTCTGGCTTGGAAGCCGAGGCTGGAAGGGACTGAAAAGGAATCTAGTGAAACTCCAAGCCCTCCCTTTTATAGAGGAGAAAACTAGACCACAAAGAAGTTAAATGACCCTCTGGTTTCCTAGCAAGATAAGGGCATATCAACTAACCATGGTCTTGGTCATAACTAGGTTAACCCATTCATTCCAATTTACCCAGAACTTGCCCAGTTTGAGTACTGAAAATCCCACTTCTTGAGGGAACCCTTAAATCCTAGGCAAATCGGGAAGGTTGGTCACCCCACCGCGCTAACTTCTCTTGGCTCCTGCACCAACGCTCCCTCCTCCAGGCAGCACCTACTTAAAACAGATTTCAGTGAGGAGGATGGGGTAGGGAATAGGGCCAGGAGGAAAGAGAGAGGCCAGGTCACACTGCGGGGAGTGAGCCTGGAGACCTTCAGAGGGCGCCATTTGCCAGGGACAAATGGAAGAAGCGGGGTCAGTATTGCTGGGTGGAGTGAGAGGTGGGTGAGCCTCGGTGGGGAGTTGGGGAGTTTATGTGGCTTCATGGGGATCGGGGCACAGCTAGTGTGTCTGCTAAGCAGGAAGGCTGTATATACATGTAGGGCTGGATGAACAGTAATCTCTTAAATTTGTTTAATAATCCCCTGTATTATTAGAATAATAAAAATAATCCCAGTCATCTATTCCACCCTTTACATTTTACAAAACACTTTCACACCTGTTGCCTCATTGGATCTCCACCACAACTCAGGGAGGGAGGCAGCGTCTGATGTTACAAGACCTGCTTTCCACATCTGAAGCCCTGGGTGTTACAGGCTGCCACAGATTTCCCACTGCCAATAAGGGGCAGATGTAGGACAGGACCCTGTCCCCAGCCTGGTGCCATTTCCAGCACCCCTGCAGTCCCCCTTCAAGAAGGCAACTCTTAGAAGCTTGGAGTTGGTAAGAAGCTGGAGCGTTCTCTCCAGCCACCCCCCTGCTTCTTCCCCCCAACGGCATTGCCCTCTCTCCTGTGTTATTCCCGTCAGCTGTCAGCGTGGGAACAGGCTAGAATTTCTCCCGTCTGGAAACACACACACACAACAACACTCTTGACCCACACCCCCTTCTAGCCACCCCCATTTAGAGCAAAAAGCTCTATTAAGGAATCTACACTGACTATAGGCACCCCCCGCCCCCCCCCCCCCAGGAAGTAGAGCTTTCCTACGAAACCTTTCGTAAACTGGAAGAACGAAAAGTGAAGAAGCAATCACCATTAATTTCTATGGAAGAGATTCTGAGTGTCCCAGACCCCAAAAATGACCTCTCTTGGGTTTTTCTGCTGCCTTCGGTCACATCTTGCGGACCTTATGCACAAAATAAATAGAGATAAAGCACAGGAGCTCACAGACGCAGCTCAAAGCTGCAGCGGCTTGATGCCAGAGATGCTGGGTACAGTTCCCAGGCAAGGAGCTTGGGGGCGCCACTCGCTGCTGGGGGTGCGAGCTGTCTCCGTTACAGCTCTCACTGCAAAGCAAATGCTGGAGATGCTACAGCTGCCTTTTTTTTTTTTTTTTTTTTTTTGATAAAAGTGAAAATCCTCTTTGGATTTCTTTTGGCTAGCGAAATCAGGTGCTACTGCAGGTCTTTTGTAAAAATGAAATGGCATAACTTGAATTTTCGGCCAGAGTGGGGACCTGTATTTCCAATTCTTCTCCTCCCTTCTCTCCTCCCAATCCTTCTCCGGTTCTCTCAACCCTCTTAATGCTCTCACCAGGTCAGCCATGGCCTCCATGTTGCTAAATCCAGAGGTCATCCCCCAGCCCTCACCTTGCCAGACTCAGCCTCTTTGATACAGTTGCTCATTCCTCCGCCCAGAAGCTCCTTCTGCCCCAGGCATCTTGGACACCAGCTGTCTGGTCTTCCTCTAGCCTCCCTACTCGCACTGAGCACCATGAGGCCATCGGCTCTTCTCTCTCTACCCTCACTGCCTACAGGATCTCAGACTGTCTCAAGACTTTGAATACCATCTTTTAATGCTGATGGCCCTAAACCTTATCTCCAGCCCAGACTTCCAGACTAGAATTTCCGGTTGCCTACTCAGTATCTACATTTGGAAATCTACGCGGCACCCCAAACCTATCATGCAGAAAACTGAGCACCTGCTCTCTCCCTGAACCCCTGTTTCTCCCACAGCTTTCCCATCTCTGTTAATGACAACTCCATCCTTCCCGTCACTCAGGCCAAACGCCCTGCTGACATCCTCCACTCCTTCGCTCTCTTCACACACCATATCTGACCCCGCAGCAAATTCTCTTGGCTCCACCTTCTAGCCAGAATCTGACCACTTGTCTCCACCTACATGGCCACTCCCTGGGCCATGTCCCAAAGTGCTCCCACTGGTGGGGTCCTCACAGTCTGTGCTCAATGGCAAGCAGCTAGAGGGTTCCTGTTAACCGTGAATGAGGTCGGATCATTCCTCTGCTTGGCCTTCAGGGATCGCTTCCCAGTCCTGCCAGCCCCTGCTGACCTCACCTCCTCCCATGGCCCCTTCCCCCACTCTGTCCTTGCTGCCCCTGACCATGGCCGGCTCACACCCAGCCCAGTACCTCTGCACCTGCCTCCGTCCATCCCCTCAGATCCCCTCACAGCTCTCATGTCCCCGCCTTCAAGTGTTCACTTTGTTTACAATCCTGTGTGACTGAGCCTGCACACACGCCCACACGTGAACGCGCGCACACACACGCACACAACTCCCTCCTCCTCTTCCCTGCTTTATTTCTCGTCATAGCACTTCTCATCCTCTGACATATGCTTTGATTTTTCTGCTTGGTTTAGTTGATTGTCTCCCTGCAGCAGAATTGAAGTCCCTTGAGGGCAGGGATTTCCGCATCCCTGGTGCCTCGAATAGTGCCTGGCATGCAGGAGGCACCCCCTTGGTGTTTGTGGAGTGAATGGCTACCTGAGAGGCCCAGCTGGCTGAGGGGCCTGGCCTCAGTTGCATAGTGAGTCACAGGGGAGGAGAAACCACAGCGCCTAATTACAAGTTAATGTCTCATTAGGAGAACAACACACAGAAAGGCCAAGGCCAGGCTCCTCCTGCAGATTATGTAAACAATGGTTAGGAGCACATTGTGTGACGCCCCCAGATCCATCCCCTGCCCCTCGTTCTCCTGGGTCACCAGGAGGGGAAGCAATCCCTGAAGGCCACAGCTTCCCTGGGTCCCCTGGGAATGGAAAGAACTGAGAAGGGGCCCTGGATTCGTTCTCCTCCTCCCCTGAGTTTCAGGTGGACAGAGGCCATCAGAGGCCCAGCCCCACAAGAACTGTCTTGGGGCCTTTCCATTAACCCCCGCTCGGAATCTCCTTGGCCTCAGTCTGACCCTGCTTCCTGCATCCACTCTGTCCTAAGGAAACTGTGGTCCCCTAGTCTCTTCATCTGCTTACCCTGGCCTCTCCTACCCCAGGAGATGGAGAATTCTCAGCACCATGAGGGGCCCTCCCAGCACTGTGGCTCCAATGAGGAGATAGCACTCAGAGCCTCCCTGCCCAGCTGCCCAAGGAGGGTGTGTGAGAAAGGAGAGTGCTGTCGGAGGAGGGTCCAGACCCCCAGTGAGGAACTCCCTCCCGGACCCAATCCTCCCAGCTGGGGCCTTGGAAGGGTGCTAGAATCTAAGCTTTTCCTCTCCTGGAGACTGTCAGCCCCTCCCTGACAGTCTTTGGCATCTGTGAGCTGCCAGGCTAGACGAAGCTGAGCTTGGGGGTGGGGAGCCTAGGCTTCTTGGAACCGAGGTCCTGCCTTGAGGAACAGGCCCCTCCAACACCTCACCTGTAGAGCCTTGGCGCATTCTCAAGAGGCTTTGGGTTTTCTGCCTCGCCCCTATCTCATACCCCCCACTGGGCACCAGACCCAAATGCCCATAGAAGCAGGTGAGTCAGCCCACAGGTAGGTACTTCAGGGTGGCTTCCTCCTCCTCACCCTTTGCATTCCCTCTTCTCTCATGTAGTGCTTTCATGTAGAAGCTCATGGAAGGTCAGGCAGGGGAGCGTGAGGGCTTGCCTGGGTGGGATGATGGGGCAAGGTAGAGGGGCTGGGACAGAGCAGGAGGGCTGGGGCAGGGAGAAGGAGAGAGCAGGTGGGGCCGAGGGCCTGGCCAGCTGGTTGCCCACTGTGGCTGAGCCTCTGTGCTTATAGGCTCTACCTCAGAGCTGGGCCTCCTCTGGGGAAGCTAAGGTCTCTATGCCACCTGAATGAAGAAGCCAAACCAGGAGACTTAGGAAAGGAACTAGGCACAGGACTTCAGAAATTAGTTGACAAGCCCAGTAGGAACAGAATTCTCCCCTGCCCAGCCTGGCCAGTCTGGGGACCTCAGAAGACATCACAGTCTCTGTTTTAAGAAAGATTATCAAGAAGCAGTGTGGATAGAGGAGAGGCAGAGAGACCAGATAAGAGGCCACTGCAGAGTCCCAGAGTCAGGGACAGGGTGGCAGGAAGAACATATGTTGGTCAGAACTGGATGCTTCAGGGCCCAATGGTGTTCGGATGAGTGAAGTTTAGGTAGGAAGATGCTTTGTTTATAGAGGTGCTGGGTCTCCAAACCTGGGTGTTGGCCCCTGACCATGGGGAAGATGTGCACAGCCATCTGTCCTCAGCCCCTGGAAGAAAGGAGGGCAGAGACTGAGTCCTCAGAGCTGGTGTGGACCTATTTGTGCTGAGGCCTCAAGAGAGCATGCCCCCCACCCCACATACACTCCTACATACCACACGTGCAGCACAACCCCCCATGTACCACACACACCACACATGTACCACACATAAACCAAATACCACACACACCACACAACTCCTCCACATACCACATACCACATGTACCACACAACAACCCCATGTACCACACACACCACACACATACTGCACACCATGTATGTACACACACACACACACACACACACACGGGCACACAATGTTAGCTGCCAAGGCTGGATGAAATCCCCATTTTCCTGACTCTCAGCTCAGTATTCTTTCAATTCTACCTCCCTGCCCGTTTCACAGGGAAAACAGAGGCCTCCTGACTAACTCACTCCACAGCAGAAGGACCCAGAGAGGCTTTCTCAACCTCTGAGACCAGGCTTTTAGCAGTTACTTCTATCCAGCCCCAACAGAGAATGTGTCCCCTGTGCCCCATGACTGGCCTAGGTCAGCCCCTACAGCTTCTGAAAGTTTCTAGAAAGAGACTCCTGATTGTCTTCCCACTTCACCGCTCTCCCTGCTTTTCTGGTCAGGGCCACAATATATATCTTATCTTCTTCATGATTAGACAAACACTTTGAAAAGCAAAAAGAGGCTACACAAACCCAAGGCAGGGTATGATATTTTTTTTATTTTAGTCTATTTCATCCAGAGCTTAGAAGCTCTTTTGCATCAGTTTTTTACATGAGCCTGAAAGATCTTTTGAGAACCTTCTCTGTTCTGCCACCCACCCTCAGGCCACTAAAACAGCCTTAACACTTCACCTGAGGCCTCATCTGAAGCCTCTGGAAGCCGAGTTATTATTTCCTCTGAGGGCTACAGGTTGGAGGGTGGAATGCTGGGTAATTGCTCCTTCAGGGGGAAAGTGCTCTTGGTGTCCCCCTCCCAGGACTCTTCTCAGTTTCACTTCCTGAGGCGCAAATCCTCAGCAACCAACCCCCTGCTCAAACCAAGCCCTTGAAACCCACAACTTGACCCAGAGAAGGCAAAAGAAGCCCCTCTCCCAGCCCCCAGGGATGGGGGACTCATGGAGAAGGGTGGCTCAGAGTTCCTGTAGGGAGCAGGAGTATCTAACTGGCATGCTGGGGCAGGGAAGGCACCAGTCGCTGCTCTCTTATCCAATGCAGAGCTGGGAAGAGGTGCTATCAAGATCTAGCTCATCATCTTAACTACTGTGACCCAGGGCAGGTTACTTGACTTCTCTGTGCTTCAGTTGCTTCATCTATAAAATGGGCTAATATGAACTAGTTCACAAAGCTGTGGTAATAATTAAATAAGATACTTTATGAAAGGAAAAATGAAAACAGCCTAGCACCTGGAACTTGGTACTTCTTCAAACTATTTTTTCAAAGTTTTTCAAACTTTTACTCTTTTTTAAAAAGATTTTACTTATTTATTTGACAAAGAGAAAGATCACAAGTAGGCAGAGAGGCAGGCGGGGGGGGGGGGGGGGGGGGGGGGGAAGCAGGCTCCCTGCTGAGCAGAGAGCCGGATGCAGGGCTCAATCCCAGAACCCTGAGATCATGACCAGAGCCGAACACAGAGGCTTTAACCCACTGAACCACCCAGGCGCCCCTTGGTCACATCGAGCAGAAAGCCCGATTCGATGCAGGGCTTGATCCCAGGACCCTGGGATCATGCATGATCTGAGCCGAAGACAGAGGCGTTAACCCACTGAGCCACCCAGGCGCCCCATAATAGCTTTTACCCTTACCATAAATGTTAACCTTGTACCTCAGAGCACCAAATTTTGGAGCAGAGTACCTGGGGTTCAAATACATTCTCCACCACAATCTAGCCCTGTGGACTGATAATATCATATCACCTCCCTGTGCTTCCGTTTCCTTATCTTTAAAATGCAGATAATAATAGTACCCACCTGTAGGTTGTTGAGACTTGCGAGTGAATTAATATATGCAAAGCACTTGGAAAGCGCCTGGCGGGTCATTAATCAATAATATCACCTGTTAGCATTAGTCAGTTGCAAGATTTGAACCCAGGTCTTCATGACTCCCCAGTCCGTGTTGTTAAGCACTGTATTACTCTCGTGCCCTTCCTCGGAGGACCACACATGGGCTCTTTTACACACTCTCCTACACACTTTCATCCCCTTTATCCTGGGCCAGGCTTTCTGGCTCATGTGCCTGCCAGACCCTGTTCCCTAGTAGCCACCTGGAGGTGCTCAGGCCCACATGCTGATGTTGTCTGTGCCATTGAAACTTTTGACACTCAGTCCAGTGAAGACGAGTATCTTCTATTGGTACCAGCCTCTCCTCCGCTCCCCTACTCCTTCACCTGGTCCTGCATCCCTGCCAAGGGCACAAGGACTTAAGGCTGGCAGCCTCTTCCTATAGACTCCCCCATGCCCAGGCTCACTCTCCAGCCCAGAAAGTGGGGGCAGGGTCAGGTAGGCACAGTACTCACTGCAGCCCTCCCCAGGAAGCCTGCAGCCCTCTTGGCTGTGTGCTCTGTGCTTCTCTTCCCACCTCTTCCAGCCTTTACGCACGCGCGTGTGCGCGCAACCCCCCACCCCCACCCAAAGCAGTGTCACAAGGTGGAAGGAGAATAGGATTTGACAGTCTGTCCTCTTGGCTGTGTAAATCAGGCGAGTCACTTACCCTCTCTGTGCCCCAGACTCCTCAGCTTTACCATGGACAAAATAACAGAACACCCATGCTGGAGGCTTGTGTGACGATTCAGTGAAAACACTCCCCAACTCTTTTTTGTGTGTGTTACTTTAATCCTTCTTTTCAAAATTTCTAATTAAATTATATATGAATACATTCATATAAAATGTATTATAAAATCAAATATAAAACATTTCAGTTTTTAACTCTGACATACTATAGATAAAGCAAATATCACTTGCACGGCCTTCACTACCGTCCTCAGAGGTAAGCAATCTTAGAAAGATCCCAGATCTTTGCATTTTATAGGTATCTGCTAGCTAGACTTCTATGACATGGTTTTGTGCAGGTTTTTGTTGTTGTTGTTACAGAAAGGGGATTTTATGATGTAGATTTTTCTGCAGCTTGTTCTTTTCTCATGAAATCCTATTTCAGAGCTGTTTCTGCCTCAGTACTGCTGCCCACAGTTTATTTAACCAACCCTGGTTGCGTGTTTGGGGTTTCCAGTCCTTCACTGTTAAAACCATGCTGCGCCATGGGGCATGTGCTGCTTTGCACACTAGCACCGCCATTTCTGTAGGATGGATGCCATCCATGTGTTATTTTGTCCTACTGATTCAATACATGGTAACCCCAGCTTTTTGTATTCAGTGCCTGTTTCTTGATGGTTCTGAGAGAGCCTCTGCATGGCATGGCTCCCCATGTCCTCTGGGAGGACAGCAAACATAAGCCTAGGTCCTGGACACAGCAGGCTGAGGCCAGGTGTGTAGCCAGGGGGCCCTGACCAGGCCCAGCTTGGCCAACAGGGTGGATGAGGCAAGTTGAGGCAAGTTGGCCTTTGGCTCCTCTGCCCTCTGTGCCCAGCCCCCTTGGCCAGTCGCCCCCCCCACCCCCACCCCCGACCTGCTTCTCTATCAAAGTGGGAGACAGATGGTCTGGACCCAGCACTAGGGAAATGATCATTAGCTAGCCACTCTCTTACTCAGAGACGCCTTTCCTCGTATGTAAAATAGTGATAATAATACCCACCTCCTAAGAGTGAGCCGAGAGAAAGGATTAGTGTGTGAGAGGGCGACTCAGGGCTAAGTTAGTAGCCTCCTAGTTCCCCTCTGGCTCTTGCCCCCGAGACTGCCCTTCCTTCTTGTGCTCAGCTGGGACCTTTCAGGCGTCAGCAGTCAACCTGGCTGTTAGCACTCAACTCAGGTCTTAGCCACCAAGACGTTAGCTATGACCAACATAGCTGCTCTCGACCAAGACGTTAGTCAGCACTGCTCACCATCACCCAAGGTCATCAGGTTCCTTTCCCCTGCAATAAGTACATGCTCCTAAAGGAATCTCTGATCATTTGCTTTCATTAGACTTTCGGCTATCTAAAGGCAAACTCCCCAGAACATAGTAGGTGCTCGATAAATATTGTTGGGACTACTGAGTGAAAAGCTGTCAGCTGACTTACAGGTGTGAGGCTGCCGTGCTGGGTGGTACCAGGCAGTGCAGTTGAAATCTGGGGCAGGTTATCCCACGTTGATAAGCATCCATGGCCACAGACCAAGGGCAGGAGTAGAAATAATTTCATTCCTCTTTTCTGCACGAGCAAAGCCTGCTGGCTGCTCTAGGAGGCTTCCTGGGTGGGGGTTCCTTGGAGGAGCGCCCTGCACCCCCCGTACCTGGTCAGGTCCAAGCCTTCTAGGTTGAGAGATTCAATTTCATTAGCTCACCCAGGGGTGACCGGGCTCTGAGAAATCAACGAAGCAAGCCACTGATTGATAAGCCAGATCAGCAATTTATTAACTTCTGCTGGCAGCATGACCGCTAAGCAGCCTGCAGCATTCGAGTCGGTCCCTCTCCTTGCTCATTCTCTCTGGAGAGGGCAAACTTTCGTGGGAATCCAATCCCAAATCAGAAGGAGCAGAGCGAAATGAGAATGGTTGAGGCCACACTCAGACATACATCCACCCTGAACACCACACCACAGTGTGGTCACAGCTGCTGTCCCATTTTGCAGACGAAGACACTGAGGTCAGGAGGGGACGGCTACGGAGGGATGGAACCAGAGCTCAAATACAAGAGTTCTGACTCCAGTCCTGGGTTCTCCTGCATCCTCCCCTCAACGCTGCTGAGCTCAGGGAGCCCGACCTGTGCTGCACAAGGTCCCCCCTCGGCCCCTCTTCAGTCGTCACCCCGCCCACCCCATTCCT
Source organism: Mustela nigripes (assembly GCF_022355385.1). Classification (NCBI taxonomy): domain Eukaryota; kingdom Metazoa; phylum Chordata; class Mammalia; order Carnivora; family Mustelidae; genus Mustela; species Mustela nigripes. The sequence continues at coordinate 84,986,430 of NC_081562.1, read as the reverse complement.
TCTGTTAAGCCTACACAGCGTCCCCTAGTAACGTTTCCTCCTCCTTGATGGGCCTCCTTGATGGGACATCTGGGACTCGGCAGCTGCCTATGACAAGATGTCAAGGGGGCACCCCTGCTTCTGCAGATAAATACAAACCCACACTAGGAGCTAGTGCATTGGGTTCTTGCCATGTGTCAGCCTCCAGGCTGGGCCCTTTGTGTGCCTCTTCCTCCTCACAACTTCAGGAGGCAAGCCCACTCGTCTCCCCTTTCCTGATATGTGCTCAGAGCTCAGGGACACCGCCTTGCCCAGGCGCTCAGAGCTAGTGAGGAGTGGAGATGAGGCCACAATTCATTTGGAGCTGACTTTCAAGCCCGTGCTCATAACCACCCCCACATCCCCACGTTCCAGGGAGTCATGCCTTGATGTCCCGGATGGGGGAGATGCTCCCTGTAGGAACCTCTGGCCCCAAGGCTCTAGTCCCTCTCCCTCCATCCCCTGCCCCCCTGCCCCCACCATGCGGAATTCCTCACTTTTCACACCATAGCCCGTACCTCCCCAGGCCTTCTCAGTCTAGCAAACTCCTACTCATCCTTCAAGCTCCAGGTAAAATGTCACCTCTCCTGGCCCACCTTCCTCCTGCTCAGTCTGCCCTAATGATGGCATTTACTGAGTTTTATTGTGATCATCCCACAAAGCAGTGAGCCCCGGAAGGCAGGCACAGCATAGTGAAGGCAGACTCTGCCAGCAAGTGGCCGGCGCCAGCTCTTGCCCCATACCTATTTATTGCATAATGAATGTTCCAGAGGACCCAAGGTACACAGGTCTTCCACACACGAGTGACGGAAGAGCGGGGCACAGGCCAGTTAGCAAGAATGTGAATGGATTTAAAGAATTCCAATCCCAGGTGGGCCAGTTCATGACCTTTGAGACACTGGTGGAACTTTTGGGTTTCCTTCTCCCCGAAAACTACACTATGCCTGTGAAACATCATCTGCTGTTTCTCGGGGGTTCTGCTTCCTGTGCTTGGACCCCAGAGAATCGCCAAGTGGGAAGAGCTTGAGTCAGTGTAGATGGTAGGAAGACCTGGTTGGGGGTGGGGCGGGCAGGGAAGAGCTGTCCTCAACGGAATCAATGTTCATCGTCTGTTAGGCCAAGAAGGTGCCCTGGGGAGAAGGCATTTCCTGTCAGGAGACACAGTGCTATTCCTGAATAGTGGACCTCTGGAGCTGGGCTGCTCAGGTTCAAACCCTAGCTTTGCTGCTTCCCAGCTCTGTGACCTCAGGCAAGAACTTAACATCTCTGGGACATGGTTTCCTCTAGGAATAATCCCTACTTTAGGGATGTTATTAGGACTAAGTGGGCTAATGTCTACACAACACAGAATAAGTGCCTCTGCTCACTGTTAAATGAAGTGTTTGTTCATCTGCTAAAAGGAGGGCCCTGGGGCAATGGCAAGGAGACTAGGCTTCAGCTCAAAGCCTTCCCGAACTCCCTGCCACACTCACATAGGTCAAGTTCCTTATTATTAGCTACCCTCTTGGGACAATTCCCATTTCTCTTTGATTTCACTCATATTAATGATTACTTCCACTCTAGACTCTAAGGCCAGGATCTTGTCTGTCTTTTTATTTGTTTTTCTGTTTTTTTTTTTTTAAAGACTTTATTTATTTATTTGACAGAGAGAGACACAGCAAGAGAGGGAACACAAGCAGGGGGAGAGGCAGAGGGAGAAGCAGGCTCCTCGCTGAGTGGGAGCCCAGTGTGGTCTCAATCCCAGGACCCTGGGATCATGACCTGAGCTGAAGGCAGATGCTTAATGACTGAGCCACCCAGGCGCCTTTGTCTGTCTTGTTCTTGACTATTTCCTTGTGCTTGGCACATAGTAGGTGCTTGGGGAGATAGGTGTTAATTAGGGATGGAAGGTGTTGGGAAAATTCCAGATTCTGGGCCATTCCAGGAGGGTCACTGAGCAGCCAAGCAGCAGATGATGGTAGCAAAATTGGTTGGGGGGGTGGCCCAGATGGGGACACTGGGCCCCCTTGGTCAATGTCACAGCTGCTGGACCTTCTGACTTCTCTCTCTTCCCCCTTCCCTCAGTTCCTGGCATTCGACACCCAGTTGCTGATGGGTAACCGACGCCACTCACTGAGCCCCGAGGAGTATATTTTTGGAGCCCTCAACATTTACCTAGACATCATCTACATCTTCACCTTCTTCCTGCAGCTTTTTGGCACCAACCGGGAATGAGGAGCCCTTCCTTCCTTCCTTCCTTTCAAGAGTGTCCCCCTTGCTGGTCCTCTGTCCCTCCCTGTACTCTCCTGCAAGCCCAGATGTGAAACTAGCTGTCAGCCCATCCTTTGGCCTCCCCTCAGCCCAATGCTTGTCCTCACTCTCTGCAGCCTTGTACCCCAGCATTAGGGGCCCCACAGAACCGAGGTCACACCCTCTCCCTCTGTGCTGCCTCTTCCTCCCACTTACATCTCCTGAAGTGAACAGTCAAGATTGGAGACTCCTCTGGGTTTGAGGACCGAAGGGACGAGTGGGAGGAGTCCAGCAGGATTCAGAGGTGGAAAAGAGATCTCAGGACCGTAGCTGAAGTCTGCACCCCACTGAGGTTCCTCCTAAGGCTGCCCCAGCTGTGTGGGGTACATTGCCCTGTGTCAAATCCACTCCTCTGTTCTTTCCTTCTAGATCAGGCATTGACACTTATAAGGGGGTGTGAGGAAGCTGGGAGAGAAAGTGAGACTGTTCTGCTGGTGGGGGGATGTGGATCGACCCAATGGTTGTCCCAGGCTGCCCATCCTGGCAACTATAAGACTAGCAGCATATTCTAGGCACTTGAGCACTATGGCCCATGGAAGAGGGGTAGGAAGCCAGAACGAACCATCTGCACTTGCCTTGGTTTAACCTCCTGGGTCATGAAAGAACTCTGTTGGGGCAGGAGGTGGGGACAGGGGACCTGTCCAGGGGCCATAAGGGAGATGGGGGGCAGGTGGTCCTTTGGGAGGTATGGGCTTTGTAGTAACACCAAGACACCCAGCCCTGCATCTCACTGTTGGTGGGGGGACGGCATTTGAAATTGGCAGGACTGACTTCCTCTCACCCTCTTCCCTGGACTCCCTGGGCTGTCCCCCAACCTCGGCCTGAGGCTGAGTGGAGTGCATGGACCCTAGAGGATTGGATGCTCCGATAGAGAGGGAGGGTTATACTAGCTGCTGAACTAGCCCCACTGGGAGGGAATCCTGCCCTGCCCTGAGGCCTTTCCACACTTCTTTCCTAAACTTTCCCCCACCCACTGCTGCCCTGCGCTGGTGGATCCCCAAGCCAGGCCTCCTGAGGCCTCAGTTGGCAGTGCCCATATTCCTCCCCCTGGCTTCTCTGGCCACTCAGCCCAGAAGCCTAAGCCCCCCCCCCCCCCTTAATTCCTTATCTCCTTATCTCTGGACTCTGGAAGCCGTTCAGCTGATGCTAACAGCCAGAGCCAGTCCTTCCAGCTGGTCCCATGTGATGAGGTTGGGTCTCCTTATCAGCCTCCAGGCCTCTGAGAGCTGAGACTCGATCAGGGTGTACGTCAGCCCCCCAGCAGGGCCTGCAGGGGAGGGTATGATGGGGCCATACCAGGGGGAAGTGTGCAGCCAGCACCTCGAAGCCAGCTCTGCGCGGGTGGAAAGTTACCGGGTGGGGTCAGCGAGGTTCATATACCTGGACCTTCCCTTGGGCTTTCCCTCCAGGGCTCACCTCTCTTCCCGGTGCTGGGGGCTCTTTTGCCCTTGGAGAGAGTGACTAGCTATGTTAGCAATCTGTTTTGACTCCTTCCTTCTCCACCCTTCCTGTTTTCAGCTTTCAAGAAATATTGCAGAAGCATTTGAAATTTTGTTCCCCCTTGGGCATTTGAGGAAAGAGGGAAGCAAGAACGGATGGTAGTGTTTGTGCATGAGACAAAGGCAACTGGGAGCATGGCTGGATGCCTACTGTGTGCTGGTCTAAATCCGTCCATTAAAGCAATCCTGTAAAGGCAGTCGTCTGCACATGCTGATCGCAGAGGGCAAAGCTGAGGTGGTCGAGAGGATTGGGAGCAAGACCAAGGGCATACAGCTAACCTACTAGACTGGGGCTGGAATGAGACCGGGTGGTCAGGCCATACATCCTAGGTCTCCGGAGGATTTGTTGTCTTCTGTGTCTCCCCAGCTTCCCCCTTCCCCCCACTACCACCACCAAATTTTGTACTCTGTCGTTTCCGTCTTCTAGACACAAGCTGGGAAGCAGGATTCTGGTGGCTGATTCCCAGCCTCACTGCCGACAGGCTCATGGTATTAAGTTGCGAGTAGTTTCCAGATTAACGAGATGGAAGACCTCGGCCTGGGCGGTGCAGGGAGAGGGACCAGAACACATTTCCCCTGACTTCCGGGTCCATTTGCCACCTTTCCTCCAAGGTCTGTTCACTTCCTCTCCAGTTCCAAAAGGGTCATTCAGCCCAGGCCTTGGTCATGCTTCCCAGAATCCTCTTGTCCAAGTTGTCCTCTCCCTAGGACAGTTTATGCAGAAATAGGCTTGAGAAGCTGATCTGGAGCTGAGCTCTGAAAGGTTGAGGGAAGGAGGTAAGCCCTCAGCAACAAACAATGTGACTGGGCAACTTGGCATTCTGGAAGCAGGGGCAGTATGCCAGACTCTCCTGTGAGAGGCCCCTGAGGGATCCAGAACATGCTGAGCCAGCAGCAGAGCTGGGGCTGGGAGCCCTGCTTATCGCCTCCCCGCCCCCAACTCAGGCCAGGAAGAGCCTGGCCTTTGAAGGAGGAAGGGCAGAGGAACAGGAATGCAGGATTAGGAGAAACTGAGAAACCAAAGCTAAGCAGGTGCCACAACCTGCCAAGGAAAAGGAGAACCTGTGGGCCCTCACATTTTTGGCAGGGGAGGGGCTGGGCCAAGGAAGGGGTAGGTTGGATTTTATAGAGCTCGAGGCAGCCAGGAATCTGATCATCTGTGATGTCAGGTCGGAGGTTTCCTGCCAGGAGGAAGACAGAAAGATCAAGAGATCCTCTCCTGGGGTTGCGTCTGGGGTCCCAGGAGGCACAGGGAATTCCCCGGACTCCTGCCCCAATTCCCAGGCACGTGTGTGGCTCCTGTGTTGTCTGAGGAAGCCCCAGGAATCTTGTTCTTCCTCCCAGGGGAGTCAGGAACCCACAGATACCCTTATTTCAAAAGGTTCTGCCTCTCCCTCCCTGGCCCTCCTGGGACTAGCCCAAGACCTAGCCTTGCTCCCGAGAGCAGGATTTCACGCCAGCGCTTTGCTGCCCCCCGGTGGTCGCTTGAGGAAAAGCAGGGCCTGGTTCTGCGGGCGAGAAGCAGAAGGGCTGTGTGGCTTGCTGGCTTCAGATAGGATTCATTCACCACCCTTCTCAGACCTCCCCAGACCTCTCTCCTCATCAGCCTCTGATTGTTCCCTTTAGTCCAACCGTTGTCACATCTTTGGGACACTGTTCACCCATCTCCTAGAAACCACCCTGTGCCACCTGGCCCCAGAGCTTTCCCTCAAGAGACTGAGGGCAGACACCTGCCACCACACACAGTCCCTCTGGCCTCAGCCCCTTCAAGCTGCCCAGGGTCCGAGTCTGTTCCATTTCCTGGCATCACCTTCCCAGTCTGTGACTGACAGGAGATAATAATAAAATTATGACATCTGAACCGTTTCCTTCGCCTGCCTTTTGCTTGTCGCCTCAGTTGGCCAGGAGGCTGTTTGTGAGATTTAACTCAGATTTGATGTGAAATGTTCATAACCAGAGCTCTTTGTCCCCACAGAGCTAAGTGTAAATTAAATCTCCACACTTACCTTGATGTGGGAAAAGAAACACTGGGGGCACCTGGGTGACTCAATCAGCTAAGCATCTGTCTTCGGCTGGGGTCCTGATCCCAGGGTCCTGGGATTGAGCCCTGTTCCAGACTCCCTGCTCAGCGGGAAGTCTGCTTCTCCCTCTCCCTCTGCCCCTCTCCCTGCTCATGCTCCCTGCCCCCGCAGGTGAATACAAAATTTAAAAAACACTGGTCCTTCTGTCAATATATACCCCTTGTAGCGGCTCTTAGGATGCTTGTACCTGTCACTGCCTGGCTGGAGGTGACTTCCAATAGCAGGCCTTCCTTCTAGTTCTGTTAAAAGAGTCTTCCTTATATTGACCCCAAACCCATGTCCCTAGAAGGAAAGCCTATGTTGTAGCTGGAAGGATCCTGAAGATGGGCAGCTTTAGGCATTACTTCTCCCATGAAGCCTTTCTCAGCCCCCCCTCCCCCCCCCCCCCTGCCCTGGCCCCCCCCTCCCCAGCCCCCCCCCGCCCTGTACCACCCTGGCACATTTTACCCTCTCCTCCTGCCTGCTTGTATGTATGATCCTTTAGATCCTTGAAATCTTGTTCACCCTTGAATTCATGTAACTTAGACAAATAGTCTCAACCGTGTTTTTTGTATAAATGGGGTAATGAATGAACCTGCTCCAATCCTTTTGTTTTACTTGACAGGAAACTGAGGAGCAGAGGTGCCTTGACTTGTCTGAGTTTACACACAAGTTAGTGCCAAGAGTGAGATTAGAAGACACATGGGGGTGATGCTTACATTGCCAAGTTCCTTCAGGGAACTTGGGGCCCAGGGTGCCATGTGGGAGGGGGACACACCACACTGATGCAAAGGGGGAAATTATCTTCACCTGTGACAAGGTTTTGGCATAAATTCAGCTGCAGCAGGGGAAGGAGCAGGGCAATGTTTAGGGGACTCTGCAGAGAGAATAAATAACACTTATTAGGCACCCACTGTGTACAAAGCACTTCCATAGATAAGATAGGGGAGGGAGAAGACAGCGGTGTTGCAGGAGAGAAAACGTAGATGACAGCTCCCGACCACTGAGCTCACGGTCCCAAGTAAATGCTCTTGAAAGCAGGCCTGGCAGGGAAGCAAGTACTGAGGAGATGTGGAACAGTGGCGAGGCGGTGGGGGGCCTCCGAGTCAGGGTCTGAAGCGCATGAAAGGCTGAGCCTGGGCACTGGTGGAAGGGGAGGGAAGGCGGTCCCTGCAGGAGGTGGGGGCTGAGTTGGAAACACCAGGCTCCTCACCTCCTCCTGCTTCCAGCCAGCTCTTCTGTCTGCCCATTCATTCTTCATTAGTTTCCTAGGGCTACGGTCACAAATTTCCACCAACTGGTGGCTTAAGACCGGAGAAATAAATGATTCTCACATAGTTGCGGAGGTTAGAAGCCTGAAATCAAGGGGTCAGTACGGTTGGCTCCTTTCCGAGGCCCTGAGGGAGAAGCCATTCCAGGCCTCTCTTCCAGCTTCTGGCGACTGCCACTGTCCTTGCTGTTCCCCGGCTTGGGGAGCCCTCCAATCTCCACCTGTCTTCACACAGTCTTTCCCCACTCTGTGTCTTGAGTCTCCCTCTCCTTTCTCTCATAAGGCTGCCTGTCATGGATTTAGGGCCCACCATCAATCCAGGATGAGAATCTTTCCTCAAGGTCTCAAGGTCTCTCCTCAAAGCCCTATTTCTGAAGAAAGTCACATTCGCAGGTAAAAGGGTGATAGCACTTGTACCTCTCTTTTTGCGTATCGCTATACAACCCACTATACCATCCGTTCCCTTCTGGCAGCTACTGTCTTAAGCGGTGGCCTCCAACCACGTCCCCCCACCCCCATGCCTGGGATGGTCCTCACACCAAGACTCTTCATTCACATTCCCAGGCTCCTAAGTTAAGGCTGGAGAAATTACAGAGCTGAGTGGACTTAATCCAGCTCATAAATATGCCATCTGCTTTCACTCAAGTCCAGCAACTCCCAGCAAATGGGTGTTTGCCCTCTTGCTGATTACACACACACACACACACACACACACACACACACACAGCCAAGATACTTTCTTCCCAGCCTACTATTCCCAAATCCTCTCCAAGTTCTCTGCTTTCCTTTCTGGGAAAACCTTGCCAAGAGAAGTGAGCCTTATCCTGTCCCTCTCTGCCCCTTTGTTAGCTCCCTTTTCTCCATGCTGAGGTGGCCATGTGCTCCAGCCAAGGCACCCAGCTGAGTCCAGTCTTCCAGCCATGCCCATCAAGAGGCAGCCATGGGAGGGAAGAGGCCATTTTGGAAGTAGAGTCCCTCACTTTAGCTGCTTCAACCCCCGGCCATTTGTGTTTTCCTAGTTCTGGCCCAAGATACCATGAAGCATGGTCTAACCATCCTTGTCCACATTCCTAATCCACATAACCCATGAGCATAATCAAATAGTTGCTGTTTTAGGCCACTGAGTTTGAAGTGGTTTGCTTTGCAGCAACAGATAACTGGAACAGAATTTGGTCCCTGGAAGTGAGACACCGCCATAACCAAACTTAAAACATCTGGCATGAGATGCCTGACAGGCCTCAATGAGTCCAGTAGGGCAGGCTAGAAGGGTTTCAAGGAGATAGCAGGTGAAAGTTCAAAGGAAAGTTGAGGAAAATGTACTTGGAACCTGGAAGAACAAAGACCCTTGTTGCATCATGATAGAGTTTAGCAAAACTCTTCTCTGCGCCAATGTAAAAAAAAAAAACAACAAACAAAACAAACAAACAACAACAACAAAAAAAAAAACAGAGAAAGTACCTAATGAATGGAAGGATCTGGCTAAGATTTCCAGGCACAATGTTGAAGGGGCAATGGCTTATCTTGGCTTTGTATCCTAAAAAACAGGTAGTGAGAGGAATACTAAAGAAGGAATTATTCTGTTTTTAAGCAGAATTTAGAGGAGACATAAGAAGCCCCTAGTCTTTTGAGCCAGCAAAGAATTCTCAGAGTAATAAAGGGTCCCATAACAAAAATCAAATCCAAGACACTATCAGGAAAACACAGTCTTCTGGTAAAGATGAGGCCAAAAGTGTGATTACAAAGCCCTTTGTTAAGACCTCAGGAAGATCTAAGATGTTGCCTCATAGAATCTTTCCAACAGATAGAAGTACTCCTAAGAGTCTTAAAGTTGTTTTTTCCACAGCATCTCTGCTAGACAATGGGGCTTCTCCAGAGCTTAAAGATAGTAGTCTTCAGCAGCTTTACTGGGGGTCCAAGACAGAGGAGGCCTTCCCTTAGATTTATGAGTGCGACTTGTCTAATGAAGCTGGTTACTGAGCCCCAGTTAGATTCAGAGAAAAACCACAGAGTTTCTAACTCTGAGTTTTTAACTCAGAGTTTTTTATTCTTTGCGGGGAGGAGGGCACCTGGGTGATGCAGTCAGTTAAGCTTCTGACTGTTGGTTTCTGCTCAGGCCATGATCTCAGGGTCATATAAGGTGAAGCCCCGAATCAGGCTCTGTGCTCAGCACGGAGTCTGCTTGAGATTCTCTTCTCCCTCTGCCTCTTCCTCACCCGCTCTTGGCTTACTCTCCCCCGCACCAATAAATAAATAAATCTTTAAAAAAAAAAAAAAAGACTTGTACTGGTAGAAGCACCACCAGCTCAACCTGAAAGGGAGAGAAATAATACAAAATGAAGAGGCTGTTGGACCTATGCCTGTCTTGCTATTATACGCTGTGTGTGTATGTGTGTAGGTGGGTGCAGGTAAATAACTTGTCTTTAGTTCAGATTGAGAACAGCCTTTCCTAAGGAACCAAACCTGAGGAGCCTCATATGCACATAGACTTCGTTTAGAAGTGATTCTGGGGGCACCTGGGCGGCTCAGTTGGTTAAGCAACTGCCTTCAGCTCAGGTCATGATCCTGGAGTCCCAGGATCAAGTCCTGCATCGGGCTCCCTGCTCAGCACGGAGTCTGCTTCTCCCACTGACCTCTTTCTTCTCATGCTCTCTCTCTCTCTCACCCTCTGTCTCTCACACACAAATAAATAAATAAAATCTTTTTTTTTTTTTTTTTTTTTTTTTTTTTTTAAGAAGTGATTTTGGACCTCGAGCCTAAGCCTGGTGTAGTAGGGGAATGAAACTTCGTGGTATCTTGGGAGAGGCACGAGGCCAGAGGGTGGAATGGAACAGTTCAAAACAATGAGCACAGTTCTTTGACTAATGGAACATGATGGAAGGGCCACTCTGTGTTCCACGAGTTCTCTGGCCCAGCAATTCTGGCAGAAGTCCTGGTTGCCCCTGGTGGGACCTCCTTGATTCAGAAGCTAGTTCTTCACTGAACCAATCTGTCTGGCACTGGAGTGAAATGCACTGAGTGACCGGACCCAGGCCATACATTCAGCCTGGAGCCACCCTCATGGGCAAGGATAGGGAAAATGAGGGGTGTCTCCCCAAAGGAAAACCAGAGTATGGCTCCCAGGAGAATGTTGAATGTCAAGTAGGCGAGAACAGCACAAATCTACCTTCTTAAGACAGGGAGCCTGGGGACGCCTGGGTGGCTCAGTTGGTTAAGCAGCTGCCTTCGGCTCAGGTCATGATCCCAGGGTCCTGGGATCGAGTCCCACATCGGGCTCCTTGCTCGGCAGAGAGCCTGCTTCTCCCTCTGACTCTGCCTGCCTCTCTCTCTGTCTGCCTGTGCTCGCTCGCTCTCCCTCTGTCTCTGACAAATAAATAAAATCTTAAAAAAAAAAAAAAAAAAAGACAGGGAGCCTGTCCTCAGGGAACTCAGCATAAGTATGGAGATGACAGGGAAGTGACTGTCATGGGGGAGGTGCCACATGAATGTGGTTAGACAAAGAGGTAGGAAAGTCTTCTCCGAGAACTTTGAGCTGGATCTTAAAGGAGGAACAAATTTTAGTCAAGTAGGCTAGAGAAAAGAGGGCCATTCAGAGGGAACAGCTCGAACAAAGGCCTGGTGTGTGCGCGGTGCGGGGGGCGATTGGGGGAAGCCAAATAATTGACACTCTGTGCCTCTTCTAGTGCAATGTACTAACAAGGACACATTCTACTCATGCAATTTATACCAAAAATTCTCAAATCCTGAGTCTTATGAGAAAACACTAGACAAAACCAAATGAGGGTTATTCCACAAGCTAACGCTTCTATTCCTTAAAAATGTTCTGAAATGAATAGGTGGTGGGGATTAAAGAGTACACTTATGATGAGCCTGGAATAACATAGAGTTGTTGAATCACTATATTGTATACTTGAAACTAATATAACACTGTATTTAACTATCCTGGAATTAAAATTAAAAACTTAATACAAAAAGGACCGAAATTTTTTTTTAATGTTCCAAAATGTAAGCTTTTGGTGTTATCTCCAAAGGAGTGTGCCCACTGTTGCAATTTCAGTGAGTAATATTTTTTTTAAAGATTTTATTTATTTATTTGACAGACAGAGATCACAAGTAGGCAGAGAGAGAGAGAGAGGGAAGCAGGCTCCTCGCGGAGCAGAGAGCCCGATGCGGGGCTCGATCCCAGGACCCCGAGATCATGACCTGAGCCGAAGGCAGCCGCCCAACCCACTGAGCCACCCAGGCGCCCCTCAGTGAGTAATATTTTAAAAGTTGACTTGTTGGGACGCCTGGGTGGCTCAGTTGGTTAGACGACTGCCTTCGGCTCAGGTCATGATCCTGGAGTCCCGGGATCGAGTCCCACATAGGGCTCCCAGCTCCACCGGGAGTCTGCTTCTCTCTCTGACCTTCTCCTCACTCATGATCTCTCTCACTGTCTCTCTCTCAAATAAATAAATAAAAAATCTTTAAAAAAAATTTAAAAATAAAATAAAATAAAAGTTGACTTGTTTAATGTTAATTAAATATATAGATACACGAATACATTTTACATATACTTAAGAATAAGAAAAAAATCTAGATGGATGGATATACATTAAGAGGTTAATTGTGGTTATCTCCAGGTGGTGAATAAGACTTTAGGTCTTTTCTTGTGGTTTATCTAGATTTGCTAATTTTTATATACTGAAAAATTACAAAATTTGTATAATGAATATACTAAAAAGAAAAATTCAAAGAATAGGGGCACCTGGATGACTCAGTCAGTTAAGTGTCTGACTCTTTTGTGGGTTTTTAAAAGATTTTATTTATTTGAGAGAGAGAGAGAGAGAGAAAGAGAGAGCACAAGATGAGTGAGAAGCAGACTCCCTGCTGAGCAAGGAGCCTGATGTGGGGCTCCATCCCAAGACCCTGAGATCATGACCCCAGCTGAAAGCAGACACTTAACCAATGAGCTATCCCAGGCGTCTTGCATCTGACTCTTGATTTTATTTTATTTTTTTAAAAGATATTATTTATTTGAGAGGGAGACAGAGAGAGAGCACACATACATGAGCAGGGGGAGAGAGAAGCAGACTTTCTGCTGAGCAGGGAGCCAATCCCAGGCTCAATCCCAGGACCCTGAGATCATAACCTGAGCCAAAGGCAGACACATAACTGACTGAGCTACCCAGGCATCCTGACTCTTGATTTTAACTCGGGTGGTGACCTCGGGGTAATGAGTTGGAGCCCCAGATCAGACTCCTTGCTGAGGGAAGAGCCTGTCTGAGATTCCCTCTGTCCCTCCCCCACTTCACACTCAGGAGAGCACATGCTCTCTCTCTCTCTCTCTAAAAGAAAAAAACAGAAAAGAAAAGAAAGAAAGAAAGAAATAGGAAGAAATAAAGAAAGACAGGAAGAAAGAAAGAAAGAAAGATAATGTAAGGGCCTACTTAGCCAGAGCGGCCCCACCTCGGTTGAACAGCCATTTTGTTGTTCATGCAGTAAAACTTAAGTTGACTCTGCCCCCCCACCAAGGGGACTTACTTAAAAAACAGGTCCGGGAAACCAGTCCCATGTAACAAAGTCCAAATACAAGGGTGGGTCAGGTCAGATAGAGGTAATAGCCCGAATGCAGGGATGAGTCGGGTCAGGTGGAGACATCCAATCAGTGCGGCACGCATACCGTCTCCCTAGCTACCAAGGAGTGTGGGCCCCACCTTTTGGGCGCCAATTCTGACCAAGGTGATAGGCTAGTTCAAATATCTACTAGGGTAAATTGTAATTCAATTGGCCACCCGTGTGGGCCCTAGCATAACTGTGCAGCTTTCTCTGTGTGCTACAATCTCATTGGCCACCTGTGTGTGGCCAGGCCCAACCACATGGCCTTTGCTCTATAAAAGTTAGTCTGTGAGGCAGGGAGGGGTCGTCCTCTGTAAGGGGCGGCCCGACCAGTCGGTTTGACAGTCGGTTTGATTCTTGATGCTTGGCACGAAATAAAGCTTTGCTTGACCTTCGCTTTGTATCAGTCTTGCTCCTTTGATCATGGACCCATTACTGGGGGACCCAACAATAGGAAGAGAGAGAGAAAGGCAGGAAGAAAGAAAGAAAGAGAGTGAGAGAGGGAGGGAGGGAGGAAAGGAAGAAAGAGAGAGAGGAGGGAAGGAAGGAATGCAGACCGCAGACCTTCTAAATCATAATCTGCATTTTAACAAAAGGTTAGGGTGACTTATTTGCATATCCATGTTTCAGAAGCCCTATGTAAGGACTTTGGACTTCGTTCTATAGGCACCAGCAAGCTGGCCCTCAGATCGGTCTTCCCTTCCTGTCCTCAGTAGGGAGAGTAGGTGGTTCCTCATCTTCTCTTCCTGGTTTCTTCACCAGCTCCTCTCCTCCACCAATGTCAAAGCAGACCAGGCCTCCTGCTCTGTTCCCTTCACAGACCTTGCCTCAGCCACGTTGCCCTAAACACCCCTCACAAAACCCTTGACTCTTGGGAACCCCTTGAATCTGAAAGATGGTAAATGAAAAGGTAGGATTCAATGATTCTATGAAGGAATGCTTTGCACAGCACGGTGACCTTATGAAACTCATTATACCCAAGCAGGGATACATGTTGAAAATGTACGTACATCCAAATAACATTAAGAAAAACATATAGATGCTAAAGTCCATCGTGAATTAAGAAAAGGAGCTGAGGATGCTTAGAGACATCATTCCTGACCTTTTCTTTGTAATAAGCTGTGTTTTTTTTTCCCTGACTATAAAAACTAATATGTGTCCATTTTTTTTTAAGATTTTTTAATTTATTTATCGGGGGGGGGGGGAGCGAGCACAGGCAGACAGAATGGCAGGCAGAGGGAGAAGCAGGCTCCCTGCTGAGCAAGGAGCCCGATGTGGGACTCGATCCCAGGACGCTGGGATCATGACCTGAGCTGAAGGCAGCTGCTTAACCAACTGAGCCACCCAGGCGCCCCTATATGTGTCCATTATTGAAAGCATGGGAAATACATTAGTTTAAAGAAGAAAATAAAAGGGCATTCAGAGGGGAAAACAGAAAGTATTCAAAACAAACTGGGAGAGAGAGGTGGAAGTCCAGGCATGAAAACACACACACACACATGCACACACACACATTCTTCCTTTTCCACCTACTCCCTGGGCGCTTCTGATTTGGTTATATCAATAATTATGAATTATTGATATATTTAATTTGATAATTACGAATTATCAAATATTTACATATTAAGACTATAAACCCTGTTGACCAGGGACTATGTAGTATATGGTGATTATTTTTCCTTTCTTGCACATTTTGCTTTTCTGGAGATGAATCAGATATCGTTGTTAGTTGTTTGTACATTTACTTTCCTACGTCCTTGTTTTTTTTTTCTTTGCCACCTTAAGTGGGTAAATATCATCCCAATATGTTCAAATATATTGGGTGTTCTATCAGTTTCATCTTGTTGACACTATATAGTCTTTCCAAATCTTCGGACTTCTCTAGCCTGCCCTGGTTGTCATGCAGGGGGTCTGCGGGCATCTCCCCTCATCTCCATCCCCAGGAACCTCCTTCACCACACTCCTCTGTTGGAAACCTGCACTCTAGATTCCATGAACTTCCCTTTCTTGGGTTTCTACTCGTTTTGGTAGAAAACCTTCCCCAACAACTTCCTGAGAAAGAGTTAATGGGAAATAATAGTGTTGGTTTCTTGAGTGTCTAGAAGCGTCTTCATTTTGTGTTCGCCATTCATCATTTGGCTGTGTGTCAAATGAAAGGCTGGAAAGAATTTTCCTTCAGAATTTCTCTGTCTCCTAAATAAATAAATAACATCCTAAAAAAAAAAAGTTTTATGTTGAAATAATTATATGGGCAGTGAGGTCCCATACAGCCTTCACCAGTTTCCCTCAATGATTCCATCTTCTGTGCTGAGAACGTACTACCCAAACTGGGACATTAACATTGGTATGTGTGTACACAGTTCTGTGACATGTCATCATACATGTAGATTCATGTAACTACCACTGTAGTCAAGACACAGAACCATTCCATCATCACAAACATCTTCCCTGAGCTAACCCTTTATGGTCACATCCACCCTTACCATCCCTAACTAATCAGTTTTCTCTCTTCTATAATTTTTTTACATTTTGCAAATGTTATATAATGGAATTCCATTATATAATGGAATTCCAGTTCTTAACTTGGGGGGGGGGATTTTTTTTCACACAGCCTAAGGCCTTTAACACCCATTTGAGCTGCTGCATGTGTCGGTAGTGTGTGCTTTTTACTCCTGAGTAAGAGTCCGTACTATGGCTGTGTCACAGTTCACTTAACCATTCACCTACTGAAGGACATTTTGGTTGTTTCCAATTGTTGGCTATTACAAATAAAGCCCTGCGGCGCCTGGTGGCGTAGTCCGTTGGGTATCTGCTTTCAGCTCAGGTCACAATCTCAGGGTCCTAGGATCAAGTCCCTGCATGGGGTTCCCTGCTCGTCAGGAAGTCTGCTTCTCCCTCTCCCTCTGCCCCTTCCCCCTGCTCATTCTCTCTCTCTTTCTCTGTTGTTCTTTTTCAAATAAATAAATAAAATCTTTTTTTAAAATTACAAATAAATTCTATGAACATTCATGTAAAGGTTTTGTGTGGATATAAATTTTCATTTCTCTAGTATAAATGCCCAGGAGTGTGATGGCTTGGGTCGTATGGTGTTTGTTCATATTTTTTCTTTTTTAAACAGATTTATTAAGATACAATTTACATAACATAGAGTTCACCCATTTAAATTATACGATGTAATATTTTTAGTATATTTAGAGTCCTTCCCCTCTTCCCCACTGACCCACAATGGACTGTGACAAAGAGGAAGAAATCAACCTTTATTACGGTAAGGCATTGAGATTTGGGGGTTATTTGCTACAACATTTAGCCTGCCCTGACTAATTTGGCTCCATCTTTGGAGAAACTGCCTTTAACTCCTGGATCTCAGTTTCCTCATCAGATAATGAGGGGTTCAAAATAGGGACTCTCTTAGTTGGGTTTCAACAATAACACTCCATTTATAGAGTCTTGTGTATTGTTTCCAAGTAGTTTCAAACTTTGCAAAAACTAATTATAGAATTTCTAAATTATAATAAGGAGTAAGTTCTCCGTTTACAGATGAGTTGGGTTCCAAAAGTGCAGGTAGGACTCCCTTGTTGGAAGGTTGTTTCTGTGAGAAAATAGATTCAATATTTTAAAATATACACCAACTTCTGCTTAACCCTCAGTTCTAAGGCCCTCTGATCCCCTGGTGGAGGCAGTGAGTGACGTGGAAGAGCAGGGACTGAGCAGAGGCTCTAGGGCATTTGAAAGGGAAAGAAGGGAGGTTAAGATGGACCAGACCACCAGCAAAATACAAATCAAAACCACAATGAGATACCACCTCACACCAGTCAGAATGGCTAAAATGAACAAGTCAGGAAATGACAGATGCTGACGAGGATGTGGAGAAAGGGGAACCCTCCTACACTGTTGGTGGGAATGCAAGCTGGTGCAACCACTCTGGGAAACAGCATGGAGGTTCCTCAAAAAGTTGAAAATGGAGCTTCCCTACGACCCAGCAATCCTACTACTGGGTATTTACCCTAAAGATACAAATGTAGTGATCCAAAGGGGCATGTGCACCCAAATGTTTATAGCAGCAATATCCACAATAGCCAAACCATGGAAAGAACCTAGATGTCCATCATCAGATGAATGGATAAAGAAGATGTGGCATATATATGCCACATCCTATATATGCCACAATATATATATATATATATATATATATATATATATATATATATAATGCAGCCATCAAAATAAATAAAACCTTGCCATTTGCAATGACGTGGATGGAACTAGAGGGTATTATGCTGAGCAAAATAAGTCAATCAGAGAAAGACAATTATCATATAATCTCCCTTATATGAGGAATTTGAGAGGCAACATGAGGGGTTTGGGGTGTAGGGAAGGAAAAAATCAAACAAGATGGGATTGGGAGGGAGACAAACCATAGAGACTCTTAATCTCACAAAACAAACTGAGGGTTGCTGGGGAGAGAGGAGTAGGGAGAGGGTGGTTGGGTTATGGACACTGGGGAGGTTATGTGCTTTGGTGAGTGCTGTGAAGTGTGTAAACCTGGTGATTCACAGACCTGTACCCCTGGGGCAAATAACACATTATATATTAATTAAAAAGAAATGGACCAGACCATGGCCAGGACATCAGCTGCACAAGGTTCCTTAGGAAGCCATGGAAATCATTATACATGTCAATCATTCCTGTCTTGGATATTTCCAATTCTTTATATACACACCTCTGCATTTTAACTATTCTTGTGTATATGTTCTGTGCAGGACAGAGATGAATTTTCCACAGGGCTAATGAAGTTGAAGGTTCAGCAACCTCATTCACACATAGAACACTTCTAAGGCCCTAAAAAATGTGTCTGCGAGGTCATTTGTTTTTGTACAATTTGAAAAAATAAGATATGTTAACTGCAGGTGGTTAAAACTTTGATTTCCCACTTTGATGTCCCTTCCTTCACATTTGCCCTTGTGTTAAATGGCACTGGAATGGTTACAGGCATTTTTGGAATCAGCTAAGGGGAAGCTTAGTTGGAGATACACTCCATGGAAGTCTAAAATTACTTCCATGTATAGCTGAACTTTCACCAGCTGAAGGAATAACTCTAGAAGTCTCTTATCCACCCATGTGCTGACTTACCTCATGTTATAGCCTAAAGATACAAAGCCAGAGTTCAAATCAAGACCTAAACGTGTCCTACATGTAGCATCTGGTACCAGAGGTGTGCAGGAGTGGAGGAAAATAAAGTTTAGAAGATGTACAAAGCAGAAGCTAGTCTGAAGAAAATTTTTCCAATTGTCAGCTGTGCAAAAATATGAACAGAGGATTCTGTCCATATTGACATCTAGTCAAAATAAGTTTTGCCCTGGTGGTAATATACTCAATAACACAGTATATTATTATAAATGTACCATGCATTCTTTTCTCTTTTGATGGGAACTGTTCAAAATACAATTTTTCAGAATTCCTATCTTTATATTTTTTTCATGACACAAACTACCAATATCAAAACAGTTAATAAAAAACCCAAAATACACCAATCATAATGAGGTTCTCAAAGGCAAATTGGGTAGTGAATGTAGTCAATTTGAAGAGTATATCTAAGATTAGTCTTTGCATGGGAAAAATTTTTAAAGCTGACAAATTATCACAAAAAATCCTATAATAATTTGATGAATTAAATGAAAGTCATGGGGCTCCTGGGTGGCTCAGTGGGTTAGCCTCTGCCTTCGGCTCCAGTCATGATCCCAGTGTCCTGGGATTGAGCCCCACATTGGGCTTTCTGCTCTTCAGGGAGCCTGTTTCCCTTCCTCTCTCTCTCTGCCTGACTCTCTGCCTATTTGTGATCTGTCAAATAAATAAATAAAATCTTTAAATAAATAAATAAAAGAAGGTCGCACTTGAATATTACCTTTTTCTTACATGTTTGGTTACATACTCTTTGGTGGCTTCTTCATATGGCAATTTTTAGAGATGACAAAAAGATAATTCAGTCTTTTCTTAGCATGGCAGATTAAATTTGCCATTTATTTATTTATTTATTTATTTGGGGAGCAGGGGCAGAGGGAAAGGGAGAGAGAAATGAAAGCCGACTCTGCACTGAGCATGGAGCCCAACGCAGGGCTCAATCCCAAAACCCTGAGATCATGACCCAAGCTGAAACTAAGAGTCGGATGCTTAACCAGCTTCACTATCCAGGCACCCCCAAATTCGCCTTTTATTATTTGATCGTTTGGAATAGTCTCTTTGGGGTTCACAATTTGTTACTGACAATGTCATGTAAATTTCGTCTGTTAGCAAACTGGGGAAAAACTTGATCAGGTTTCTTTGATCTATGAGCTAAAATCCCAGAGCTTTTAAAAATGTGTTTTGTTGTGATTTATTTTCTCACTGTAAATAAATATTCACTTCTACATGTCTCTATATTTGTAATCTTAAAAGTTTTTATTTAAATTCTAGTTAATAACATACCATGCAACAGTGGTTTCTGGAGTAGAATTCAGTGACTCATCACTTATATGCAACACACAGGGCTCATCACAAGTGCCCTCCTTCATCTCCAGCCCCCACCCAGCCCACCACCCACCCACCAAGCACACCCACTTCCACAACTGTATAAGCATCAGGCTCCACAAAACCTGACCAGCTGCAGTGTAAAACATTTTCTCAGGTGCTGCTACAGCTACTTGAGGTGTTGGGCCTGGTGACTCAGGCCCCAAGCCCAGGAGCTGACTTGTCAGGTCATCCTGGGCCAATCAAAAATTAAAAAATGAACCCAGGTTCAAAAAGTCACGAGAGTGGATCAAATTAAAATGTCTCTTTATGGGCTCATCTCTGAGGTATTTTAGGTCCCCAGTAACATTACCAGACCCACCTCTATCTTTGCTTCTCAAGGATCCCTAGATTAAAAGGAGCCTGACATTCCCTATCTAGGCCTAGAGACTCCCGCACGTCCATCCCCGTGAACAGTGTTTTAAACACGCAGAAATATGCCCATGTCCTTAATGTAATCAAACATTTCACTGGCAATAACATATACTGTGTTTAAACAACAACAACAACAACAAAAGGGTGTTTAAAAAAGCAAGGTGATTCTGTCTCCTTGAAAATTAAGGGTGGTCAAGGGTTTGTGCTAGCACCATCTAGTGACAAAAAGAGGTAAGTTTGGCTTACCAAAACCTGTCAAAACACTGGGGAGAGAAATGATACCAGTGGTGCTGTCCCACGCTTTTCTGGAAGCTGTTCAGAGTACTGTGGTTTACTCGATTCCACTATGCCTTTTGGTCTTTAATTTATGACCCCAAATAGATCAGGCAGAGATGGAAGTATGAAGTACAACCTGGGAGGGCAAGAGACAGGGTCCATTTTAACCTCTGATACGCTATCTGTAGGGGTCATACCTCTGTCCCTTAGAAGTTCAGCAAGCCACTGGCTTCATGTAGCAGGAGGCCCTTTAAGATGGCAGGCCAGGTGGGGAGAGGTCAACACAACTCTGCTGACCCCTGGCTGAACCTGTTGCATATTCTGGGTCATCCTGATTTCTAACTGGAAACTGCTCCCTGGGCTAAACCCTCAGTTTCTCTCCTTACCAGCTCTGTTTTCTTTTCCTGCCTCTGGCTCAGTCCAGGTTTGGCCTAACTCCATTCTACTTCGTTTCAGTTTAGCTCCCTTCTTCCTTCCGTTCTAATTTTCCCAAAACAAACCTGGCTTTAAACATGTACTTGTAGCTTTTATTGAGTTTGTTTTTGTTATCCTAGATTTTACTTCATGTGGTAAGTACATTTAATATGGGATCTACCCTCTTAACAGATTTTTAAGTGTACAGCACGATATTGCTATCTATAGGCACAATATTGTACAACAGATCTCCAGGCCTTATTCATCTTGGATAACTGAAACTTGGCAGTCATTGATTAGCAATTCTCCCTATCCCTCTCCCCTCGTCCCTAGCAGCTACCATTATAGTCCTTGTTTCTGTGAATTTGACTATTTTAGATAACTTACATAAGGGCAATCATACAGTATTTGACTTCCATGACTACCTTATTTCACTTAGCGAAATGTCCTCAAGTTTCATCCATGTTATCACATATGGCAGGATTTCTTTCTTTCTTAGGATGAATAATATTCCACTATATATAATGCTACATTTCTTTTATCTATTGATCTATTCAGTGGACATTTAAGTTGTTTCCACATCTTGACTCTTGTGAATAGTGTCGCAATGAACATGGGAGTGCTATTACCTCTTGGAAAACTTTATATAAATGTTTTTGGATAAATACCCAGACATGGAATTGCTGGGTCATATGGTAAGTTCTGTTTTTAATTTTTAGAAGGATTTCCATAGAGGCTGCACCATTTAACATTCCCACCAACAGTGTACAAGGGTTCCACTTTCTCTGCATGTTTGCCAAAACATTTGCCTTGTTTTTGTTCTTCCATAATAGCTATCCTAACATATGTGATGAGATGTCTGACTGTGGTTTTGATTTGCATTTCCTTGATAATTAGTAACATTTGAGTGTCTTTTCATATACCTGTTGGTCATTTATATGCTTTCCTTTGGGGAAATGTCTATTTAAATCCCTTGCCCATGGGCACCTGGGTAGCTCAGTGAGTTAAAGCCTCTGCCTTTAGCTCAGGTCATGATCCCAGGGTCCTGGAATCAAGACCCACATTGGGCTCTCTGCTCAGCAGGGAGCCTGCTTCTCTTCCCCACCCCCTTCTCTGCCTGCCTCTCTGCCTACTTGTGAACTGTCAAATAAAGAAATAAAATCCTTAAAAAAAAAAAAATCCCTTGCCCAGGGGCCCCCGGGGTGGCTCAGTTGTTAAGTGGCTGCCTTTGGCTCAGGTCATGATCCCAGAGTCCTGGGATAGAGCCCTGCATGGAGCTTCCTGCTCAGCAGAAAGCTTGTTTCTCTCTCTCCCACTCCCCCTGCTTGTGTTCCCTTTCTCACTGTTTCTCTGTCAAATAAATAAATAAAATATTTTAAAAAATAAATCCTTTGCCCATTTTTAAAGTTATGTTATTAGTTCTTCTGCTATTGAGTTATGAGAGTTTGTTATACACTTTGGAAATTAATTCCTTATCAAATCTATGGTTTGCAAACATTTTCTCCCATTCTGTAAGTTGCCTTTTTACTCTATCAATGGATTTCATTGCTGTGAGTAAGTTTCTTAGTTTGATGTAGTCTCACTTGTCTATTGTTGTCTCTGCTTTTCGTGTCACAGCTGTAAAATCATTGCCAAGATCAGTGTTTCCTTTTTTTTCTACCTATCAAACAGTTTCAGGTCTTACATCTAAATTCTTCATCCACTATTTTGCATACGAGTATCCAGTTTTCCCACCCCCATTTCTTGATACTGAGTTTTCATTCAGCAGATACTTATTGAGCATCTTTGGGCCAGGCATTATGGTACGTACAGGGGATTCAAGGCTGAATAACATAATGGTTGCAAGCACATCCTCTGGAACCAGACTGCCTAGGCTCAAATCCTGGTATCATCATTTCTAACTGCATGACCTTGAGCAGGTTACAAATTAGTGGTACCCCAATGTCCTCATATTTATATAAAAAGGGGGGGGGTAACTACGGTCTTTTCCTCACAAAATTGATGTGATTATTGAAAGAATATATGTAGAGATCCTAGACGGGTGTCTGGCACCCGATAAGCACTCTCAAGTGCTGGCTCTTAAGGCATTGTCCTTGCCTCTCAAGAAGCTTACAACTTATACTCGCCCCTATCCACCTGACCTACTTGGCAGTCAGGGCCATCTTGCTCTTTTGACACTTCAAATGACCCACAGCTCCCAGCTACCTTTTCCTGGAACCATGAGATGAACAGGGTACAAGTTCCTGTATCACAGATTCCTTGCGTGACTCTGGGTAAGTAATATCTACCCTCTGGGTCTCTCTCCCCTAATGCACTTGTAAAGGAAGGTAGCTGGGCCAAAATTGATTTCCAACATCCCAACAAACTCCTTGTTCTGGTTAGCTCAAGGTGAAACTATGTCAGCTTGGGAAGTCGCTTAACCTCTCTGCCTTAGTTTCCTCACCGTAAAATGGGATAATATTAATAACCACCTCCGAGACTGTGCTGATAGTTCAACATGGCAACGCAAACCCGGTTGGCAGCGCTTTTCCGGACAGCCTCAGGTTCAGACCCACCCGCCTCCGCCATTCAACGCATGCGCGCTGGAGTCCCTGCCGCTCGCTAGCCGGTTCCCGACTTCCGGTTCCGCCGGGACCCGGAGGCCAGACCGACTAATGGCGGCGTCCATGGAAAAGACCACCGGGGGCGTTGAAGAGGCCGCGACAGAAGAGGAACCGCGAATTCTGGAACCCGGGGCAGCACCGTTTGGAAACTTCCCTCATTATTCCCGCTTCCATCCTCCAGAAGAACGGCTCCGCCTCCTGCCCCCGGAGCTGCTTCGCCGGCTCTTTCCTCAGAGTTCCGAAACGAGGCCGATCCTGGGGCTCGACGTGGGGTGTAACTCTGGGGTGAGTGACGGGGGCGGGGTCGGAGGTCGGGGAGCTGGGCGGTTGGCTTCCTCCGCTTTCGCTGGGGCTTTGGTTTGGGCGGGGCATTACACCCACCACGACTTTTCCAGAATGAGTTTAAAGGCGTCGCCTGGGCCAACCCCTTGGCTGCAGCTACCGGACCTCCAGGGTCCCACGACTATTTCTCTTAGGAATCGTGGGGAGGAACAATTTTTAACTCCGTTCCAAATTCTGCGTCCCTCTCTTGAGTTCGCCCCCTCACGGCCAAACCTCATGTGGGTAGGGCCACCGTATTTGGGCTTCTGGCATTTGCCTTCTGTCCAGCGTGGCTGGCGACCTGGCTTCAGAGTGGGGGCTTCCTGAGACCCACCTTTGGGATCACAGGGTTGGGATTGGTTTCTGGGGAGAGGTGAGCCGAGGTGAAAGAATCATGTCTGGAATTTATTTTTATTTTTATTTTTTTAAGATTTTATGTATTTATTTGACACAGAGATCACAAGTAGGCAGAGAGGCAGGCGGGGGCGGGGAAAGCAGGCTCCCCGCTGAGCAGAGAGCTCCATGCCGGGCTTGATCCCAAGACCCTGAGATCATGACCTGAGTTGAAGGCAGAGGCTTTAACCCACTGAGCCACCCACTGAGCCACCCAGGCGCCCCTCATGTCTGGAATTTAGATTCGGGTACCATATAGTGTAGGATAGACACTGGAGCCAAGTGGATATTTATTTAAAAAGCAGTGTGTTGACCGAGTACAGTGGAGAGGATGAGAGGGAGAATACAGCTTCCTGGCGGAGGAAGGCATTGCCACGTCTTCTTACCACAAAGTATTCTTAGGCATAGAGTGATTATAGTGAAATCACGTCCAGAATATCAAAATGTATCTCAGACACCTATCTGTAACTACTAGCATATCCTAAAGGAACAGACTTTCTAACCCTATGATTGCAAATCACAGGCATGTAATAAAAAGTAAGCCTCTATTCCTGACCCTAAATTCTTCTTTCCCCCTACATAGTGGCACCCGCTCTTTATAATTTCTTGGGTATGCATCCAATGTTAACACAAGCATTTATGTATGTATAAATATCCCACCTCTTTTAGCTTTATACATAGTAACACACTTTTTCACCTTGCTTTTCACTTGATAATTTGGAGGTCACCTATGTCACTACATTTTTTTAGCAGCTTCAAAATTGTATGGATGTACCGTAATTTATAGGGTGCTTTATTCACATTTCTAAAACTCCCAGGTCCCACTCTGGACTGATTGAGGATCTGGGGTGATTGAGCCCTTGAGTCTTTTTTTTTTTTTTTTTTTTTTTAAGATTTTGTTTATTTATTTATTTGACAGAGAGAGAGAGAGCGCACAAGCTAGGGGAGCGACAGGGAGAGGGAGAAGCAGGCTCCCCTATGGACAGAGAGCCTGATGTGAGGCTCCATCCCGGGACCCTGGGATCATGATCTGAGCCTAAGGCAGATGCTTAACTGACTGAGCCACCCAGGCACCCCTGTATTTTCTTTTTTAAGCTTCTTGGGTGTTCTGAGATTGGGGAATTGAGGATGGAGAGGGTGAAGAGATGTGGAGAAGGGACTGATGTGACAAAATGACTAGTCAAATTGGCATACCCAAGATCATAGAGGAAGAGGGAGTAAACAAAGATAGAAGCATACAAATGGGGAGAAAATTAAGCAGCATAGTATAGGACCTTCCTACTCAAAATGTGGTCCTTAATCTGTAGCATCAGTATGACTTGGACACTTACTAGAAATGCAGACTCTCAGGGTGCCTGGGTGACTCTGACAGCTAAGAGTCCGACTCTTGGTCTCAGGTCAGGTCTTGATCTCAGGGTTGTGAATTCAAGCCCCACATTGGGCTGTATGCTAGGTATAGAGCCTACTTAAAAAACAAACAAACAAAGAGACCAAAAAAACCTAGAAATACAGGGGCACCTGGGTGGCTCAGTGGGTTAAGCCTCTGCCTTCGGCTCAGGTCATGATCTTGGGGTCCTGGGATCAAGTCCTACATTGGGCTCTCTGCTCAGCAGGGAGCCTGCTTCCCCCTCTCTCTCTGCCTGCCTCTCTGCCTACTTGTGATCTCTGTCAAATAAATAAATAAAATCTTAAAAAGAAAAAACAACTAGAAATACAGAACCTCAGTTCCCCTCCCCCACAGTCTACTAAATCAGCATCTTTAATAAGATCCATAGGTGATATGCATGTCATTAATTATTAATACACATATTAAAATGTGAGTAGCCTGGTATAGAGGAAAGAACCTAATGTAGCCTAAATCATTCCATATACTAACTATGTGACATTGGACAATCATTAGCCTCTGAATCATAATTTTTAAAATGTAGAATTTTTTGTGAACTATGCCACACAAGCAGAAAACATAAATTTATACTTTATGAATCATTATAATGTTGACGCCTTTATGACAGTTGTCCAGATCAAGAATAAAACATTGTCATAGGAATCCCTCATATCACTACCCCTGTTCATAAACCCCCCTCTCCATCCAGAGGTAAAAACTAGTCTGGCATTTATTATTATTTACTTACTTTTCTTTTCTTTCCTTTTTTTTTTTTTTAAGATTTTATTTATTCATTTGACAGACAGAAGTCACAAGTAGGCAGCGAGGCGGGCAGAGAGAGAGAGGAGGAAGCAGGCTCCCTGCTGAGCAGAGAGTCTGATGCAGGGCTCAATCCCAGGACCCCAGGATCATGACCTGAACCGAAGGCAGAGGCTTTAACCCACTGAGCCACGCCAGTGCCCCACTTGCTTTTCTTTATAGCTCATTATTTTTGTATCCCTAAGCAATGTAGTTTAATCTTGCCCATTTTTGAACTTCATATAAATGGAAGGTTGCCATGTATTTTATTTTGTGTCTTGCTTTTTCACTCAGCATTGTATATTTGTGAGAGTCATCTATATTGATACACTGAGCTGAATTCCTTCATTTGTAACTGCTATTTAGAGCACCCTAATTAATATACCACATTTATTTATCCATGCTGCTATTATTGGACATTAGGAGTTTTCCCGCCACACTTTCTTCACCTGCAGAAAGGGCATGAATATTTTCTTTACAGAATTGTTGCACAGAGCAAATGAGGTGATACATAAAAATGCCTTGAAAAAGTGGATTAGAACAACACAAATTTGAATTGGTTATAATGGTTATAGAAGTCATCATTAGAGAAGGGAGATGGTGACTTGTTTACAAGTCAGAAAGGTGCTGAGTTGGTGAAAATCACAAATCATTAGACTTGGCTAGAAGGAAGATCAGCAGGGACTTTGGGGAGTAATGGGTGCAGAAGCAAAGGAAATCCCAGAACGGGTGGTGAAGCATAAGCCAGGTAATAATATTGAGGCTGTAGAGTGAAGGCTAAATAAGGAATCTTTGGAATCCAGACTTACCCAACCACAAGTCTGAAAAGCAGATTTTTGTAATATGGTGCTTGCTGTGTTCTTCACCTTCCTGATAAGGAACACTGGTTATTACCTTGGAACTCTATGTTCTTCCCTGGGATCTGAGATACCAAAAAAGAAAGGAGAAAAAAGTGAGTTTACCAGCATATTACTTAAGCTGGAAAAGACTGCTCTTGGCTCCTTTTTTCACTCATTTGGGTGTAACTTTAAGCCATACAACCCAATGTACCATCAATGTCAGGAAAGTATAGAGAGGATACATTATAGCCGGAGACCCCTGGAGGGTGCTGAGAATCTGCTCTGTGGAAAACTTTCTTGGCAACCTCCTTAGTCTAGTAGCTTCACATCCTATAAAGCCAAGAGTATGTAACAGTCTGATGGGATGATGAGAAATAGAGGTTTTTCTTCTATTCACTGGTTGAGAGCTGCAATGACAAAGCTCTTCTGGATTTCTCTAGGATCTGAGTGTGGCTCTATACAAACACTTCCTTTCCCTACGTGATGGGGAGACCTGCTCAGATGCCTCAAGAGAACTCCACCTACTCTGCTGCGACATAGATCCAGTCCTGGTGGAGCGAGCTGAAAAAGAATGCCCTTTTCCTGATGCCCTGACCTTTATCACCCTGGACTTTATGAATCAAAGGACCCGGAAAGTTCTCTTGAGCTCTTTCTTAAGCCAATTTGGACGTTCAGTTTTTGACATTGGCTTCTGCATGTCAGTAACCATGTGGATTCATCTGAACCACGGGGACCATGGCCTGTGGGAGTTCCTGGCCCACCTTTCCTCCCTTTGCCGCTACCTCCTTGTGGAGCCACAGCCCTGGAAGTGTTACCGGGCAGCTGCACGGCGTCTCCGGAAGCTGGGTCTTCATGATTTTGACCACTTCCGTTCCCTTACCATCCGAGGTGATATGGCCAGTGAGATTGTGCAGATCTTAACCCAGGACCATGGCATGGAATTAGTTTGCTGCTTTGGCAACACCAGCTGGGACCGAAGCCTTCTGCTCTTCAGGGCAAAAGAAACCAGAGACTCATCCAATTCCTGAATTACTGACAGAGGAAGGGAAAGAAAGGAATAGATTAGGCTACCGGAGACAGTGAGATGGGACAGTGGGAAGACCAGGAAAGAGGTATTGAAAGGGCGTTTTACTCAGAATTAAGTTAACTTAATTCATGATTGTGAGGCAGCCTCAAAAGGTGGCAGAAGCTTTTGGCAAATGTGCAGGACATGCATTTGAAAGAATCAGTATCTATTTCCTACTGTTTGAGTTCATCCTGGAAGGATTACTGTGGAGCAATGAGCTGGGCTGTCCAGATTGAGATGGCCTAGAGAAAGTGATCATGGTTCTAGGATATGGAAGGGGCTGCTTTTAATGGTTGGAGACGTAGACCAGGCTAGCCTTAGAATGTGTCAGGTCCATGGGCAACTTGAATCCAATCTGGCTTCTTCAGGCATTTCT
The DNA here is from genome assembly GCF_022355385.1 of Mustela nigripes. Lineage (NCBI taxonomy): Eukaryota > Metazoa > Chordata > Mammalia > Carnivora > Mustelidae > Mustela > Mustela nigripes. The sequence goes on along the minus strand of NC_081562.1, from coordinate 84,958,311 downwards.
GAATTTATTCACCCTGCCTTTAGGCAAAACCTCACAATACAATCTGGAAAGAAGAGTCACTGGCCTGGCTAAAGGAGAGGCTTGGTAAGAAAAACATCTTATCTTTCCAGAGCAGGTCAAGTGTCCAACATGCTCTGGCTCAGCACAGCAGGTAACAGATACTGGCCAAAATGAACTGACTAGCATTTATAAAATGTTTAAAAGATTTAAATTATGAACCCAGTATCCAGCTGGTCCAAAAGAAATTAATGAAGTGGGATTGTATAATTATGTATAATAAAAGTGACTTGAGTATGATTGAGAATGTCCTGTGATTCTGGCATTGGTAGGAAACTTCTGCTTTTAACCACTCCCATCCAGGGAAGGTTTCAGCTAAGAAAAAGAACCTCACCCAAGCTCAGAATGGAAAATACGCCAGAGAGTAAGTTAATTCAGGACTTTTTTCGTTAGCATCCTCTGCCAAAGCATACCAGTATAGGGGTGGGAATATGTGCAGGGAAGCAGGCATAAAATGCAGTCTACAGTTGGATGACTTCAGCATAAATGCTGTGGAATTGGTGTCAATGATGTCTGTCAGGTTTTTGACACCTGTGACTTGAGTCCAAGGGAAAGTGGAAGATGGAGAAAGATTTGTTTGGTGGAGAGAAGATGAGAAAACAAAATATAGCTAAGAAGGGAGACTAGATTGATGAGCTTCAAAATCCTTAAGGTCCTCTTATTTTCTGAAGTTATAGAAGGAGGAGTAGGGAATAAGAGAGTCTGAACCACCAGTTCGACATTGGATCTCTTGCTGGAGAAGTTAGAAAAGTTCCTGCTAGAGAATTTGAGCTTTATACATGACAGAGCAACAACTAGTGCAGTCCCTAAACAGCAGAACAGAACCAAAACCTTCATTTAGGAAAACCAGTTTTTCTATTTTGTGCAGGATAATTATGTGGTTGGTGCCATTTCCAATCTCAGACTCCAGTACTACTTTTCAATCTTTTTATATTCCACTTCCTGATCACTTTCACCCTAGTGACTCTTCTAGACTTTTACCCTTCTACAGGTTCTTGACTATATCCCAGCTCCATTCATCTATGCAGATGACCTTAGCCACCAACCAGCGCCATTCTTGTTTGTTGTGTCAGAAAGTCTTTCTTGCCCTCTATCTTAAACCCCTTCATCTTCCCTCCTTTTCACTTCTGAACTTACCCAGTGAGCTTTTACCCAGATAATCTCGGCCCGAATTCCTGATCCCAACCTCTACTGCCTCTCCCCAACTGTGTTTTTTTGAGGATTCCCTTGGGTGTCTCCTTGGTCTCATTGACTCCTTCTCCTGTCCACCTGCCAGCATGCTCAGTTCTCTCTCATCTTCAAAACCAACTTTTCCTCTGTCCAGTCTCCCTTCAAGTTTATTCAGTCTCTCTCCCTCTATCTCTTTACCACCAAACATGAGCGAAGTCCTTGAAAGAATAAACCCCAGAGCCGCTGCTCTCTGATTTCCCATTCATCAGTGACCCCCTTATTGCCAAATCCTGAGGCCTTGTTCAGTCTTCCCTGGGTCAAGGCAGTAGTCACTACTGACCCCTTCTTCTTTGAACTGCTTTTCCTTGGTTTCTTCACCATGCCCTTAACCATTTTTCTCTTCCTATCTCTTAGTTTTTCTCTACTCTTGAAGGACTTCAAGTTTTAATTGAACTTCAGTTACCTGGAGAGTCCTGGATTCATCTCCAGAAACAGTGATTCCGGTTAGGAATGGGGTCTGGCAATCGGTTTGGCTTGATTAGATTTGGGGTTTTGTTTTGTTTTTTTTGCGTTTTTAAAAAATTGTGCTAAAATGCATATACCATAAAATTTACCATTTTTTAAGTGTGTAATTCCGTAGCATTAAATACATTCACAATGAAGAGTCAGCTTTTTGTTAAAAAACCCCAGGTGACTCTGTTGCAAACCAAAATAGACCACACTTTGATTGCTTAGGGTTCCTTAGGGTCCATCCAGTCCACTTCTACTCGGGTGAGTTCCTCCACTCCCCTACCTTTAGCAACCACCTATGTGTTGATCACTCCCAAATATATTGGTGGCCCTACCTCCACAGTTGTAGGTTAATATTTTTCCTGTTTTGTAGTCATACCATCCTAGATAGTTGTTAGTCGCCTCAGAGTCAACATATCCCAAACTCATTACCCTCATTCCAAACCTAATCCTATCTGTGGCCTCCACCCATGCTCAATCTGCAAATTTCAGTTGTCTCTTCACTATACCCCCCCTTCACTGACAAAGTCACAAAGTCCAGTAAATTCTACCCATAACATGTAAATGCCATTTATTCCATCCCAGGTGGCTGGTGCCTACCAGGCATTTCTGTGTTAAGTCATCTACCCTCTAACCCCTACTGCCAGTTTTCCCTTCCTCAGATATCTAGTTATGCCAGTATTTTTTTTTAAAGATCTTATTTATTTGATAGAGAGATCACAAGTAGCCAGAGAGGCAGGCAGAGAGCCGGGGGGTGGGGGGAGCAGGCTCCCTGCTGAGCAGAGAGCCTCATGCGGGGCTCGATCCAAGGACCCTGGGATCATGACCTGAGCTGAAGGCAGAGGCTTAACCCACTGAGCCACCCAGACACCCCTAGTTATGCCAGTATTATGCTTAAAAACCTTCAGTGGTTTCCTAGTGCCTAGAGTCCTGTCCTTTATCCTGTGCCTGAACCATTGTTGTTCAATAGTAGCCACTTGCTATTTAAAATTTAAATGAAGTAAAATGAAATAAAATTTAAAGTTTAGCTTTTCAGTCATACTAGCCACATTGCAGGTGTTCAGTAGGCGATGTGACTAGTGGCTCCTTCATTAGTACAGATTTAGACCATTTCCATCACTGCAAAAAGGTATATTGAGCAGCACTGGTCTTAATTATTTTCCTCCTCACATCAGTCACACTGAACTCTCATACCACCCTGTCAGACTTGCCATGTCCTTTCATACCTATGAGACGTAGCATAAACTCCCTCTGTTTCCCTTCTTTCTCCCCCAGCTCTGGCACCTTGCAACCTTGTTGAACCATTTGTACTAAAAGATGGCTCAAATGTTATATTTTGTCAGAAATCTTCCCCCCCAACTCCTGTACACTTTGCATTTGTTACTACATTCTAGTGGGGACTTTGTGTGGAAGCCTCTATTATAGTATTTACCTCATTATATTATAATTATTTATATGGCTCTGCCCCCCCACATAAGACTGATCTCCTCAAGCCTGACTAATCTTTGCATGTTGAGGCCTAACACAATGGCTGACACATGGCAGGTAGCTGAGAAGTACTTGTTGAATTAATATATGAATGAACAAAAGAGAAATGGACCTGGATTCAAGTACTGAGAAGAAAAGGGAGATCTGTTATTGGGCAGAAAACTGCCCAGGAAACTGAAATGGGGAGAAATTAGAAAATTGAGAGAGAAAGAGATAAGCTTAGCTTTTGGCATGGAAGTTTGAGGTATGTTTTCTCAAACATATCTTTGCAATAAAATGTCCATTTGGGGTCCCTGGTGGCTCAGTCAGTTAATCATCTGACTGGCTCAGGTCATGATCCCAGGGTCCTGGGATTGAGCCCCCATGTTGGGCTCTCTGTGCAGTGGGGAGTTGGCTTCTCCCTCTTCCTCTGCCCTCCCCCACCCCCCGCTCATGTTCTGTCTCTCAACTAAATCTTTAAAAAATAAAAATAAATAAATGTCCATTCCAAGGCCTGGTTTGGGCATCTAGATAGTAAGACTAGATAGAAAAATTTGGAAGTCAGTCATATACAGTGATTGAGGTTTAAAGAGTAGTAAATTCCAAAAATACATGGATATGATGAAAGGACCAGATCCTAAGTCTGAGGGCCACCAGTAGTTACTGAGTTTGGGGGTGGGGGAGAGGGAAGGAAGAACCAAAAGAGGTCTGGTTAGAAACAGGGGAAAAGAAAAGAAGAGATCATAATATATCACCATGTGCCAAACAGCATCACAAAGCCAAAGCAGAGCTGGGCTTTGAACCTAGGCAGTGCAGTGGCAGAGTCTGGGCCTCGGCTACCATGCCTTGAGATGTCACAGAAATCCAAGACTGGGAAGAGACTCCAGAAAGCCGGTGTAAAAGAGCATGAGCTTTGGAGTTACTGTGCTTCCTTAAGTTAAGTGTTCAAACCTGAGAATAGGAGACCCAAACAGGTAACTCTCAGCTATTCCAGGTAGTCTTTGAAATGCCCTCAGAGAAGTCAGGGCTAATTCTAGGTTGAGCAGTACTCTAGGTTGAGTACCTGAGTAGCACCCCTGCTGCTGGCTACCTTTTAAACAGACTTGGCCCGCCTGAGCGTTTTGGAAAAGCAGTCAGCAGCTACACAGAGCACACACAGACACTGTTCTAATTAGTTCTAATTACGTTCTCACTGTACCTTTGACTCGCCAGCTACCCTGATCTTCCCCTGAATTCCTGAAATTCCCAATCTGCCCCTAACTTTGATCTCTGAGTAGTACCTCCAAAAAGTGGGTTTCAGTCTGTCTCATGCTTAGGAGGTGGGGATTCCAAGGCCAACTTCAGAATGTATTAAGATCCTGATATCAGTCTATTCCTTCTCAGCCCCACGAGATCAAGTTTGACCCAGGAACAGTGCAGTGGAAAGAAAAATCCGGTTTGGCATCGAGATCTATCTGTAACTCATTGCATAACCACCCTGTTCAAGTCACTTAACCTCTCTGAACCTCAGTTTACTTATCGGTGCAACCAAAATCACAAGACCTTCCTTTTCCTGTGCCCAAATGAACTGGAGTGTGTACAGGTATTTTACAGAATATAAAGTATTAAAACGAAACAAGGTGCTGTGACACTCTATAAGCATGCCATAAACTACGACTATGTTTGTTGGACTAAAAGCTTATGAGAAAAACATCTCATCTCTGTAGAAAGCGTCTTACTGTCTCTAATAATTTGTTTTTTAGGACAAGGAAGTAATGAGTTCAGCTTTAGCACTACAGAGCATTTTAAAGGAAGCAATGCGGGGCGCCTGGGTGGCTCAGTGGGTTAAGCCGCTGCCTTCGGCTCAGGTCCTGATCTCAGGGTCCTGGGATCGAGTCCCGCATCAGGCTCTCTGCTCAGCAGGGAGCCTGCTTCCCTCTCTCTCTCTCTCTACCAGCCTCTCCATCTACTTGTGATTTCTTTCTGTCAAATAAATAAATAAAGACATTTAAAAAAATAAATAAAAAAAATAAAGGAAGCAATGCTGGGAGGGAATTATTGTTGCTGATGGAAATGAGGCCAATTTATGATGGTCTCAGAGTGATCACAGTGGTTACAGATGCGAATTTACCTACCTGTCTGTACATTTTAAGGATACTTTGGAAACCTTGTGACTCTACAGCTGGTGCTCTTTCCCTTCACCAGGGCAGTGCAAAGAAATGTATATAAAGCTGTGGCAGGTTGAATAATGGTCCCCCAAGATGTTCGCATCCCAATCCCTGGAACTTGTGAATGCTACCTTAGGTAGCAAAAGGGACTTTGTAGATGTGTACAGATGTGTAGATACATAGATTAAGGATTACAGATTTTCCAGTCGAAAGATTAATCTGAATTATCCAGATGGGTCCTAAATGTAATCACATGTGTCTTTATAAGAGGGAGGCAAAGGGAGATTTGACCACAGCAGGAGAGAGAGAATGATAGAAGCAGGAGGTTGGAGTGATGTGAAGAAGGGTTGTGGGCCAAGAAATGCAGGTAAAAAAGGCAAGAAAATGGATTTTCCATTTCCTTGGTAAGGAATGCAGTCCTGCCAACACCTTAATTTTAGACTTCTGATCTCCAGCACTGTAAGAAAATAAATTTGTGTTGTTTTAAACCAGTAAGTTTGTAATGATTTGTTAACAACAGAAACAGGAAACTAATACAGGGGCTCTGACCAGCAGTGAGACTAGACTACAAGCCAAGTGGCACCTGTCCCAAATAACTTCTTAATGGCAGAAAATGGCCCCCGTGACCAAAGCAATAGGCCAGGGCTCCATCTACATGGTTAACTGAGGATCCTCAATCACTTCAGCTTCTGAACCTGACCTCTTCTATTGGCTGAGCAGTTGCCTGACCTATTGAAAGGAACCATTGTATTTCAAGTCTGTAGCAGTTACATTCAAAGATGTATAGTGTTCATAATCCATGAAGGTACAGATTGTAGACTGGCCCATGAGAGCCTTTGGAGACAATGAGACTGTCTTTGGCTCCAAGAGATCATCTTATTTATGCTCAAACCAGCATAATGTAGGAGCCAACACTAAGCATGATGAGCCTTCTTGAGGACAAGAATCGACAATGGTCCTGGATATTCTTTAACTTAAGAAAATATATATATTTATGTATGTATATATATATGTGTGTGTATATATATATCCAATATTTCTAAAAATGGTCATTTCAACATGCGGTCAGTATACAAATTATTAATGAGATACGTTACATTATTTTTTTATTCCATCCTATATGCAGCCAATGCATACATTTATGTGGCAAATCAAGAAGTATTTTATCAAATTCCTTCCATTTACCCAGTGTGCTTTTAGCTGTTTTGGGGGTAGGAAAAAGTAGATGAAAGAACCTGGACTTCCAAAGGTTATATTTGATTCATTCAGCAAATATGTTAAAGTTGAGTAAAGGAGAGTCTCAAACAAGGCAGCATGTGATCTTGTGAGCTTCAGCAAAGGAAAGATCTTTGTGGGCTACAGTGGGCATGGAAGACTTTCTAGCTGATATGGGATTTGAGCTGTTCCTGAAAGGAATATAGCTTTTGCAGTGATGGACAGGAGGGAAAGGCACATGCCATGTGAGCCTGGAGAAAGGAACCTTTCAACAAAGGTACAAAGGAATGGGTACTGTGTACATTGAGAACAGACCAACTGTTCTATAATGGAGATGTCATTCTGAGCAGTAGTGAGAAATGACAGTGGTCTTTGCCATTTAAGTCTATTTTGGATGAAATATTTAAAGTAAAAAGAAAACCCATAAACATACTAGAAAAAAAGTTTTTAAAAAAAGGTACTTTCTAAACATAAAAAGCCTAAAAGCCATCAGGGAAAAGACCAATAAATATGGCAAAGGAAAAAAAAATACAGTGAAGTCAGAAGACGCACTACCAGCTAGGAAAACACTTGGCCGTACATGTGACAAAGGGTAAATTTCGTTAAAACAACGCTGTTAGAAAAGACATTCACAAAAAACAATAATGGCAGATGAACACCTGAAAACTTGTTTAGTGTTACCAATTATATGCAAATAAAAACAATGCAAGAATATTTCAGCACTTACAACAATATTCACAAACTTTTTAAACAGCGATGGTGAGAATGTGGGGAGGTGGGTATTCTTCCACCCTGTTAGTGGGGATGGTAAATTAGCATGACCGTGCTAATATTGACAAGGCAACTTGTCAATATTTATCAAAACGTACACTGCACAAACCTAGGAATTCCACTGCTAGGAATTTGTTCTGTGGATATGCTCACAGAAATATGCAAGGATGTATGTACAACATTATCCATTACAGTTGTCTGATGAAATTGAGAAGCTGGCAACAATCTAAATGCCCACCAGTAGGAAACAAATAATATGGTACAGCCATAAATGGATTACTATGCAGTTGTTAAAAAGAACAAGATAGATCTATCCAGGTTAAAAATAGAACGGTCTCCAAGGTATTTTAAGTGCAAGATGTGAGGTGCAGAACAGAATGAATGGTAAGATTCCACTTTTGTACCTTTTAAAGAGAATATATACATAGGAGGTAATAAAACATCTAAAAGTGAAAGATCAAAGAATAGCAGTTATGAGCATATTTAGTCATACTGAAGAATCAGCCGGAAAGTTAAAATGGCTCATTACTTGAGGTGGGAAATGCAGCACATAATTGCTCTTGTATTATTTGATTTGTTAACCATATACACATGATGCTTTTTAAAAATAATGAATTTTAGGGGCACCTGAGTGGCTCAGTGGGTTAATTAAGCCTCTGCCTTCGGCTCAGGTCCTGATCCCAGGGTCCTGGGATCGAGTCCCACATTGGGCTCTCTGCTCAGCAGGGAGCCTGCTTCCCCCTCTATCTCTCTGCCTGCCTGCCTCTCTGCCGACTTGTGATCTCTCTATCAAATAAATAAATAAAATCTTTTTAAAAATGAATTTTAAATGTTTTAAAATTAAATTAAGCAATATCTTTCTAAAAATAGCTTTCTAAAAGAATTCTCATCCCCTGTTGCCCCACGCACCTGACTGACTTGTCCCTTACAGCTAGTCAAAATTCTTGAAAAAGTTTAAATACTCCCTACTTTATACATCTTTCTCAACCCTTCAAAATTTGGTTTTGTCAAAGTCACCAATGATGTGGTTAAAGTCAGCAAGTGTGTCTCAGTCCTGATCCCACCTGAGCTTAGTAATATCAGGAACTTCTTTCTTTTTTTTTTTTTTTTTTTTTTTTTTGGAAACCCCTTGGGCTCGGGTGACAGCACTCAACCAGTTGTCTTCCTCGTTCTCTAGAGGCCTCTCTCTAATGTTGCTGTTTTTTAGGGTTCTGCTCCAGTCTCTCTTTCCACACGTGATCTCCACTCCATGGCTCCAGTTACCACCTATGTTCTAATGTTCTCGTGCCATACAAATCTTTTATCTCTAGTCCAGATATCTCTCCTGAGCTTCAGAATTTCTTATCCAACAAGCTTTATACATTAATACTTTCCAACCTTTTCCATATCGTGGCACACATAAAGAATGATGGTATTTTCATGGCAACACAGTTTACCAAGACCGATGTCTTTTCCGAGGAAGTTCATGCTGCCATGAGGACTAAGAAAATATGTAGCACATCTATACCCTCTTCCTGAGGCACAGCAGTTGGGAAGCTCTTACCTCTTGCACAAACATTTCCACTGGGACATCCCCCAGGCATTTCAGTGTGAACATATTTGGAAGTGAGCATATCATCTCCCAAAACTGCTGTTCCTCCACTGTTTGCCATTTTAGTGAGTGGCCCTCCCATCTGCAAGTTACCCAGTCTGGAAATCTTGGCTTAGCTCTCTGCTTCCCTCCCCTTCCAAGCCCAAGACCTGCCGACTCTGCTACTCTTTATTTCTTGAAGTGATCTCCTCTCCATCACCACTATCACTTTCCTAGTCCAGAGTACATCATTTCTCATTTTTCCCCTCAATTACTATAAAAACTTTGTCTGTTCTCCGACTTCAATCTTGCTTTCTCTCTAAACTGTTCTCCACATTGCTACCACAGTAATCTTTCTAAAATGCAATTCTGATTCTGTCAACTCCCAGCTTAAAACCATTCAAAGGACTGATGGGAGCAGTGATCTACCGTTCACTCATCAGCACCACATGCACCATTAGGCTACGCTACCAAACTGTTTTACTACTAGCAGCTTCTAGCAACAAGAGGCCTAAGAGACCCAGCCTGTTTTATAACAGACAGCTCAAGTAAAAACCAATATGTGATGGGGTGCCCGAGTGGCTCAGTCAGTTGAGCATCCAACTCTTGGTTTCAGCTCAGATCATGATCTCAGGGTCGGGAAGTTGAACCCCACATGGGATTCCGAGTTCAGCAGGTAGTCTGCTTCAGATTCTGCCCCCCCCCCCCCTCCCCCCCCCCCCCCCCCCGGCTCTCTCTCCCTCTCTAAAATAAATAAATCTTTTTGGAAAACCAACCATAGGACTTCTGTATAATTTTTAATAATTTAAGTGAATACCACTGAGGAATTAAAAGTGTCTTAAGGCCCATCAAAGACAGAAAGTGATCATGGGATAATAGTAGTTCTACCTCATTTACCTCCTGTCAGTGAAAATGAAGGTTTATAAAGTATGGTGAATCTGCCAAAATCTGAACGCCTAAACTTCCAAATGTACAAGAGCCTTTGAATAAGGAGGGCAGATACTTGCTCTGACAAGTGCAGATGTTCTGGCTGTGGTTTTTTTTTTTTTTTTTTTTTTTTAAGGGTAAACACCTAAATGAAAAGTTAAAAAATCCAGATGGTCTGTTTATTTCCCAAAATTTAGTTATTTGAAAAGATCCCAAAATAGTTAGAAATGCTTGGCATACTATTAAGGTTTTTCTACACTGTGCTTTTGGAATGCGGTAGATACATGGAGTCTTACAGGCTTTTTAAGCCCTGTGAGGAAAAGTTCATGTCTAAATTTTGGTGTAAACCCAGGACTAGCCCTCTGATCCCTATTCAATAAATATTGGATGATTGAATAAGAATTAATTAATGCTGCAAGTTTCCAAAAATGCCACTATCTATCATCAAGCTCCCTAAAGACTCCACCAAAACACTATTAGAATATAATGGCTCAGTCAGTTATGCGTCTGCCTTCAGTTCAGGTCATGATCCCAGGCTCCTGGGATGGAGCCCTTGCATTGGGCTTCTCACTTAGCAGGGAGACTGCTTCTCCCTGTCACTCTGCCTGCTATTCTGCCTGCTTATGATCTCTCTCTGTCAAATAAATAAAATCTTTAAACAAAAACAAGCAAACAAAAAACTATTAGAATAAATGACTAATAGGGGCACCTGGATGGCTCAGTCAGTTAAGCATCTGACTTTGGCTCTGGAAATGGAGTCAGAGTCTTGGGATCAAGCCCTGTGTCTGGCTCTGCACCCAGTGGGGAGTCTGTTTGTCCTTCTGTCTCTGCCCCTCTTCTACTCATGCTCTCTCCATCTCTCTCTCAAATAAATAAATAAAATCTTTTTTAAAAAGATAAGTGACTAATAAATTCCATAAAGTTTCAGGATATACACTTAATATACAGAAAGCTGTTGTGTTTTTATAACACTAATAACAAACTATCAGAAAGAAATTTAGAAAACAATCCCATTCACAATTACATCAAAAGAATAAAATACCTAAACATAAATTTAACCGACGAAGTAATAAGACTTGTACTCCGAAAACTGTAACACATTGATGAAATTGAAGAAGACAGAAATTAATGGAAGGATACACCCTGCTCATGAATTGGAAGAATTAATATTGTTAAAATGTTTATATTAGCCAAAGCAATCTACAGATTCAATGCAATCCAATGACATTTTTCACAGAAATAGAACAATAATCCTAAAATTTGTATGGAACCACAGAAACCACCAAATAGCCAAAGCAATCTTGAGAAAGAACAAAGGTGGGTAACATCACACTCCCTGCTCCCTGATTTCAAACTATACTACAAAGCTGAATGGTACTGTCACAAAACAGATACAAAGGCCAATGGAACAGAACTGAGAACCGAGAAATCAATCCACACATAATACGATTATTAAACTACAACAGAGGAGGCAAGAATATACAACAGGGAGGGAAAAGATCATCTCTTCAATAAACAGTGTTGGGAAAATGTACAATAATATGCAAAAAAATGAAACTGAACCCCTATCTTAACATCGTACAAAAAAATCAACTCAAAATGGATTAAAGACTTGAATGTAAGGCCTGAAGCCTTACATGAGCAATTAGTTCCCTGACATCAGTCTTACCAATATTTTGGGGGATCTGACTCCGCAGGCAAGGGCAACAAAAGCAAAAAAATAAACAAATGGGACTATATCAAACTAAAAACCTGTTTGCACAGCAGAGCAAGTTCTCAAGAAAACAGAAAGGCAACTTACTGAATGGAAGAAAATATTTGCAAGTCATATATGTGATAAGGGGCTAATTTCTAAAATATATAAATAGCAGGGGCACCTGGGTGGCTCGGTTGGCTGAGCATCTGCCTTCCATTCATGTTGCGGTCTCAGGGTCCTGGGATTGAGTCCCGCGTGGGGCTCCCTGGTCAGCAGGAAATCTGTTTCTCTCTCTCTCTCTCTTTCTGCAGCTCCCTCTGCTGCTCCCTCTACTTGTGCTCTCTCAAATAAATAGAATTAAAAAAAAAAAAATAGAAAAAGCAGGGGCGCCTGAGTGGCTCAGTGGATTAAGCCGCTGCCTTCAGCTCAGGTCATGATCTCAGGGTCCTGGGATGGAGTCCCACATCCGGCTCTCTGCTCAGCAGGGAGCCTGCTTCCCCCTCTCTCTCTGCCTGCCTCTCTGCCTACTTGTGATCTCTCTCTGTCAAATAAGTAAATAAAATCTTTTAAAAAAAATAGAAAAAGCAAAAAAAAATCTGATTTAAAATTGGTGGGGGGCAGGGCAAATAAAGTAAAAAATAAAATGGGCAAATGATCTGAGTGGACGTTTTTCCAAAGACATAGTAATGTCCAAGAAGCACATGAAAGATGCTCCGTATCACCTAACCATCACAGAAATGCACATCAAAGCCATAATAAGATATCACTTCACAGAATGGCTAGTTTCAAAAAAAAAAAAAAAAAAAAACAAGAAATAACAAGTGTTGGGGCACCTGGGTGGCTCAGTGGGTTAAGCATCTGACTTTGGCTCAGGTCATGATATCAGGGTCCTGCAATCGAGCCCTGCATAGGGCTCTCTGCTCAAATCTACTTGTCCCTCTGCCTCTGCCCTTTCCCCTGATTGTGCTCTTTCTCTCCCAGATAAATAAAATCTTAAAAAAGAAAGAAAGAAAAAGAAAAAAATAACAAGTGATGACAAGGATGTGGAGAAAAACAATCACTTGTGTCCTGTTGGTGAGAATGTAAACTGGTGCAGCCACCATGGAGAACAGTATGGAAGTTACTTAAAAAGTTTAAAAGGGGACACCTGGATGGCTCAGTTGGTTAAGCAGCTGCCTTCGGTTCAGGTCATGATCCCAGTGTCATGGGATCGAGTCCCACATCGGGCTCCTTGCTCGGCAGGGAGCCTGCTTCTCCCTCTGACTCTGCCTGCCACTCTGTCTGCCTGTGCGCGCTCTCTCTCTCTCTCTCTCTCTCTCTCTCTCTCTCTGACAAATAAATAAAATCTTTAAAAAAAAAAAAAGTTTAAAAGAACTACCCTATAATCCAGCAATTCCACTCTGGGTTTTTATTCCAAGAAAACCAAACATCCCCATATTCACTGTAGCATTATTTACAAGCCAAGATATGGAACAACCTAAGTATCCATCGATAAATGAGTGAATAAATAAGATGTGGAGGGTGTGTGTGTGTGTGTGTGTATAAAATACACACATACACAATGGAATACTACTCTGCCATAAAACAGAATGAAATCTTGCTGCTTGCAGCAATAAGGATGGACCTTGAAGGTATCATGCTAAGTCCAGTAAGTCAAAAAAAGACAAATACCCCATGATTTAACTTACATATGGAATCTGAAAAACAAAACAAACAAAATGGGACATATAGATACAGAGAACAGACTGGTGGTTGCCAGAAAAGAGGATGGTAAGAGGGTGGACAACATGCTTGAAGGGAATCAAGAGGTTTAAACTCCCAATTATAAAATAAATAAGTAATGGGGACATATTTTATAACATGAGGATTATGGTCAACATTGTATTAACTTTGGTGACACATGATAACTAGACTGGTGATCATTTTGCAGTATATATAAATGAGTCACTATGTTGTATACCTGAAACTAATATGATAATATATTTCAGTCATAATACTTCAATTTTTAAAAAAGATAAGGTGAGCTTTCTCAGAAATGAAAACATGTTCACGAAGAGATCTGCACAAGAACAGCCCTATTCTAATAACCCCCAAACTGGGAAACACCCAAATAAACATCAACTGGAGAATGGATAAACAATTGTGATATATTCATACAATGAAATATTACTCAGTGACAAAAAAAGAAAAGATTCACATTAGTGAAAAACATTACTAAGCTAAAGAATATTGACACAAAAAGAGCGCATACTATTTGATCACACTTATGTGAAATCCAAGAACAGCCAAAACTATGGTGATAGAATTCAGGACTTTGTGGGGGTGGGTGGTGTGGTAGGTGCAGCGTAGTTAACAATACATATGAAGGGGCAGAGGGAATTTTCTGGAGTAACAACTCATTATCTTGTTTTCAGTGTTACATAGGTGTATATTATTGTTGAAATTCACCAATTAGAACACCTGAGATCTGTGCATTTTATTGTATGTTAAGGATAAATCAATCAATAAATTTGTTATAAACCAAAGGTGAGAGAGCTGGTGGGAATAACCGTCATGGCATCTTTTAGGCTCCAGTAATAACTGACCTCAGACACTCACTTCTTTGCTCAAGAACATAAAATAACTTCTTTATCACTTACCCTGTCAAATCCGTACCCTCATTCTGATCTTCTCCATATAAAATCTCCTCCACTAACTTCCACTTCTCACCCAACCAAGGTGATCTGCTCACTGTCCCAGGCAGCTAATTTGCTCTTTGCTACCTGAGTCTCCTTGTGTCCTTACTGTGCCTGAATCTATTCAAGTTATCTATGCCCTTCAAATCCCATTCTAAATTAGGGAGCCTCCTTCAGAGAAGAACTCTTGGTTAATCCTAGCCAATTTAAGCACCCCAAGATCCCTCAGCTTTTATGTTCCTTTATTGGACTAATATGATGCGTTAATACATTCTGTGTACACCCACAACAGAAGCTATTTTAATAAAAATGGGCAGAGACTGTGGCTAGGGATCCCTTTGTATTTCTTTAATAACCCCATCAGAACCTGCATTAACGGGCTGGTCACCACCATGCAAATTGTGAAGACCATACGGTATCGAGACAAGGACAAATCGATATTTAATCAAGGACCAATGAGAATGGTACTGAACGGAGTTCTGAGGCCCTGCCGGGGTCTAAGTGGGCTGTTTACTTTTTTTTTCTTTTAAGCACGTGGTTAGTTCAACAGGACAGGTACCTGTCCCCACCAAGATAGCAAGTCGCTGAGAACAAGGTTTTATCTTTCTTCTGCTCAGCCTTACCTCCTCCTGTGAGGAAACGACCAGCCCTACTCTGAAAGCAACGGAGCCTGTTCCCAGCGCCCCGTTTCCCGAATTACTGGGAGGATCTAATCCCGATCCGGAGGAGGAAAAGTGAGGAGGGAGCACTTCAGGCCAAGGAGGCACTGAAGCGTCTTCCCATAGATTTACACCCAACACGTAAGCAGGAAGGCAAATTACAAACACTAACGCTCACAACCACATACACACGTGCACGCCCAGCCCCACAGAAGCTGACGCGCATGCCCGTGGCTCGGCGAGCACCTACTTAGTTTTCTCTGCTATAGATGCCCCTCATTTCACCCCCGCTCGGCCCAGCGCTGCTTCTCCAACCCCCGCACCCGGGAGGTTTACCAACCCGGACCCGACCGGGCCCGAGGAGAGCGTTTCAGTATAGGGGGAGGGGAGGTCCTTCCCACCGGGGAGGAAGCGGCGCTCTCCGGACGGGCGGACTTAGCTCTCCTCCTGGGAACATCTGGTGGGGGGCTGGGAGGGGCGCGCATCCAAGGCGAACGTGGATTGGCTGCACGGAAGGAGGGAGGCGGGGTCCGGGCGAGGGGCGGGGCTCACTGGCCCCTTTAAAGCCTTGACATCAAGAGGCGGCCCCAGCACCCCCCTTCTTCTGCCCCCCGCCCCCGAGCCGCGGCCATGGACCCGGCAGATCCGGCCTGCCCTGGCCCAGCTCAACACCTGATTTCGGTGAGTTCCAGGCCTACTTGGGATTTAAAGGGCGGCGAGTGGAGGGTCTGTAAGCTGTGGGCTGGGGGTGGGCTGCTTGAAGGGTAAGGCTCTTGTGGCAGGCTTGGGTCGGAGGGGGCGGCGCGCCTTCCTGCCCGGACCTCGCTGCCTGTCCTTCCCTCCCGCCTCACTGTCCCCGGCGGGGGTGGTGGGGGGGTCCGGCTGCGACTCTGTTCACCCCCACCCCACCCCCTCCCGCCCCCCGCGCCCTCCTCGCGCACACTCCATGGCCCCGGAAGGGAAACTTTCGGGACAGGGGGATGTTCCGGGGGCCGGTCTCCCTCCCTCTTTGAAAGCACTGACCTTGCCCCATCTGCGCACCCCACCCCACCCGCATCCCACCGTCCGGGTGCCGCTTAGCGGTGCCCGGTTGTTGCGTGGTGGGGGGAATCTGGGGGGTGGTGCGGGGAGGGAGACTCTCCCCAAAGCGCAGGCGCGGAGACGAGCCCTGGGCTCCTCTTCGCCCTCCTTGCAGTCCCGGTGGCCTGGGGCGGTAGGGCGTGGGGAAGATGGGGAGAGGCGGAGAGATCAGGGTCTCTAGGAACAATCCTTCGGTGGCATTGAGGGGCTGTGAAAAGGAAGGAGGCGGGGGGCCGGCAGACTGAACACTGAAGAGAGGCTGAGGGAGGGAGAAGGGTTGGGCAGGGTGTGGGGCCAGGGCAGCGCCTGCAAAAAAGCCTCTCTGGGTCCTGGCTGCGGTGCCGGAAGAATGCAGAGAATTTATCTGTGCCCGACACTCCCCTGGCCTAGGCCGACTAGAAAAGCGGCTCACCGAACCCCAGCCCCCTTTTCCTTATTCTGGACTCAAGATTCTAGGTCTCCAGCTCTGGCACTGCCCCAGCGGCGCAGAGGTCCCTCACCTCCCACAGGCTTGGTTTTCCAGATTCTCAGCGCTATCCACCCAGCCTGCCAGCTGCGACTTAAATGCTCGTCTTTCTGAGGAACCAGGGGTCTTAGACTGATGGGTTCCTGGCTGTAAAGGCAAATCCCTCTTATTTCCCTCCCAACCGCTCTCTCCCTCCCCTCGGGTCCTCCTGCCTAAGCACAATTGTCGGCCAGAGGTAGTGGCTGGAGGCAGATATACCTGGGACAGGGATATTGGGAGACAGTAGAGAGGAAGTCAATGTCTAACCGTTCTATGGTCTGTACTTAATGGGGAAAATGAACCCAGCCCAGCTGCCTTGTTGCGGACCCTGTCTTGCAAGACCCCTTGTCTTTCAGGAAGGGAGACACAAAATTCACTACTCATATGGGTTCCCTGTCTTTCTAGGAACAACCTAGTTTAGTGGGTTTCTTGCTTCAGAGAAACATGTATGTTCCTGT
Source organism: Mustela nigripes (assembly GCF_022355385.1). Taxonomy (NCBI): domain Eukaryota; kingdom Metazoa; phylum Chordata; class Mammalia; order Carnivora; family Mustelidae; genus Mustela; species Mustela nigripes. Next base: position 84,941,404 of record NC_081562.1, on the reverse strand, counting down.
CTGGGAATATAGTTGCACATAGTTCAACTTTGTTTTCAAAGTCCGTGGTCTGTGCATGAGGTGGCTCAGGCCCTCCTGCATCTTTCTTAAGCTTTGGTCTCTGGAACAGAGTGGGAACCTGGAGAGGCAGATGGCCTGGGTTGCAGGGAAGAAGGTTGTTCCACAATATGCAGAAACCAATGTGTGAGGACCAGGCTCCTGTCCCTGTGGACTGGGAGTCAGAAGCCCTGGTCCCTGCTCTTCCCAGCTTGCTGTGTGACTTTGACCCAGACAGCCCGCCTCTCTGGGGCTCTTTTCCCTCATCTGTAAAATTCAGCTGTTGTACTGGAAAGCTCTCACATTCCCTTTCACTTTTTGACATTGTGTGGTTCCACTGATAAGTGAATCTGAAAGGGAGAAAGGTCCCCTGGCTGGGTGACTTAGTTTGAGGAGGTAGGTGTTGGCTGATGTAGTTTGAAATCACAGTAACTTAGTGCTAGAACCTTGGGTGGAGGGTTGCAGACTCCTTTATTCTGCCTAAGAATAGCCATTGTCTTGCTCACCCCTGGTGGTTTGGGGTATGAACTCTTGCTGGCTGGGGTTTGGCCCACCCATCAAGGTCTCTGCTGAGATATCCTGGCAGGCCAGTCTTTGAGTTGGGCCTTTGGGGAGGAGTTGAGAGAAGGGTAGGCAGCCAAGGGCCAGCCGGGTAAGCAGATTCCCAGGAGACAGTTTGCATCTCAGCTGTTGGGACTTGTTTTAGGATCTGAGCCAGGGAACACAGTATACTCATCCACCCTCTTATGAGAAGAGGGATGAGAGCCCCATTGTCGCTGGCCATCTCCCTCCCTGGCCCTACTCACCTCACCTGTGCACTCCCACCCTCCCGTGCCTAGGCAGTGGGCTTAAGGAGTTTTCCCTGCTAGCCTCACCCAGCCCAGCCAGGCTTCGGCGGGGCCTTTCCTCGGCAGCCTGACAGCAGGGAAAGACTGCCCCAGCCCCACCTTTCCCAGCCTCCTTCCCTCCTGGGGCTATGGTTTCTCGGGAGTCAGGCTCTCCAGGTTGGGACTTGCTCTCTAGCCCAGGAGCCAAAGGCCTTCACGTTTTCCTTGTTTGTTTTCATCCTTGATCTCCCAGGTGCCAAGAGGGATGTTCCAGGAGCTGGTGGTTAGAGAGGCTGTGGGATTGGTTGGATGTGGGACACACTGTCTGTATCCCTTTTCCCTTTGCTAGCTCTCCCGGGCCTGGGGACCCCTCTTCCCTGGGCCCTGCTGTCCATGGACTGAAGCTGCCACAAAAGGTATTTAGGTTAGACCCCAAGGAAACCTTCCTCACTGCGAGGAGCCCCTGGAATGGAAAATGGAAGCTCCCAGGGAGGTCAGTTTCCCAGAAAGTGGTTAATGGTGGAGTCCCTGTCAGAGTGAAGGATGCGGCTGTTGCTAGGCAGAGGCTGCTGTTTCCTCTTGGGGTGTGGCTCCGAGGCTGGCCAGCCAGAGGCCCCGTTAGAAGCAGGAGGAGAAAGGACCCTTGCCCAGTAGCTGAAGAGAGCCCTGGCCCCATCGGCTCTCAGAACACACACCACTCCTCACCCTGCTTCTTCTCCCAGCTCCTCCCCTGGTTCACCACCAGCACCACAGCCTGCTTTTGAAAATCCTCACCCGAACCTGGCAGGCTCCTGCAGCCCCAGTCTGGCTGCACTAATGGACTGATTGGATTTTTCTATACTTGGAGTTTGGGATTTCTGATTGAACATGCAAATTTATGTAAATCAACCTGGGATCTGCCACCACATCAAAACAACATTGGAGTCATAGGCTGGAAGGAATCCTAGAGACATCTAGTCCAACGCCCTCGTGTTAAAAATGGGGAAACTAGAGTCCAGAGGGGGAAGTGATTCATACAATGATGAGTGTCAGTGGCAGGGCTCCTGACCCTGGGCTAGTGTGTTGCATGATCCCACTCAGCCTTAATTTTTCGGGCGTGAAGTGCTTGGCTGAATTAAAGCAGAAAGGGCAGTTCTGGAACCTGAGATTGTGGAGAGCTGGACCCTTGGAGGGTCAGGTGTCATCTCAGGGCCTCCCCAGGGGCTCTGGTCAGATCTGCCATGCTGAGGAAAAATAACTTCAGATCCCTTCGAACAACACCCTTGTTTTTCCCCAGGCCCTGCCCTGGAAGGTAGGAGGACAAGGTCGTTGGTTTGTGCCTCCCTTGGTCCTTGTGGTTTTCCCAGAGCTGAGACTGGGTCTGTTCCAGCATCTCTCACAGTACCAGGGACACAGTAGGCTGGGATGGCTCCGCACAGGCACACGTCTCTGGCTTTCCCCTCCCATCCGAGTGTGAGTCTCCACTGCTTCCCTCCATGGTTACGGTGGGAATAGATCTTAGGCTCCTGTGACTTTTTGCCTCCCCTCCCCTGCTCTTGCTATAAGAAGGATCTCATTATTCTGAGGTTGGTGTCAAAGTTGGAAGGGGGCTGCAGAGATGGGCTTGGGTCCCTAGAAAGTAGTCTCCCCACTTCTTGACATGTCTTTGATCGGATCCACACACCCCCCCGACCCGCCGCCAGCTGCAAGATGCCCCCTGTTCGCGCTTCACAGACGGCGGTGCCTGCGGCATGGGCCCGTTGGGAGGGCTGAGCCCTCACTTACCCCACAGTGCCCTCAAGCGTTGCAGTGATGCCCAAAGCAGCTGTTGGCCTGCCTTGCCATGCTTTGGCAGGGTGAGCATGTGGGCTCAAGATCGGAGGCCCCAACTCCCAAGCCAAGGCCACCACCCCAAGCCCTGCTGCAGCTGAGGGAGGGGGCTTGGGACACATCTGGGGGTCTTCCTCACCTTCCTCACCTTCATCCTAAACCCAGACCCTGCTGACTCTGGAGGGAGAGCCTCCCCCACCCCGTCTTCCCAAAACACAGCAAATAAGAAGCCAGCTCCTCCAGTTCCTCACTGCCCAGCGGCCCTCAGCTCCTGTAGCCTTAGTTGCGTGTAAGGGGAAGTCTTTCCTGTGCCTCAGTTTCCCAGTCTGTGTGGATGGATTAATGACACCTCATCACTGGGGTGTGGCACCTGCTTGGTTTTCCCAGCTCTGGGAGCTACATGGATGAAAGAGGCCCGAGGAGGCCAGGCTGTTATTAAGGTGAATTATCACTGCTGTTATTACTGATTTCTAAAAGTTGAGCAGCCACTGAGGAGAGCCCAGGCAGGCACAGCTCCCTGGACCCTTATGACGGTCCTTCAGCTCTGGGAGATCTCCAGTACTCACTAGGCTTTTTAAAATATCTCTGTCTCTATCTAGAGAGATATTTTAAAAGGAGAGATGACCCCATTCTGCTTCTCACACTGATGCCCGCAAGGCTGGAGCGGTGGTGGGTGCTGCCGGGGTGCTGGTCCGCGGTTCTCATTCTCACACAGGGCTTGAAATGGTCCCTCTCCACTGACCCTCTGGGTAGAAGAATGATGAGGTTTTTCCTCGATGGGACTGTGAGGGGCCCCAGAACTCCGGGGGTGTGGCCCTAGGGTTCTCAGCAGTCATTGTTCCTACGGGCTGATTCATTTCACCCCTGGCTGGCTTGATGTGGGGGCTGTAATTGGTCCTTTTGTGTGAGGATCTGTTGAGACACCCCCAGAACCTGCCCGCAGCAGCTGCAGCAACCTCCTGGTTCCTTTACCCCAACTTCCTCCCACCTGCCCCAAAATCTCCCCTTGCCCAACCACCCACCTCTGCCCCAGCCCTTTGGGATCTAGAATGAACTCCGCTCTTACCCAGGTGGAAGGAGCCCTGACCAGCTTCCAGACAGTCTTGGTGCTCCCTTGCCTCACCACAGGCTGGGGGTGGCAGGACCTCTCTCCTAGCCCAGGGGGAGAAGGAGTGAAGACCCGTGTCCTCTGGCCAGAGTCCCCATGCTCATCTAGCCAGACCTCCTCACTTCTCCCTTGTCCCAAGGGCCTGTTCCCTACTTCCTACTAAGAGAGGAGAGTAGATCACCCCAGCTGGGAGGGGCTTTAGAAATCACCTAGGCAGGTGGTGGTTCCTTGTAACTTTTTTTTTTCAAGTTTTATATTTTATTTTTTCACTAGACTTTTTAAGAAATATAGTCCAAAAATTAAACTGATACAGAAAAGTCTGTGTTGAAAAAGTGTGCTCCCACTTCCACCCCCTTTTCCCTCTGCAGATAGTCACTTACCAGTTTCTCACCTATCCCTCAAGAATGCTCAGTGGGTTAAAGCCTCTGCCTTCGGCTCAGGTCGTGATCTCAGGGTGAGCCCCTCGTCGGGCTTTCTGCTCAGCAGGGAGCCTGCTTCCTCCTCTCTCTGCCTGCCTCTCTGCCTGCTTGTGATCTCTGTCTGTCAAATAAATAAAGCTTTAAAAAAAAAAAAAAGAATGTCTTTACACAAAACAAATATAAATGCCTACTCCTATTCGTCTCCCTTATCCAAAAGATAGCAGATAGCATACACTGTCTTTTCTCTCTTACCTGTTGGCAGTATCTGGGTGGGCATGGATTTCTCCCACCACCTCTCAATTCTCTGGTTTCTGATCTTTACTGCCCAGCCCAGGGTCACCCAGTGACCCCAGGCCATGAGCAAGGATTGTTCACCTTCGTACTCTAAACTTCATTCAGGTGCCAAGGTTTAGGCCAAAATCAGCCTCTGAGGCATTCTCAGCAGTCATTGTGTGCAAGGTGTTGTGCTAGACTCTGGGGGTACAGTGGTGATCCCAAAAGGCTACCATAATCAAATATTTCAGCAGTTACAGAGCCACGGCTATCATGCAGCCTACAAAGAAAGGGAATATGCTGTAAGAGCAAGTAATCCGAGGCCCTGGGCCGCCTTGGGGTGTGCGGGAGTGTGTAGGTACTGTGGGGAGGCATGTGGCATGGCACAGCAGGTAGCCAGGGAAGGGGTGGGTAGGGCAGGAGGCTGCGGCCAGGCCTGTAAGTATAGTGCCATGTGACCTGGAAAGCTGGGTTTTTCAACTTGACTTCTGTGACTTCTCTTCTCCCCCATCTCCCAGTCTGTAGGATGTCCTAGGCCCTTTGAGTTTTATTATGTCCAAGACAAGAGACCCCCTCCTCTGCCACATGGTGCTGCTGATGCCTCCTCCCCACCCCCACCCCACTGCTTTCTCTCCCCAGCTCAGGGCCTGCAGGCTCCTGAAGCCAGAGCCTTCCTTTCCCCTGTCCGCCGAAGGGAAGTTGGGGGGTGTTTGCTTCTAACTTCCTCTCTAGACGGCACCTCACTTCCTGTTCCTGGGCCCAGAAAAAGGCTAAAAGCTTATGAGTTTGCTGATCCTTCCTCTGCCTACTACCCACCCCCACCCCCCGCTTTCCTGGGAAGCCCATGGGTCCTACAGGAGGAAGACACAATCAAAACCAAGGGTTTCTTGGGGCACCTGGGTGGCTCAGTTGGTTAAGTGTCTGCCTTCAGCTCAGGTCATGATCTCGGGGTCCTGGGATCGAGTCCAGTATCAGGCTCTCTGCTTAGCAGGGAGTCTGATTGTCCCTTGGCTCCTCCCCACACTTGTTCTGTCTCTCTTTCAAATAAATAAAATCTTAAAAGCAAGCAAAAAACAAAAACAAAGACCTCTCTCTAAAAGCCCTGCTGAGCTCCTCGTCTTCAACCCCCTACCCCACACGAGGGGATCTGTCTTCACAGCTGCAGTCCCTTTCCAGACATGATCTCCTCCTTCTGTGCCCTGCAAGAAAAGTTAGAGCGAGTTCACCCCACTTTACAGATAGGAAAACTGAGTCCCAGATGGGTTCTAATCACTAGTCCCTAGTTCTAGTCACTAGTCACTCAGAGGCCACGCCAGAACCAGAATCCAGGAAGCCTCACTCCCACTTGTGGGCACAAGTAAGAGCAAAGTCCAGTTAGGGCTTTGTGGGTGAGCCAGAGCTACTCTCTATTCCCAGAGAAAGCTGCTTGCTTCCTGCCAGAGCTCACAGCCGAGGTCATCTCCACGCTCTGGCCACATGGCACCCACTGAGTCAACACCGAAGCTGCCTGGACTTGGAAGGCACTTGGCTGGCCAGAGCCTATTCTCTTTGAAGAAAGAGGCCAGGATAGGAACCTGGGGGAGTGAGTACAGGGGGCCAAGCTTGGGGGCTGGGTCGGCATAGCCAGCAGGTGCAGCCCAAGAGCCCGCTGGCCGTGTGGCCTCCCAGGCCTTCTTCCTCTTGGATCTGAGAGCAGAGAGCTGACGTTCCAGTAGTCAACTCAGCAGTCACCTCCATGATTGCCTCTCTGCCTCAGCTCTTCCTGTGGGATCCAGCACATTTCTCTGGTTACACCCTGGGTGTTGAAAATATGCTGACTCTGCTGTTGGGTTGGGAGATAGGAGAGGAGTTAGTAACTGGCATGGGCCAGGGGGCCGGGAAACACTCACCTTCAGATGCCCTTGAGTCCAGCTGCACTGAGTCACTGTGTTTCCGTCCAGACCCACAGATTTCTGCCTCCTTCTGTTTCTGCCTTCCTTTTGCCTAGAATGTTCCCCTTTGCCTTTCCCTTGTACTTAAACCCCACCGGTCTATAAGTGTGCACTGATGCCTTATGTTCTGAAAAATGGTTGTAGCTGCAGCTTAATGTTTCTCTCCTGATTTTTAAAGTTCTCCAGATGACCTCTCTTGGGCCATGTCCTCTGCTGTACAGCTGTGACCCACATGTATTATGTCCCCTACTAGACTGAACACCCCAAGAAGTCAGAAATGCTGACCCAGCTCTGAATTGCCCCCAAGTCCCCAGCCTCATGCCTCCTTCTGAGTGATCTGTTTGGAAGTATCTGCAGAAGGAACAGATTAGTCCCATTTGCCAGAGGGAGTCGCTGAGGCCTGGGAGTGGATTGAGGGCTCGGAGAAGGTCTTATCAACGTTAGGGACAAAGCTGAAAATGTCCCTTGCTCACCTCTCCTCGTGGTTGGTCCTCTGGGTCCTCAGAGCCATTTGGACGGAGACAGTTGGGGGTCTTTAAGAGAAGCTGAGGAGCCCATCGTCCCTTCTTTCTGGTCTTACTCTGTCCGGAAGAAAAGGAAGTGACCAGGGTTGGGGTTTCACTGGCAGAAAGTGTGGGGGAGCACAGAAATGCAGGCAGGGCTCCTCCTCAGGGAACTCCCCTTCTAACAGCACGGGAAGTCCCCTCGTCTTCATGGGGGAGGACTAGAGAACAGGACACATGATGGTTGGAGACACCGCTCCTGCGGAAGGCGCCTCAAGAAGCTGCAGTCAGTGTGGACCGAGTCCATTCAGGTCAGCTTTGCGGGGGAATTGCTCTGGGGCCGGGGCTGGGCTTCCACGCTGTGTTGAGGACTTTGGTCTGTCCCCAAAGCAATCAGAGGTCATGGGAAGGTTTGAGGCAGTAGGGACACAATCAGAGGTACAGTTTTAGAAAGAGGATTGCTCTGGTGGAGCTCCTTGGAAAAGTGATTATGGCAGGGAAAATATAAGATTAGTCTGGAATATCTTGTGATGCCAGGAAGCAAGCAGATGTTCAAAAGTAAATACAGTTTTTTAAGATATTATTTATTTATTTAAGACAGAAAGAGCAGGCACGTGGGGGCGGGAAGGGGAGAGGCAGAGAGAGAGGAAGCCAGATGTGGGATCATGACCTGAGCCAAAGGGGGACGCCCAACCAACTGAGCCACCCAGGTGCCCGGTAAATAACTTTTTTTAAATGGAGGCATGTGGAAAGAGGAGGAACCGACCAGAGAGAGTTCTTAATGATCAAAGCTGGAATTTAAGCAATGAAATAAGTGATGATAATATTGGATTCTAATCTAATGAATAAAATATCTATGAGTTCATGCTAATATAAATATGTAATTAAGTAAATCAGAGGCAGAGAAGGGACTTCCTTTTTTTTTTTCTTTTTTTTTTTAAAGATTTTATTTATTTATTTGACAGAGAGAGAGCACACAAGTAGGGAGATTTAGAGAAGCAGGATCCTGGCTGAGCAGGAGCCTGACATGGGGCTCAATCCATCATGACCCAAGCTAAAGGCAGGTGCCCAGCCAACTGAGCCACCCAGGCACCCTAGGGACAGCTCTTCCTTACAGAAAATTTCTAGTTAATAAATGTATAAGGAATAATGGAAGTCAAAAATTATCATTAGAACACTGCAATAATTGCTGTAAGCAAGACCTACTAGTGAATCCTAAAATTAGTGGGTGAAAATTGAAGCAGAAACAGGGTATTTGCATGGTCACCAAATATTGCCCCCCAAACTGGTTACTAATTACAAAAGGAAAAATAGTAATTTTACAACAGATAAGCCCACTAGATACCACCCAAGTAGCTGCTCAAGGTTAATCTCATCAGTCCTAAGACATCTCAACTTTATACCCCCTGATACAATGCACTGAGAAGGGCACATCTCCTCTGCGGTATTCTTTCTCAAAAATTAATAACTTCAGTCTCACTGGAGAAAACACCAAACAAATCCCAATAAGAAAACACTGTCCAAAATACTGACCTGATCAGTTCCCTTCCAAAATGTCAAGGTCATGAAAGACTACTGAGGAACTATCATGAATCATAGGAGAATAAGGAGATTTGGTGATTAAGCACAATGTAGGATCCTGGATTAGATGTTGGAATAGGACATCAGTGGAAAGGACATCAGTGGAAAAACCGGGAAGATCCAAATAAAGTCTGTGGTTCCGGGTTTTGTTTTTGTTTTTGTTTTTGTTTTGTTTTGTTTTGTTTTAGTTGTTCTTCTGAAGAAGGTTGTAGGACAGTGAGAACATTGCTGTGTCTGTGTTTTTTAGAGTTGTGTATGTGTATACACAACCATATAAAACCAAAGTTTTAAAATACACACACATATACATAGAAGTAGAGATGCAAGATGGCTGGGGGGAGGGGGAAAGCATCATAGACCAGGCAAAAGTCATCTAGGAGAAGGTGGTCACCATCAAGAAAGTGAAAAGACAAGCTATGGAATAGGAGAAAATATTTGCAAGTCATATATCTTATTATAAGAGACTGTATTCAAAATATATAAAAAATCCTTATAAGTTGATTTAAAAAAAAAACAATAAACAAATAAAAAATGGGCAAAAGATCTAAATAGACATTCCTCCAGGGAAGATATACAAATAAATGGCCATTAAGCACATGAAGAGATGCTCAACATCCTTAATTAGGGAAATATAAACTATTTCCTTCATGAGGGATCATTTCACACTCAGGTGACTAGAATTTGAGAATCAGACAGTTACCAGTGCTGAGGACATGGAGAAATGGAAACCTCATACACGGTGCCTTCCCTTTGAAAAACAATGTGGCAGTTCCTCCAAAAGGTAAACCTAAACTTACCATGTGATCCAGCAAGTCCCCTCCTGAGTATACACACCCAAGAGAAGTGAAAATTGCATCCACACAAAAACTTGCACACGAACACTCACAGCAGCACTACTCCTGAGATCCAAAACGTGGAAGCCCGTCTATCAACAGATGAAGAGATAAAGACCTGATGGCACATCAATTATTCGTCAGAATATTATTGGGCCAACGAAAGGAACGTAGTGCTGATCCATGCATCAGCATGGCTGAGCCTTGCAGACATGAGGCAAGTGACAGAAGCCAGTCACGAAGACCGCCTGTTTGAGTCCATTCATCTGAGGTGTCCAGAAGAGGGAAATCTATAGACAGAAAACAGATTAGTTCAGGGGGCGAGGGGGTGCTAATTAAAGGGTAATGAAAATATTCTACAGTTGTCACGATGGCCTTGATCTGTGACTGCACCATGAGCCACTGGATTGCACACTTTAAACGGGTGAGTCATAGGGGATGTGAACTGTGTCTCAAAGCTTTAAAAAAAAGTCCAGGAGGAAGTGGCCACCAGGGGCACTTGTGCCTGAGAAGGCGATGGGGGTGGGAAAATCTTGTTTGGGTTGAGCATTGAGGCAGTTAACTGCTGACGTTGGACTGAGTCGAGGAAGGAGTGAGAAGTGAGGCTGGGTGTTTGGTTTGGTTTGGTTCTAGAATTTTGAATTGGAAGGGCAGAAGAGGGCACTGTCTGGGGAAATGTCAGGGGGAAATTATTTTGTAGATGAAAGACACTTGAGAAGCTTTAACAGCGGATGGGAAAGGTCCCTTGAGGAGGTAAATACTGAAGACCTAAGTGGGGATGGACCAGGGCAGGAAGGACTGGCCTTGCCTGGGAAGGCGGCAGCTGGTCTGCTGTACCTGGAGGAGATGGGGAGAGGGGGGGTACAAGGGTTCTGATGGGGCTGGAAGGACAGTGGCAGATTTTAGGGGTTTTCCCTCTGCTGGCTTTAATCCCCTGGGGAAAGGAGGGCAGGCAATGGAGGAAAGCGGAGTGGGTGTGAAGCAGCCCTTAGAGGATAAGAGTGCAACTCTAACAGTTAACCTCGGTGGGAGTGCCAGGCTGTGCTGATGAGCTGGTTGTGGTGGCTTTCCTTCGGTGAGGACAGAATAAGAAACAGTGTGAGCAAAAGCCTAAAGACAGAAGTGAGTGTCAAACCCCATCCTGTTCTATCCTCAACCTCTAGACTCTGTGGAAAAAAGCATTGACCTAGAAGGCTCAAGTCAGGGAATCCCAGGGATCTTCTAGAATTGTACCATCCAGGACAGTAACCACAAACTGCATGTGGTTGTTTAAACTTAAAATTCATTTCCTCAGTTGATCTAGCTTCATTTCTTTTTTTTTTCTTCTTCTTCTTCTTTTTTTTTTTTTTAGATTTTATTTATTTATTTGAGAGAGAAAACATGTGAGAGCATGAGTGTGAAAGCAGGAAAGAGAGAGAGGGAGAAGTGGGCTCCCTGCTGAGCAGGAACTCAGTCCCAGGTTCCTGGGATCATGACCTGAGCTGAAGGCAGACTGGAACCAACTGAGCCACCTAGGCACCCTGAACTAGCTTCATTTCAAGGGCTCAATAGCCACATGTAGCTAATGGCTACCATATTAGATGGCACAGAATAAATGTTGCATCATCACAGAAAAGTTCTACCGGACAACACTTCTAGAAAAGTGATTCTCAAACTATTTTGGCCTGAGGACCCTCCAACCTCTTAAAAATTGAGGAACCCCAAAGAACTTTGGTTTATATATGTTATACCTTTTGACATGTACTGTCATATAAATTAGAACTCAGAGTTTGAAACATTTAATTAACTAAGATAATAAACCCATTATATGTTAACATATTTTATGAAAAGTAACTATGTATTTTCCAGGACAAAAAAAAAACAAAACTGAAAAGAATGGCATATATGTTCTTGCATTTATGTCATGTCTGACTTAATAAAAGGCAGCTGGATTCTCATATCTGCTTCTATATTCAGTCTGTTGTGATATCACATATCATGTGGTCTCTGGAAAATGCCACTGTATACTCATGAGAGAATGAGAGTTAAAAAAGCAAATCATGTCTTAGTAGTAGTATGAAAATAGTTTCAACTCTGTGAATTCCTTGGAAGAACGTCAGGGTCCCTGGACCATGTTTTGAGAACCAGTGTTCTAGAACAGCTTCCATTTGGCCCAAAGGAACTTGTCCCTGAGAGACTGAGTGATTTGCCTGAAGCAACACAGGAAGTAAATTGCAGTGTTGGGACCAGACTCTCCGGCTGCCTGCTGGCTAGAATGAGCCCAGCTAGGCTTTGGTCAGTGGGGACTTGGCTACGCTCAGTGTCTGTGTTCTGAGCGCCTTCCCTCTCCCCACGTCCAGCAGCTGCTTTTTTTGTTGTTGGGTTATGCTGTGGGCCGGGAGCGAGGAGGTAAGGGGTGTTGGGGCTCAACAGGACTGCCCTTCCTCCTGCCTGCCTGGGCGGGCTGGGGGACTGATCCTACTGTGGATCAGAAAGAACCTACACAAGGGATGGAGGTTCTTGCAGTGCTTGTGAATAGGAAGCTGGACAGGGCTGCAGAGGCCCCTTCCCCATGGACACATGCTTCTCAGTGGGGCTATTGTGTCCTGGGGCCAGTTGTCAGGAGGAGGGAAGGAAATTCTTGTCTGTCCTCCTTCCCTGTGTGGGGAGGAGACCAGCTGGAATTCTTCAGGCTCAAGGATGCTCTGGGCTGGGATTAAGGTGGCTACTTTCAGGCCAGGAATGCCCTGGGGCAGCAGTCCCTGTGCTCCCTCCCCACACCCACGGCAGCCCCGGGCTGATATGGCTGGAAAGGAGTGTTTGCTCTGGGTTCAGAAGTCGCTGTTTACAAGTGGACTCTTGGGTGTGACGGGGATTCCAGAAAGCAGCTGGGGGATGGGGGGAGCAGGGGGGAAACGGTTGTTGTTACGGATGATTCTGCTATTAAAGTGAGCTTCTCCATCTCTGCCTTCCCACAGCTGCCCACCCTCCCCCACCTCCTGGTCCCTGGCTTCTGTCCCTAGAGGACTCTGGGGGGAACAGCTGGTGAGTGAGGGGCTCATCAGGGCCCAGAGTCCTTGGCTAAGGGCCGGGATGAGGGAGCAAGGGAGTGAGGAAGACAGGCTTGCTGCCACCTCTCTAGTCCCTTCCTTCTAGGCCTGGGCCCAGAGTTCAGCGAGGGGTCTTGGCTTCTCCCTGGCTAGGCAGAGGGTGGGCGCTGCAGATCTTACTCCTTTGCTTTGACCGATGGAAAGACCGGGGCAGTCAGCTCTCTTTGGGGCCCTGTGACTGCCTGGGCTGAAGAGACCAAGTCACCAGATTCATTCAGCGATCAGGCTGAGCCAGCCCTGTCCCCAGGTTACCCAGAGCCCTCTGAGCAGCTGCTCCCCCTTCCCTGTCCCTGGTTGCTGCCAACAGCCCCCCACCCCCACTGAAGGAGGGCCCAGGAGGCTCTGGTCTTCCTCCCTTCCTCTCCCTCCCTCCCCTCGGCACTGAGGTCACCTCCCTCTGAATCAGGCCTTTGTGGGGGGCGGGGCTGCCTGTTGGCAGTTCTGGCGGGAGAAGCCTCCAGTTCAAGCTGCAGCTCCATCTCTACCCAACGTGGCCCACATCATGTGTTCCAGACCCAACATCCAACATCCAGGCGCGTCGTGGGACCACGGGAGGAATGTGTGAAGCCAGGGCCATCCTGAAGAACCCAGGTTGGGCGTTTTCCAGGCTCGGGGTGGGGCTGAGTCCAGAAGCTGTGAGTAGGAGCTGTGGGGCCTGAGGGAGAGGTGGGTGTGCAGCCCCCGGGAGAGGGACCCCACTGACTCCCGGCAGGGATAGCTGTTGGGGAGCAAACGTGGGTTGGTTTTTCCCCCATGAGATTTAGGCCAAAAACCCAGATGGTGATAGGCCAGATTCTTGACTGGGCTCAGACTGGATGCTGAGGTGGTAGTAGCTTTTTAGATATTCTAGAAGAGAGAGAAGCTGTAGGAAGTGTTCCTTCCGCCATAGAAATCTTGAACTCTGACTGTGGTCCTGCTCATAGCCTGCCCTGCTCTGGGCACCAAGTTTAAATGCAGGCCTCTTCCCTGTGACTCAAGCAGTCTGGGCTGCCGGCTTCCTGGCCCTCTGCTTGTGACCTTGCAGATGGAGAGAAGGCCGCTCTGTCCCGGGTTGGCCAGACCACCTCAACTGAGGGCAGAAAGCCTCTCCCTAAAGTGAGGTTGAGTCACAGCCTGTCTTCATTTCCGGAGCCTCTCTGAAGCCCAGCTGGGGAGGCAGAGACCATTCCATGTGACAGAGCTGCTGCTTTGGGGTGACTTATCAGTTGGAGGGTCTCTTCCAGGTCACAGCGGGGCTCTGGCCTCCCCACCCTGGGATCCACAGAAACTAGATGGATAGAGTGATGGCAGTCAGCTCTGGGGCCCGGGGTGGGGCCAGGGGTTGCCTATCGGGTCCCCACCGTCCTCGACCACAGACATCATCCACAGCCAATCCGCACGATCTGGGCCTCCTGGAGGCGTTTTTATTTTTGTTTCTTAAGGAAAAGCATCTTCGCCCGTAGTTTGGTTTTTGCTATCACTGTTGGGAACTCCAAGACATGGGCTTTTCCTCAGTTTTATCTTCCTCCCTTTCTGGCCCTGGACATGGCGTGTTCCCCCCGCTGCTTTCCTTCACCCTCCTGGGTCTGTCTCTCCCATCCCCCGCTACCCCGTGGAGCTATCCACAAGGGAGAAAGGGTGAGGGGATTGAGGGGAAAGATAGGGCACACTGGGGGCACTGGGAGCCTCTAACGAGAGGAGGAGAAGGGCGTGCTGGGGTGCTGGGGTGGGGTTTAACTCTAGTGGTGGAGGTAACCCGAGGCCTTTTTTGGTTTTAACCCCTATTTATGTATGTGGGAAGGAGGATATTTCCTGAATTTTTTTCATTTTTTTCCAAGCCCGTCCATTTCTAAAAATACCAAACACGATAATGTCATGAGCAAATGAAGTTATACTCAATACATTTTTCATGATGTTAAAATAACAAAGGACTTGAGATTGTTGTAGAGTGTTTTAAAAATAAGTATTCTAAGTTTTTTCCTGCAGTTTTCAGAAGGCCACTGCCCGCTGTCCTCCATACACGGGCACATAGTCTCTCTCACTGGGAAAGAAGGTTCTCTACTTTTGCAATCATCCCTTTCTCCCTCTGGGGTGAAGGCTTGGTGAGCAGCTGGTCGGGGGGGGGGGGGGGGCAGGTTGAGGAGGAGGGAGCCCCTGAGCGCGGGGTTAGTGGGTGTCACAGTCAGGTCTGCAGGGTGCCCCCACTGCCCAGACCCTACAGGGAAGAGCCTGGGCCTCGGGGTTCCTTACAGATAAACATCCAGCAGGGGCAGGGAACAAGGCAGGACTTCGCATCATACCCCTGTCGGGATAGGCTCGTGAAAAGTCCCCATTTGTAGAGTTCATATAAGCCCTCTACACAGACGATCTTAGTTCATTCTCCAACATCCGTTTGGGCTAAGTATTCTTAGGCCCCTTTTCTAGGTGAAGAAACAGATTTTGGAGAGTCGGGATTCTCATCCAGATCTGTCTTGTTGGCTTAGCTCCGGGAGCCCGGAGACTCCAAGGAGCTTATCAAAGGTCAGGAGCTTACAGTGCAACTTACATGTGTACAGAGAGGCCTGGCTAGGGAGGGGGAAAGGGAGACGGGCCAGGGGGCTTCGTGAAACAGCCGGGTGTCTCAGGTAGCCTCCTTCACCTGCGGGCACCACTCCCTCACCCCGGACGGTGCCTCCCCTCGTAAAGTTAGGATTGGGGGCAGTAGTGTCTGAGAAAGTGCCAACATGCTGCTTGGCACACAGGATACACTCCATTGGGAGCATAATTTCCTGCTCTTTGGTTTCCTTAGTTCTGATATAGGTGTTGCCGAGAGCATGGCGTCCCCTTTGTGGTTGTGAGGATTAAAGAAGCCAGTGTGTGTTGCCAAAGGGCCATAAAGCCTCATGTGTTGCTCATCCCTCTTTGGTATCTGAATGATGTCCAGCTGACAGCTGGCCCTTTCCACTGGCTCTTTTCTCAGCCTGCAGTGCTCTTCCTGCTCCAGGATTTCATCTGGATGTCCCCGAGCTCTCTGTTTTGGTGTCACCTCTCGGTGCCTTATTGGGACCTGACGTATGTCCATTGGCTTCTCGGCGCATTATTTGCCCCCGGCCCCAGTAGAATGGAAGCTTCATAGAGGCAGGGCTTTCTCTGGCTTGTTGATCCCCAAGACCCAGTGCCTGGCACACAACGGGAGCCCAGTAAATGCTTGTGGAATGCATGACTGATGTCGTCTCCCTCTTTCTCCATAGGTGAGGTGACCATTCTGGCTGCTAGTGTGACCATTCTGGCTGCCAGCCTGGGTGAGGAGGCAGAGACAGGTGAGGGGCTTTGAGAGCCTGTGCCTGTTGTGGGGGACGGAGGGGGACTGGAGGAGAAGGGTGGGGGGTGGGGAAGGCATTCCCTGCGCCTCACTGCAGGGGACAGAGGAGGGGTGGTTCAGATGCCTGCCCACTGAGCTGCTAGAGGGCTCCTCTCTTCCTTGGTCTGAAAGTGCTAAACTCCTTTTGTGGGGGCTACAGGGGGGTAGAGAGGCACATAATCTGTGGTGGACTGGGGGCCTCCGCCCTTTTACATTAGGAAGGGTTTTCCCATTTCCTGGAAATTTCTGCGCTATTTCTGCAAAAGAAGGACATGAGGACTTTCCTCTAGAAGAGAAATTGCAACTCAAATAGCAGCCGAAGGCTTGTCAGGTACAGCCAGGAACCATGGCCACAGTCCAGTGACCTCTATGTCACGACACAGGACAGAAGCCTGGCTCTGCTGTTCGCAGGCAGTGACAAGCGAGTCATTGCTTGTCATCAGTCTGTCCCAGACATGCCAGGTAGCCCACTAAGGAGTGGGAGTCTGGGCAGGGAAATGAATGCAGAGTCCCTGCCTTCATGAGTCGACCCTCCCGGGAAGGCGGTTCCAGAACCGCAAGGGAGCGGTGCCTGACCTGGACTTGGAGCAGGAACCCTGAAGAATACATAGGAAGGACTTGCTGGGCGGAAAGCGGGGAGGTGTCAGAGGGAATGGCATGCACCCCAAGACTGGGCCACTGGGGCCTGGCCCTGGCCAGGAGCAGGGAACTGGTGAGGCAGCGGGCTCACTCCCACTGTGCCTGGAAGATGGAGTGTGCCGGTTTGAGGCAGATTGCAACAGAGAGTTCAGCTTTCTTGGCCGGTGGCCAGCGTCTGTGTGACCTGTGAAAGGGTGAGCGCAGGGACTGAGGTTTGTAAAACAATGGTCTCCGTTCTTAGAATGGGAAGAGTATGTCTGTCCTGGGATCAGAAGAGCCTGAGTTGTTACAGTGTCAGTGGCCCATCGGTCACACTAAGCTTCCAGAATGCTGACGAGGTTTTGTCGTCCTCCTCCTCCACTCTCCTCCGCCCTGTGCCCTGGAGTAGCCTGCCGGGTGTCTCTCACGTGTTCCCAGGGCCCGATGTCAGAGGCCATGGACCAGCCCGCTGGGAGTCCTGGAAAGCCGAGGCCGGGAGAGGGTGGTGACAGCGGCACGGAGCCGGGCACCTGCCAGGAGCTGCTGCACCGACTTCGGGAGCTAGAGGTGGGGCACCAGGCAGGGTGGGGGTGGCAGGGCCCTCCGGAGCTTGGGTAGGCTTTATGCATGTGGGTGGACCTTCCTCTCAACTGGTTTTGCTGGGCTGGAGCAGAGCCTAACATTCTTTAGCAAAGTTCCTCTGAGAAGCCCTTTCTTTGCTCTGAGCTCTCCAACCTGGACTGGGGGTAAGGGGGTGCAGCTTGCCGGCAAGAGCATGCATAGGAACAGGGCTGTCCTGGCCCCCAGATGGCTCCCTTCTTTATCCTTTTACCTTTTACCTTTTGTCTCCCCCCAATTTTCATGCCCTTGCCGGTCTAGGAAAGGTGTGGTCACAGAGGCCCCAGGAAGAAGGGTTTAGATGACCCAGGACTTAGGGGTTGAGGGACAAGGATCCCTCCACCAAGCTCTTCGCCATGTTCTTAAGACACTGCCCTCCTCCCTTCAGCCTCCTCTGCCCTCCCTCCAGGGAACCAAGGATTACTCTGGCACCTCCCAGCTTAGGTCCTCTTGGCCACCATGTCTCTGCAGTCCTCCAACCTCCCTGACTGAGGTTGGGATTTATAGAAAACCAGCTATCTCAGCTCTGCCTTTCTGATGCCTTCCATCCGTCTCTGTAGGCCTTGCTATGGGGAATCCAGCCAGAGCTGGTGTAGCTGGTAGACTCCATGCTTCCCTTTCCTCACTAAGGAGTTTGCCCAGGTGGAGGACTGATCCCAGAGCCTCCTTGTTGGCCCTCTTTCTCCCTCCTGCAGGCAGAGAACTCGGCGCTTGCCCAGGCCAATGAAAACCAGCGGGAGACCTATGAGCGCTGTCTAGATGAGGTCTGTGAGGTCTCCAGGGGGACTGATGCAGGGGGAGCTGGGGAAGCGGGGAGGGGCACGGGCTGTCAGTGCTCCAGGCAGAGGCCGATGGGCTGAAGCTCTGCCTTGGGCCCTCTGTCCCCAGGTTGCCAACCATGTGGTGCAGGCACTGCTAAACCAGAAGGTAAGCGGCCATGGGGAGATGGGGAGATCTTCTCACCCCTAAGCCCAGACACCCTGGGGAGAGGCCCCGAATATAGCAGGGGGAGTCCTTCCTGAGGACCCCGAGCCTATTCACGCAGGGGCTAGAGGAGGGAGCTTGGTGGAAATGGACTATTGACCCTCCAACAAGGCTCCTTCTCCCCACCTCGGACAGGTCCCTACTGTTCTGCCTGGAGGCACAGGTGGGCTAGGTAAGGCCAGGTCTCTGAGTAACTTTGATTTGGGCTTGAACCCTTCCCCAGTACTGGCCCCAGCAGGCTTCTCCAGATTGTGATGGCCCTGATCGCAGTGTTAATATTGTGAGCATAAGGTAGCATCTAAATATTTACTCAAGTACTGTGGGAACTTCTTGACTTCTGAGCCACTCTGACCCCCAAGTCTTCCTCTGCCTTATATGGACCCTTCTTTGATGTGTGGTTTCTAAGAGGCCGGGGTTGGCTCAGGGATGGGAAAGATGCCAAAGGGAGTGGGATTTACCTCCCACTGGGGGTGGTAGACTTTAGAGAATTTATCATCCCCAGAAAATGTGACAGCTATCAACACAGGCAGGCTCAGCTCCCCCTAGACTAGGAGGCTGCAGGAGAAGGGCACGCACAGCGGGAGTGCCTGTCACTCTGGTGAAGGAGACTGGGCTCCTACCCCTCACCCCCTCCCTGCCATCCTCTCCTTGTCTCCCTCCACCTCCCCGGGCTCAGGACCTGCGGGAGGAGTGCATCAAGCTGAAGAAGAGGGTGTTTGACCTGGAACGGCAGAACCAGATGCTGAGTGCCCTGTTTCAGCAGAAACTCCAGCTGACGACAGGCTCCCTCCCTCAGGTGGGCACAAGCTTCACCTTCCCTTCTCCTACCTCTGCTTCCTGCTGCTCCCAGCCCCATCAGCTTCATCACCTCCTTCTCTCCTGACACCTGAAGAAGCAGGCCACCAGCCATCCCTTCCGTTCTGGGAGCTGTGGCCCTATGGGGAAGCCTGATAGATGTGA
This sequence comes from Mustela nigripes, assembly GCF_022355385.1. Classification (NCBI taxonomy): domain Eukaryota; kingdom Metazoa; phylum Chordata; class Mammalia; order Carnivora; family Mustelidae; genus Mustela; species Mustela nigripes. Next base: position 84,922,496 of record NC_081562.1, on the reverse strand, counting down.
GCCTTAGGTGGGGAGGGAAAGATTCCCTGAGTCCCCTCAAGCTTGGCCCTCCCCACCTCCCAGGTGCTCCTTGCCTGGCTGGAGGGCATCCCTTGTTGTTGACAGAGAAGGTTCTTGCTTGGCTCTGGCTCTGTGTGGGGTGATGGGCGGAGGCTGAAAATGCAATGATTTCAAGCTCCCAAGGGGCTCCTTTGGCCATGGAGTTGCTTCTTCTTGGCCAGGGGCAGGGGTGGGGCTGGGCGTAAGGCGCCCAGTGCTGGGTGTCACAGAGAGGTCAGGAAAGGCACTTCCCCCCGGGTCACTCTGTGTGTGCACATAGTTGCCTACGCTCGCCCAGTGACATGCAGGCATGTCCTCAAACGCTAGCCCCTGATCGTAGACCTGCCTTACCCAGGAAAAGCAGAAACTACTGGTAGTGAATCCTGAACTCAGTCAAGATGTCACTTGGGGGAGCCTGGGTGGCTCAGTCGGTTAAGTGGCTGACTCTTGATCTCAGCTCAGGTCTTGATCTCAAGGTAGTGAGTTCATGCTCTATACTGGACTTAAAACAACAACAGAAAAAGATGTCACTTGCAGTCTCTCTATCAGGAGCCCCAAGGCTGGGTGAGATGGGGGGTGGGAGGACCAAGCCCAGCCCCAGGGAGTGGAGGTGAACCTTGGGTTCTGAGGTCAGCATATCCCTGCCCTACCCGCAACCTTAACAACAAGAGAAGCACCTTCTGTGTGTATCTGTCTGATGCAAGCCAGGCAGCTCTTGGCCCCCAGACCTTAAGCAGGATGTTCCACAGCTCACTGGGAAGCCCCAGCCCCTGGTTGAAGCATCTCATCACTCTGGCCTTTTTGGAGGCTCTGCTCCCAAGCCTGTGCGGAGCGGTCTGAGTTGGTGACAGTGACCATGTAGCTCTTCCTGTCCTGGATCTGTCCCTGCTACCAAGGTCACCTGGACTCCCCAGAGGCCTAAGCCCACTAGCCAAGCCTACCCTGTCCATGCCTTTCCTTGGTGACCAGTGATAACAGAGGTGTGGAGCATGCTTAAATCACTAAAATGAAATCTGGGGCCTTTGAGGGTTTGGGGCAATAATAGCTCTATCTTCCCCAGCAGTAACATGACATAATAAAAAGAGCATGAACCTTGGCCTCAGATACGCTTGGATGGGGTCCCTAACTGAGCTAATTCTTAGCTGTGTGACCCTGGGCAAATTATTTAACCTTATGAACCCCAGTTTTTTTCTCATAAGTGAAGATTAAGATCCTTATGTTGCAGGTTGTCATGAGGATGAAATGAAATACTATATAGTGTTTGGCCCTTAGTCGTGGTCAATAACTAGCAGCTGCTTATCATTATTAATGTTACTCTCAGGCTGTGCTTTGTTATGATGAAAGCTCCATTGAGCAAATGGTAATTAAGCTCTTACAGTGAGCAGTGCCTTTGCCAACACGTATATGGAATTGGACATGGAATTGGATGAGGCAGTGTCTGTGCCGAGCACAGAAACCCTTGGGGCGGTACTGCTCCAAGCTAAAGCAGGTCCACAGATAGCCATCATACGGGGCTGTAACATCCAGGGGCCCAAAGGGGTGAGAGGCCAGCAGAGTGGCCTTAAGGAAGTAACACTGGACCTGGGCCTTGCTGCACAGGTGATTTGAAAAGTAGAGTTGGGGGTCGGGAGAAAGGAGGCCCTGTGGGAGTAACCTCGGCAGAAGCCAGCTATTCGGCTGGGCTGGAATGAAGGCTGTGCGAAGGGCAGTGAGTGAGAACCAGAAGTGGAGGGAAGGACTAGCAGGCTGGGCCCAGAAAGCTGGTGGAGGGGTCTAGACCATCTCCTTTAGGCAGTGGACAGGGGTAGGAGACTTGGAGCACAAAGATGCTTTAGATGAAAAAGGAAAAATCACTTCTGCTTTGTGGATAAGGGGTTGGTAAAGCCACCGAACCAGGTCAGGGAGACAAATAGCCGAGCAGCTTCCAGACCAGAAGAGTGAGGATCCGAGCTATAGCCGGCCCCCACCCCCAACCCCCTCAGAAGAGGGAGAAAGGCCACAGAGGCAGGAGTTTAAAGCTAACTCCTGTCTAGTCAAGATGCCTTAGAGATGAAAACGACATTCTCAGGGATGGAGAGAAGTGACCGGTGATTAGTAGTACCCTCGACATCCTCAGGGACCAGTTGGGGGAGGACAGAAATGATAATTCCTGCCACCTCTGTTCTCCGACCCAGTAACAAATGCCTTTCCCTTAGTCTCAGCCGTCCCGGGGAAGCTCAGGACACAGGCAGTCAACAGGAAGGGGCCCCGCAGAGAAGCAGAGTGCCCTTGGAGTCTCCGGGGGCACCCAAATTAGGCTGGCCACTGCCCTCTGCCCCAGGGACGTTGTTCTTTCTCCAGAGCCCCAAACCAGCCCCATCTCCCTGTCACCTGGGGCCACATGGCTTCATTCTGTCTGTGCACGGTCTCCCAGGGCTCCTCTGTCCAAGTGGTGGGGACAGTGGCAGAAGCCACACTGGAAGCCAAGAGACATCCCCTGAAGGAGCAGACTTGGCAAGGGGAAGGCCGAACTTCAGGAGGGGGCAGGGTCTCTGGACAGAGCACCCCTGGGCTGACTCTGCCTCTTACCTGCAGATCCCACTAACGCCGCTCCAGCCGCCGCCAGAGCCCCCGGCCTCCCCGTCCCTGAGCTCTGTCGAGGGACCGACCACCTCGCTGCCTCTGGGGCACTGTGCGGGGCAGAGAGAGGTAGGAGGGCTGGGCACAGTGGTCTGTGGTTTCACTGGCAACGGACTCCTCAGTCACTACTGCGTTGCTTTTTCTTAAGGAGTCCCAGGGGAAGGGCCCGCTTCCTGGGGCCCAGATGCCGGTCTGGGTGTGAGCCCTCAGTGGTCAGCCTTAGACCGAGAGAAACAGGATCCCACTGGCGATCGCTAGCCTTGCAAGCAAAGTTAGTTAGTGGTAGACTTGTGTGGATCACCTTTCCTGAGCTCTCACTCGGTGCTGCACACCTGGGTCTCACATATTTTTTAGTAATTTTTGGCCTATATTTACAGTTGTCTATTTTTTTTTTTAAGATTTTATTTATTTATTTGACAGACAGAGATCACAAGTACGCAGACAGGCAGGCAGAGAGAGAGGAGGAAGCAGGGTCCCTGCTGAGCAGAGAGCCCCATGCAGGGCTCGATCCCAGGACCCTGGGATCATGACCTGAGGTGAAGGCAGAGGCTTTAACCCACTGAGCCACCCAGGTGCCCCTACAGTTGTCTATTTATTCAAGTCTAGAACTATTATTCATTTATTCTTTTGCTTCTCTGGTTTGCTTTATTTTATGAGGTTAAGCATAATCACCACCCCATTTTATAGGCAATGCCTTGAAGCTCAAGTTAAACTTGCTGAGTCCATACAACTAGTTGAGCAGTAGACCTGGGACTTGAACCTGCATAGTCTGGCTCAAGGGCGCAGGTAGTTAACCACTTTGCCAGAGAAGCTGGGCCCAAGAAGGAGCTGGGCAGAAACAGGGAGAGGCTTGCCATGGAGCTTCCCCAGTTCCCGCCTCCCGGGGGAGCAGGTCTGCAGCACAGCTGTCTGACCTGAGAAGGCCTGGGCTTGCCGGCAGGGACTGACTTAGCACTTGGCCCCATTGCCTCCCCTTCTTGAGTCTGTGTTCTTTCTGGAGCCTGGAAAACAGACAGGCCTCCCTCCCCTGGGGCAAACATAGATATCCAGGTTGTAGGTGGTGTCAGCCCTGCTAACCCAAATAGCAGTGGGGGAAGTCTGTACCCTGCCTCAGGTACACCAGGAGGAAGAGGTGGGCTAACCAGGGCCCAGTGACTTGAGGAAGTTGAGCTGTCCTATCAGAAAAGCTGTTCGTTCCTTGTGGGGACTCCAACAAAACCAGGCCTGCTATGTTCCTGACACAGTCAGTCTGGTCCAGCTCAGGTCCTGGGCCTGCACATGGGCTCCAGCTCACATCCTTTCTCCCCAAAGGTATGTTGGGAGCAGCAGCTACGGCCAGGAGGCCCAGGACCCCCAGCCGCCCCACCGCTGGCCCTGGATGCCCTGTCCCCGTTCCTTCGAAAGAAAGCGCAGATCCTGGAGGTGCTAAGAGCCCTGGAAGAGACCGACCCCTTGCTGCTTTGCTCGCCTGCCACCCCGTGGCGACCTCCCAGTGAGGGTCCTGGCTCCCCAGAGCCCATCAATGGCGAGCTGTGTGGCCCACCCCAACCTGAACCCTCCTCCTGGGCCCCCTACCTGCTCCTAGGCCCTGGTAGCCTGGGAGGCCTGCTACACTGGGAGCGCCTCTTGGGGGGCCCAGGGGAGGAAGAGGGTGCTGGGCGGATCTGGGGCCCTGGTAGGGGCGCCTCCCAGGCTCCAGGCACTGGCTCTGGGGTCCCCTGTGCCCCAGGCAGCAGCTCCTCCTCTTCCTCTGATGAGGCAGGTGACCCCAATGAGGCGCCCAGCCCGGACACCCTACTTGGGGCCCTGGCCCGCAAACAGTTGAACCTGGGCCAGCTCCTTGAGGACACAGAGTCTTACCTGCAGGCCTTCTTGGCCGGGGCTGCAGGCCCACTCAGTGGGGACCTGCCAGGTCCTGGTCAGCCATCTACTCCAGACCAGGGGCCCCCACAGCTGTCCAAGTCCAAAGGCCTCCCCAAGTCAGCTTGGGGTGGGGTTACTCCAGAGGCCCAGAGGCCAGGCTTTGGTGCTACCTCAGAGGGCCAGGGGCCCCTCCCCTTCCTCAGCCTGTTCATGGGTGCGGGTGATGCCCCCCTTGGCTCACGGCCTGGGCACCCCTACTCCTCATCTCAGGTGAAAAGCAAGCTCCAAATTGGCCCCTCTTCTCCTGGGGAAGCCCAGGGGCCACTTCTGCCCTCTCCAGCCAGAGGTCTCAAGTTTCTAAAGCTGCCTCCAGCTTCAGATAAGGTCCCCAGCCCAGGAGGCCCCCAGCTCAGCCCCCAGCTTCCCCGGAACTCCCGAATTCCCTGTCGAAACAGTGGCTCTGATGGCAGCCCCTCCCCACTACTGGCCCGCAGGGGTCTGGGTGGAGGAGAGCTATCCCTGGAGGGAGCACAGGGCCTGCCCACCAGCCCTTCCCCCTGCTCCGCAGCTCTGGACTCTGCACAGCTCAGACCACCCCCACCAGCCTTGTCTACCACACTGTCCCCAGGACCCGTGGTTTCTCCCTGCTATGAGAACATTCTGGACCTTTCCCGGAGCACCTTTAGGGGGCCTTCCCCAGAGCCACCTCCATCCCCACTGCAGGTACCCACCTACCCACAGTTAACCCTGGAGGTACCACGGGCCCCTGAGGTCCTCAGAAGTCCTGGAGCTCCCTCCAGCCCTTGCCTCCCAGAACCCTGCTCCTATGGGAGTGCCCAGGAGAAGAGTCTGGACAAAACTGGCTCGGAGTCTCCCCATCCTGGCCGCCGGACCCCCAGCAGCTCATCCAAGAAACCCAACCAGGGGGCCGGGAGGCGACCTGGGGATCCTGGCTACACCCCTCTGCGGGACAGACTGGCGGCCCTGGGGAAACTGAAGACTGGCCCCGAGGGGCTGGAGAAAAACGGGGTGCCAGCCAAGCCTGGCGCCGAGAAGGCCCGGGGAGCAGGGAGGTCAGGGGAGAGCCCTGGAGACATGGCACCTCCCACCCCCAGGCCTCCTGAGGGGCCAGAAGCCAAGGGGGCCCTGCGGGGGGCAGTGGCCTTGGGCACGAGCAGCCTGAAGCAGCAAGAACCTGGGCTCCTGGGAGACCCCGGGGCCCGCATCTACTCCTCCCACTCCATGGGGGCCCGGGTGGACCTGGAGCCTGTCTCACCGCGGAGCTGCCTCACCAAAGTGGAGCTGGCCAAGAGCCGGCTGGCAGGGGCCCTGTGCCCCCAGGCACCCCGCACCCCTGCCAAAGCACCAACCTCAGCCCCCAGCCTTGGCAAGCCCAGTAAGAGCCCCCATGGCAGCCCGACGAAGCTGCCTTCCAAGTCACCCACCAAGGTGGTACCGCGCCCTGTGGCCCCACCGACCACCAAGGAACCCCCGAAGCTTGACAAGGGGAAGGGCCCGCCTTGGGCTGACTGTGGTGACGCTCCAGCCCAGCCTTCGGCCCCCACCCCCAGCCCGGCGGACCCCAGCCAAGGCCCCGAGGGCCGGGCCCCACACTCGGCCATCGAGGAGAAGGTGATGAAGGGCATCGAGGAGAATGTGCTGCGGCTGCAGGGCCAGGAGCGGGCGCCGGGCACTGAGGCCAAGCACCGCAATGCCAGCAGCATCGCCAGCTGGTTCGGCCTGAAGAAGAGCAAACTGCCGGCGCTGAACCGCCGCACCGAGACCACCAAGAGCAAGGAAGGGGCCGGTGGGGGCTCCCCGCTCCGGAAGGAGGGCAAGATGGAAGCCCGGAAACTGGAGGCCGAGAGCCTCAACATCTCCAAGCTGATGGCTAAGGCGGAAGACCTGCGCCGGGCCCTGGAGGAAGAGAAGGCCTACCTGAGCAGCAGGGCACGGCCACGGCCCGGAGGCCCAGCCCCGGGACCGAGTACCGGGCTGGGGCAGGTGCAGGGCCAGCTGGCTGGCATGTACCAGGGCGCTGACACCTTCATGCAGCAGCTCCTCAACAGGTGAGGGTGGTCGGAGACCAGGCTGCGGGTGCGAGTGGCTGGGGGTCACTCTTCCCTCCCTGGGCCCGCCTGGGGCTGGGACTGCTTTTCCTGAGAGCAGAAAGGGTAGGGGGTCAAGTACAATGCCACCAGAGCAGCTGGGGGTTAACAGCCTGGCCCAGAGGAGAGACTAGGTCTTGGGTCCGAAGCCTGGGGTTTGTGCCCCAGGTCCACCCCTCTCTGGCTGTGTGGTGTTGCACGTGCTAAGACCCGGCATCTCATTTAAGGGGAGCTGACCATCCACGGTTTCCTAAATCGTCTCTGGCGTCAGCCGAGGCACCGGAAGTGCTGCCTGCACAAGAAGTTAGGGGACTGCTGGTTCCCAACGGGGGGCTGATAGCTCACTCTGGGATTTTCTGCCCTATAGCACAAGGGGGCTCCCCTTCCCATCTTGCCCACTCAGATTCGGTGGCCGGAGCAGGGTTGCAGAGAAGGGGCCATCTGTCTGGTCTCGGGGTTGCTTCATCCGGGCCAGATGAGGCAGAATGTCTGTGGGGGTTGGGTACCAGGTGGGGTGTGTCATGTATGGACAGGAGGTGACCAGGCTGCCATCTACTAGCAAATGGTATCACGAGATCTCTGGGTCTAACCTTGTATGGCTTTGGGGAACTTGTCCCATCTCCCCTGCCCCTGCTGTTTCTCTGAGGTTTTCCCTAGAGTCTCTGCCTGTCCCCAGCATCAGGAGGGGTTGCTGGCAGCAGCCACCAGGGCTACATCCCCTATCCCAGGGGCAGAGAGCAGTGGGGATTTCACAAGACCCACCCCCACCAGCAGGAGTGAGGTTGGAGTGGATGCACCCAGGCCTCCCTTCACCTTCGTCTACACTGCTGCCCGTAGGGTGGATGGCAAGGAGCTGCCGCCCAAGAACTGGCGGGAGCCCAAACCCGAGTATGGCGATTTCCAGCCAGTGTCCTCTGACCCCAAGAACCCCTGGCCAGCCTGTGGGCCTCGAAATGGCCTGGTGGGGCCTCTTCAGGGCTGTGGAAAACCTCCTGGAAAGGTAGGCTCTTGACCGCTAGGTATTGGGCCTGGCTCTGTGGCCTGACTCAATGTCCCACCCCTTGGAGGGTCCACTTCCCTGGGGTGTGGAAGCTGGTGGGTGTGCTCTTGGTCTCTGGGGGCTGGTGGGCTCTAGGGGTCCTAATGACGGAGCTTGGGTAGGGGCTTGGGAGGGGGCGGAAGGAAGGGGTCCTGAGGTCTCCCGTACCCCCACACAGCCGAACAGCGAATCAGGAAGGCGGGAAGAGATGCCCTCAGAGGACAACCTGGCTGAGCCAGTGCCCACCTCACACTTCACAGGTCAGCAGGGTCAGGGGCCAAGGATGGGAGCCGTCCCTCACCCCCTGCCCACTTTGTTCCTTTCCTGTCACTGCAGCAGGTGCCAGGCCCTGAGCACCATCTTGGGGCCAAGCACCAGGTGGGCATTGGGGCTGCACAGAATTAAATCCCTCCCTGCCCTCGGGTCCCTGGCCAGCCACCCAAAGGTATCCCTGCAAGTCTAGGGTAGTGGAGGGGGAGGACTGGCAGGGCTGACAGCTGGTTGGGCAGGGAGGGGCTATGACCAGGTGGGGAGCCTGGACTGAGGCAGGAAGCCAGAAGAAGGCGGCGGAGGGGCTGAGACCATGGCCTCACATCCCCAACTTCCCCTCCCCTCCCCAGCCTGTGGCTCCTTGACTCGAACCCTGGACAGTGGCATTGGGACCTTTCCACCCCCAGACCATGGCAGCAATGGGACCCCCAGCAAGAATCTTCCCAAGACAAAGCCACCACGGCTGGACCCCCCACCCGGAGTGCCCCCGGCTCGGCCCCCATCCCTTACCAAAGTCCCCCGCCGTGCTCACACGCTGGAGCGTGAGGTGCCAGGCATAGAGGAGCTGCTGGTGAGTGGGCGGCACCCTAGCATGCCGGCCTTCCCCGCACTGCTCACCGCCACTCCGGGCCACCGGGGCCATCAGCCCTGTCCTGACGGTAAGTGTCTGCGCGGAAGCGTGTGTCATCCCTGGAGCTCTGCCTGCCAACATCCACCTTCCCCTTGTCCCCTTGCAGATCCCTGTGAAGACCCAGGTCCTCCCCCTCCCGTCCAGCTGGCTAAGAACTGGACTTTCCCCAACGCAAGGGCAACCAACAGCTCCACTGACCCTTTTCTTTGCCCATCCCGACAATTGGAGGGGCTGCCCAGGACCCCCATGGTGAGCATGACCAGAGGGGAAAGGGACAGGCCCAGAGGGCGGGGGGATGACATGGGGAGCCCAGTTCCTGTCTTCGAAGAGGCTGAAGGGTGAGCTCCCTTGGATGCCCCTCTGGGCAGCCCAACCACCTGCCCTTTCTCACACTGCTCTTGGAGAAAGGGTTTCTCTCCCCGCAGAACGTCGGCAGGACCACATTCAGTTGTGCCTCTAGTCGCCTTGGTGGGCCCCATGGGCAGCACCCTATCAGGTGGGAGGAGCCCGGCATCTCTCAGGCCCGGCTGGGAGGTGAAAGGCGCCTCCTCCTGAGCTTCCCTTCCTTTCCCAGGCCCTGCCCGTTGACCGGAAGCGGAGCCTGGAGCCCAGCCGCCCAGCCCCTCCTCCCCAGGGCCCGGCATTCGGAGGTAGCCGCACGCCCAGCACGTCGGACATGGGCGAGGAAGGGAGAGTGGCCAGTGGGGGTCCCCCAGGTCTGGAGACCTCAGAGTCTCTCAGCGACTCCCTCTACGATTCGCTTTCCTCCTGTGGGAGTCAGGGCTGAGGGGCCACGCCGCACGACGGCCCCTCTCTGGAGTTGGAAACCACTGACTGGACCAGCTCTCCTCCTGCCCCATCCCTTGGGGCAGGTGGGGCCCCTCCCTGCAGGGACCAAGGAGGCAGATGGATCAGAAGGTGAAGGGGGTCCCTGACACACCCCACTGCCCACCGCTGCTGTGGAGGAGATGACCGCTCTCAGCTCAGGGAGAGACCCCACCCTTGGTCCCTTCTCTCACCTGGAGTAAGGCTCTTCCTCCGAGGGACTGGGGGTTCAAGGTCGCTGTGTCCTGGTCCCCGCTACCCCTTTCGGGCTGAGCCATCCTGTGGTGCTGGGCTTCCCGCCCGCCAGCTGTGCCATCTCTGCCCAACCCGGCTGCTCCCTGCCCTGGAGCCCCGTGGGACTAGCCCAGAGGCCCCGGGCCAGTGGAGTCTAGGGGCAAAGGGTCAAGTTGCCTTCTCTCTCTGTCTGCCCTGGTCCTCCCTGCTGTCTGGATGGTGCTGCCCTCCCTACCCCATGTCTTTGGGGTCCATTTGTCTGTCTTTTTGTTGTTTTTTTTTATATTGAAGCGCCTGGCCCAGTCCCCAGCCCCCATCCCTGTGCTGCGGTTAATTTATCTGTCGTTAAGAACTCGGCTGCTCGGCTTCCAGCCTCTGCTTCTGCCCTCTTCCTAATAAAATGTGGAGGCCCCTCCCTGCCCTGGACTCCGCTTTTTCTCTGGGAGGACTCCGGGTCGGACAGAGGGGTGGAGGCTGTGTGGGCACCAGGCTGCGGGACCCCAGGGACCTAGACTTTGCCTCAGGTGCCCTTGTCACCTTAGAAGGTCACTAAACATCGGGGAAGTGGGGCCTGCTTAGGCTTGGACTGGTTCCTGGGGTCAGGGGGATTCGTTCTTCCTGGGGTAGGGCGGAAGGCTGGGCTGTCTGTGGGAAGGGTGGCCGTGGGCGTGCACACCAACTCCTGCACGTGCTGGGGGGATGGGATGTGCAAAGTGAGCTTTGGGGGCTGCTGTGTAGACAGACTTAAGTGTCAGTAGCCTCCTGTTGCCAGAAAGCAAAGCACAGCTGGGTCTCAAACTTGCCACCTCCTTTTTTTTTCTTTTATTTATTTGAGAGATAGCATGAGCCGGGGAGGGACAGAGGCAGAGGGAGAAGCAGACTCCCCGCTGAGCAGAGAGCCCCAAGACAGTGGGGCTCCATCCGAGGACACCAGGATCATGACCTGAGCCAAAGGCAAACGCTTACTCGACTGAGCCACCCAGGCACCCCTGGCTCTGAAGTTCTCACTTTAGGAAGGGGAGGCCAAGAATGAGGCTTTATGGAAGGGTCTAGGCTTCTAGGAGTAATTTCATACTCCCCAGATGGCATGAAAAGGCCATGGGGTGGGGATGGCTCCCTAGCCCTTGGATTTCCTGTTGGTCATGGAGCTGGGCACATCTGAAGGTGAACCAGACCGTCACACATCAGCCAGCCAAGTTGGGCTTAGCCGGGCCTCCTTCCTGCCCAGGTTGCTGGGTGTGAGTGTGGGGTGACTTGTGGAGTGCCCGCCAGACCAAGCCTGCACTCAGCCTCTCCCTGGGACATAGGGTCTGAAGTCCCTGTGGGTGGCATGCATTTGGTACCCCTGGCCTTGTGGGGATTCTGGACGGTTCATCATGAGGGTGGGGACCCTCTGGTGACCACATGGTCTGTGATGGCAGCACAGGCTTACAGAGCTGAGGTTGGGGTGCCTGGCAGCCAGTAGGCCTGTGCCCATCCATACGTTGGTGATACCACTGGCTGCTGCTCTGTGCCCTGGCCAGCCCAAGGCAGGTTGGGATGGGGAGGGTGTCAGGGCCTCCCTCTCTACTAACTCCTAGTAGCGTCTCCAGCCACAGAATGCTCCAGAGAGTGGTAGAAGAAACTCTCCCATTAAAATAAACACCAGCCATGCCACCAGCCTCCTGATTCCCAATACCCACCAGAGCCTTATTTCAGAGACGAAGGCGTCAAGGCTCGGAAGCATCCAGTGGTTTTCTGAGGCTGAGAAGTGATGGAGCCTAATGAGGGAGATTTCTTTCTGAGTGTGTAGCTTGCCTTTTTTTCCAGCAGGACTTTAACTTCCTCCTCCTTTTTTGGCCTGTGGATCACTCCTGATGGACAGGGCTTAACAGTACTCGACAGGGAACATAAGAGTCTTAACCATTAAGTCTGGTTTTGTTGGGGAAAGTAGCATCTTTTCTCTGGGCCTTGGTTTTCCTCATCGATAGAAGGAAGATTAGGAGGTTGGGCCAGACCATCTTTGTCTGTAGCTCTGTAGTTCCTCCTAAGCCTCCTTTAAGCCGGCCTCTCTCCCTCCCATTTCCCTCAGTTGATGTCCTGGAAAACATTAACAAGACTTAGAGAAGGGTCAGGTTGGATGTCTTGGTTTTTCTCTAACTGTCCCAATCCCATTTTCTCACTTCTGTCCTCTACCTGCAGCTCCTATCCCAATGTCCCTTCCACTTTCCCGGGCCTGCATCTGATATTGCCAAGAGGCTGATCTGCCTCTTACCACAAGGGCTATACAAAGGCTACATCCTTCTAACTTCTTGCTTCTGGGTTCTTCAAGCGCCTTTCTCTGTTTGAACCTGATGTATTACCTCATTTCCTTGTCAGCCCAGAATTGTTTGCCTGCCGGATATTTACTCTCTCTCCTTTCCGGGAAAGAGTTTGGTGCGGTGGGTTTGACTCCGGACTCCACCTCTGGCAAGCTGAGACCAAATGGCCCATCTATATTTCTGTCCCCACGGTCTGGCCCGTCTGCTCTCAGGCTCTGTTCCGCAGGGTTGCAAACTCAAGGTGACAATGTGGGCCAACCAAAGTCAGCCCTGCCCCACTGATGGTTCCAGTGTGGGCCGCTCTCATTCCTAAATCCCTCCCTGTCCAGCCCACGGAACCGTGTGTGCCCTCCATCTGAAGCAGTCCTGTGGAGGGGGTCACACAAGCGAGTTAGAGACACTCCTGGGAAACCAGTTTCTCCTTGTACTTTGAGGGATGGTTTGACTAAAAGACTCCTCGGTCTTGGCTATGACATGATACTGCCTATCTTGGTTGGCAACATCTGCTGGCAGAATTCAAGTGACCTCCCCGTTTTCTCTACGAACAATGGGTGTGATGTTTGTCTTACCGTTGTGTGTGACCCCTTCTGCCGAATTTTCCAAACAGAGGAAGCCAAAACTGCCAGGCGCCCCTCCTCCCTCTTCAAAGGGCATCAAGGCATCAGCAAAAGACTGAAAAGGTTTCAGGTTTCACATCACTGGGCACCCTGCCTTTTACAGGAAATGTCCTAAAGTGTTAACAGGTTTTCTCTGGGTTGCCAAGAGCTTTTATTGCTAAATTTTCTACAAAGAGTATGGTTTGTTTTTTTTTTTTATCAAAAAAGATTTTAAAAAAGAAACAGTCATGCTCAGCAGCAAACTCTAGATATACACACTCCTTCTTTAATCCTGTGTGAGTTAATTCAAGCATGGAATTTAAAAAAAAAAAAACTTGTGAATGTCAAGTAAATATAAGTGAGCATTTCTATGATCTTGGGATGAGGATGAACTTTTAAAGATCTTTTTGGTAATTATTAAAGACATACACATTATAAAAGTGCATGTTTCTTTAAAAACTTTTTTAAAAAGTGCATTTGTTTCTTTTTTAAAAAGTAATTGAAATTGAATAGAATGTTTTAGAAGGAAGAAGCATCTCTTTCATACTGCAACGCCCAACCTCACTCCCCAGATATAATCCAAGTTGATGGGTAATCTTTTCAAATCATGGTTTTAAAAAAATTAATTAATTAATTTTTTAGAAGATTTTATTTATTTATTTGACAGAGATATAGCGAGAGAAGGAATATAAGCAGGGAGAGTGGTAGAGGGAGAAGGAGCTTCTCCGTTGAGCAGGGAACCCGATGCGGGGCTCAATCCCAGGACCCTGGGATCATGACCTGAGCCAAAGGCAGACACTTAACGACTAAGCCACCCAGGCGCCCCTCAAATCGTGTTTAAATGCACGAGTGTACATACACACACACACACACAGAACATGTTTATGTTGACCTTTTATTAAACAATGAAATTATCCTATAGTTACTGATCTGCTTCTTTTAGCACTTAATAATATATCTTGGGGATTTTTCCAAAGTCCATGAATCTCCATAACCGTACATGGTCTTCTATTGTATGGCTGTGCCATGTTCATTTGTGCTGCCATGGCAAGCAGGGCTGCAGTGAATACTGCATGTGTGTCTTTGGCCACTCGTGTATTTTCACAAATTTTTTTTAACCAATGAAATTGCGAGGTCGGGGGAGGGGGGCTGGGTGGCTCAGTCGGTTAAGCGTCTGCCTTTGGCTCTGGTCATGATCCTAGAGTCCCAGGATCAGCCCCGCATCAGGCTCCCTGCTTGGCGGGGTGTCTGTTTCTCCCTCTGCCCCTCCCCTGCTCGTGCTCCCTCTCAAATAAATAAACAAAATCTTTTTTAAAAAAAAGGAATTGCTAGGTCATAGCATATGCTTAACTTAAATTTTCTGCAGATATTAACAAATTGCATTTCCCTAACAATGTATGTGAGACTATCCTTCTATATCATTCAGTATTATTAAACTTTGTATTCTCAAGTAATGTGGTCAGAGTAAGTTACCATGTAGAGTCTTGTGGCCTAATGTTAGCGACTTTTACTTATACTCAGAGTGAAATAAGAAGCTGTTAGAGAGGGATAAAGAATGAACTAGAGAGGGCAAGTATGGCAGCAGATCAGGAAGGGGGCCCCTTGGGTAACTCTGATGACAGAGGGTGGCGACCTATTCCACCACAGTGGGGACACTGTAGACACTAAAATTCACTAATGTAATTGATGTGAAGAAAGGAGAAGAGCCAAGGGTAACTCCAAGGGTTAGGAAGAAGTTGGTAGGAATTGGTAGGAAGAAGTTGCCATTAACCATTAAGGGGGAGAGTAAATAGAGCAGACTTGGGGGAGAGAAGATCAGGAGTTAAGTGTTGGCCATGTTAAATTTGAGATGTCTTTTGGACACCATCCAATGGAAAATGTGGAGTAAGCATTTGGTTATAGAAGTCCAGAGTTTAGAAAAGAAGCCGGGGCTAGAGATATAAATTAGTAAGTCATCAACATATGGATGTTATTTAAAGCCAGGGGCTGGATGAGATCAACAAAGGAGTAAGAGGAAGAAAGGTCTGAGTCCTAAATCCTGGGATCCTTCATTGCTTCAGAGGTCAGAGGAAATGAGGAGAGATCACAGAGGAGACTGAAAAAACAGTACCATAAGAATATAATAGGGTCCTGGGATATAAAAAAAGAAAACGTTTCAAGAAAGATGAATCGGTAAGTTTTGCTGATGCATCTGTCAAGATGAGGATTGAAAATTGTTCCTCCAATTTAGTAATACAGAAGTCACTGGTGACCTTAGCGAGAGCTCTGGTGGAAATGAGAGCTGTCTGGAGTGGTTCAAGAAGGAAACGTGCCAGGATGGATCAGAGGGAGTATAGACGACTCCTCTAAGAAGTAGTGGAGAGAGAGGGGGAGAGGAGAGTGGGGTCAAGAAATGCAATATTTACTATTTTTTTAGTCTTATTTTTCAAACTATTTCTTTTTTTCTTTTTTAAAGATTTTATTTATTTATTTGACAGAGATCACAAGCAGGCAGAGAGGCAGGCAGAGAGAAGAAGGGAAGCAGGCTCCCCACTGAGCAGAGAGCCGGATGCAGGGCTCGATCCCAGGACTCTGGGATCATGACCTGAGCAGAAGGCAGCGGCTTAACCCACTGAGCCATCCAGACACCCAAGAGTCAGACTCTTAACTGACTGAGCCACCCAGGTGCCCCCAAACTGTCCTTGACTTTTGAGACCTTGACATTTAAAAAATTTTTTTATTTATGTGTTTATTTGAGAGAGAGAGAGAGCATGAACAAGGAGAGGGGCAGAGGGAGAAGCAAACTCCTGCTGAGCAGAGAGCCCAATGTGAGGCTCAATCCCAGTACCCTGGGATCATGACCTGAGCCAAAGGCAGAGGCTTAATGGACTGAGCCACCCAGACATCCTGAGAACTTGACATTTTTTAACTTTGCAGGCCATAATTTCCATTTATCTCATTATTAAGGATGTTCATTTTCCTTACTTAAGTTGGTGTATGCCAGATTTCTCCATTATACTTTTACTATTTTTCCCTGTATAATTAATAACATAATCGGAAAGTACTTTGACACTGTAAATGTTTCATTTTCATCAAACTTTCTATTTACGCATTTGTTTATGTCAGTATGAACTCGTGACTTCCTATGTTATTCAATGGTTTGTAATCCATTACCATCATTATTTACTTTGGTGTCAAGTTGTCCATTATTTGGTCAGTAGGAGCCCCTTCAATATGGCCTCCATCTCTTTGACAAACCCCCATCATTCTTTGAGGATATACTTCCTGGCATAACTTGCTCAAGATTGATCTTGGACTTCCCCAACCTAAACCTGGAATCTGTTATTTCTCCAAAGAGCCCTGGATCTTCTGGTGGAGAGTGATATTTAGAAACCAAGATCTGGAAGCTGGGTATGTTTATTGCTACTGGGGATTTGTTCCTCAGGATTCCCAGGCCATAAGAGAGAATTTCTTTCTTTCTTTCTTTCTTTTTTTTTTTTTTCAAGATTTTATTTATTCTTTTGAGAGAAAGCACACAAGCAGGAAGAGGGGCAGAGGCCAAGGGAGAAGCAGACTCCCCGCTGAGTGGAGAGTTGAACGCAGGACTCGTTCTCATAACCCGAGATCCTGACCTGAGCCAAAGTCAGATACTTAATCTACTGAACTGCCCAGGATTTCTTAAAGGTGGAAGAAATTAAGGTATTTTCTTGTACTTACGGGAAAGAAAAAAATAGAGAAAATTTGATAATTCCAGGAGAGAGAAAAGGGAATTGTTGGGCCCTAGGGCATGTGTGGCCCTAAATAGTGTCTACAGGTACAGGAGGGAGGAAGGCACGGAGGCAGCTGAGTATACGAGTGTCTGCTTAGAGAAGGACACTTGTGATTGCTTTCATTTTCTCAAGGAAATAATCAAGGTCATCAGCTAAGAGGGAAGGATGGGAAAGGGAAGTGTTGGGGATTTGAGAAGAGAGGAGATAGTATGAGTAGTCATTTAGAAGGTCAAGGGTGAACACACTAGGGAATGGAGTGGGGGTACGAAGCAGCATGAAGGGTTCACATGAGATGCGTAGGAATTTAAAGTGAGACTTACTTTATTTTAAAAAAAGATTTTATTTCTTTATTTTAGAGAGAGAGAGAGAATGGGGGTGAAGGGGCAGAGGGAGAGAAAGTCCCAAGCTGACTCCATGCTGAGCACAGAGCCCAACATGGGCCCGATCCCATGACCCCGAGATCACGATCTGAGTGGACGTGACTCTCGGATCCACCAAGAGTCGGATGCTCAACCAAAAGTGGCACCCAGGCATCCCTTAAAGTGAGACTTATTAACACAAATGTGTTGGGGATTTTCTCCTGCCGTGGTAGGTGCAGAATAGACAGGTCTAGTCAGGGTTGCCGATTCACCAAATGACTACAGCATCGGGGAGAGAGAGAGGGAGGCCAGGGGACTGAAGGTACAGGCAAGAGAATGATTCTATCAGTTGGCCGTGGGCTTTACACTGATTAAAGAGGGAAGAGAGAATGATAAAGGACAGGCATGACAGAGGTACGATCAGTAGATGACAAGTGTGGCAGGACCAGAGGACTTTTGTGGATAAGATACTAGAAGGAATGAGTTGGGAAGAGGTGAAGTGGTGATCAGGTGGGGTGCATGAGATTGAGATGATGGGAGGTGTACTGGGTTAAGTTGTGCCCCCCTAAGGAAAAAAAAAGATGTTGAATTCCTAACCCCCAATACCTCAGAATGTGACCTTACTTGAAAACTGAGACTCTACAGAGGTAATCCAGCTAAGACCAAATCGTGTGGGAGGGCCCTACTTCCCGTATGACTGGGGTCTTATAAAAAGCGGAAAATTAGACATAAGGACAGACAGGCATGTGGGGAGAGGCTACATGACACAGGCAGAGATCATGGTGTTGCATTTACAGGGCAAGGAATGCCAATCTGTGATTGTCAGCAAACCATCAGAAGTCAGGGGAGAGGTCGGAAGCAAACGGACGCTCCCTCACGGTCCTCAAGAAGGAGCCAACCCTGGACTTCCAGCCTCCAGAACTGTGAGGCAGTCACCTTCTGTTGATCCAGCTGCCCGGTCAGTGGGAGTTGGTTACAGAGGCCCTGGGACACTAACACAGAGGGGCTGCAGTTGTCTGGTAATGACAAGAACCAGGGAATGACCATGAGAGTGAGTAGTTCAGACAGCTTGAAGGGCAAGGTCATTGGAGAAGAGATCCTGGAACTATCTGTGTGGATGTTGACATCTCTGAGAACTAGGACAGGATTAGCATCAGAGGGAATGACCAAGAGGCAGGAGCCAAAAGCCTTCGAGAAATGAGAGGAAGTAACCCAGGGGTCAGTAGGTGAGCGGGCAAGAGAGGTACAGTGAGCAGTATAGTCTGTGAACAGGAGATTCAAAGCTGAGGGATTAGTGCAAGGATGGGTTTTGCTGCTGAGGGGGTTGAGGTGGCTGTGAGGTCATCCACCACAGGCTCCGTCTTGAGCAAGAATAGTAAGAAATCAGAGCAAATGTCATGTGTGTCAAGTGTGCCAGGAACGGTTCTGAGTGCTTATCCATAGTAACTCAGTTTCCCTCACCACAATCTTTTATCCCCACTTTAATATGAGAGCGCGAGGCTCTGAGAGCTCAGGATGCTGTCGGAGCTCCAAGCCTATCTGCGGAGGAGCTGTGAGCTGAACAAGGCAGTGCGGCTCCAGAGGGTGCTTTCTGCAGCACAAACAAGAGGGAGGGGCCCCCAGGAGGGCTCCGCAAGGAGCAGGATACAGTGGAGGGGTGAAGGGGCGGGGCTGGTGTTTCCGTGCAACCACAGGGCAGGGGGGGAAGCAGAGAGTGGTAGTAAGAGCTGGAACCATGTGTGGTTGTGGTCCGAGAGCAGAAGAGGTGACTTTTATATCTGGGGCAGCTGGCTGAAATGAGGCAGAGGGAAAAGTCACTGGAGGGGACAGGAAGAGTGAGGGATCAGGGAGCCATGTGGTGGAGGGACATCATGGGACACTGAAGTATCCCAAAGTGACATGGACATGGAGGGAGAGGACAACTGGAGGCAGATCTCTGATAACTACAGAGAAAGGTTCCTGCAGGAGAATGGGTGGGCAGGGAAGAGTCTGGGCAGAGAGCCACTGGGGTCCACGGTGGCAGAAGCCATCAGGAAAGCGGATTTCTGTCATTGACTCATGGGGAACCCAACAGGGTAGTCCTAGGCGCCTTCTCTCAGTCAGGAGCACTCCAAGGAGTGAGTTTAAAATCCCTAATTTAAGTTTGCCACATATTTTCTTTGTTTGAGAGTCTTTATCCTGGAAAAAAAAAAAAAAAATCGTTTCCTGCAAAACGGCTGGGAAATATATTGCCACCAAGTGGCGCCTCGATGGCTGTGCCGTCAGAGAGGTTCGCAGGCCTGAACTGCCGCCCAGTGGAGAGAAGAGGAAATGCAGGGTGCCCTCCCTCCTTTGTCACCAATGCCCCAAATCAGCTGCTGGTCTCCCCATGCCCTCAGAATCACGCAAAGGACAGAGAATGTACTTGGACCTCCCCTCTCCTTCCTTCATTTCCTCACCTACTTGCGCTGTTGTTTATATAACAAAGGTTGGTTGGGCTCCTCGTGGGTGTGCAGCTCTGAGCTAGGCACCAGGGACCCAGAGGGGACTGTGACATGCCCCTTCCCTCAGGACTCACAGTTCTAGAGGCTGATGCCAGTCACTAGGTGATCACAGGAGGGTGTGGGGGGTGCTGTAATGTTGGGCACCCATGTGCTATGGAGGCAGTGGATGGGGGTCTAACCCAGTTTCCATAGAAGAGCTGATATCAGGACCCAGACCTGCAGGGTCGGTGTGACTGAGTCATGCCCAGAGGCTGGGGATGAGAGTTCTGGGCAGAAAAATGTCCATGCCAAAGCCTAGCAGTGAGGGACCAAATGGAACATTCTAGCATACGGATGATTTATTATGGTTGGAGCGCTGAACTATGAGAGGATTTTTGATTATACAATGAAGTGTGAACTTTTACCTGACAGCAAAGAGGTGCCATTGAAAAGTTCAGTGCTTGCTATCAGGAAGATCCATCCAGAAACAGTGTGTGGACACCCACAGCTAGGGGGTGAGGCCAATGAGGAGGCAGAAACAATAACCCAGGCAAGATTCAGTAGGGCCTGAATGCAGACAGGATTTGTTGTATTGGAGCACCGTGGACTAGATTTCCATATGTTCCTTAAGTATGAGGCTCCCGGGGTTCTGTTGGGTTTGGGCATTCTTCCTAAATTAATGCCTTTGAGATCCATCCAGCTTGTTGCCTTTATCTATGGCTTATCCTGTTTTACTGCAGAGTAGTATTCTGTTGTATGGACGTACCACAGTTAGTTTATCCATTCACCAGGTGAAGGAGGTTTGGATTGTTCCAGATTTGGGTCATTACAAATGAAGCTTCTGTGAGCGCTCAGGTACAGGTTTTTGTGTGAACACGTATTTTTGTTTTTCTAGGAAAAACATCCAGTAGTGCAGTTGTTGGGTTGTGTGGTTAATGGGTATTTCATTTTATGAGAAAGTGCCAGGTGATTTTCCAGATGTATGAGGCCTCTACCACTTCTTGGTCTTATCACCATTTCTTTAACATTTTAGTCATTCTAGTAGGTGTAGAGCAGCATTTCATCATTGCTTGAGTTTGCTTTTGCCTAATATCTAGTTACATCTAATTATATTTAATGTCTTTTCATGTGTTTATTTTTTTAAAGATTTTATTTATTTATTTGACAGACAGAGATCACAAGTAGGCAGAGAGGCAGGCAGAGAGAGAGAGAGGAGGGGAAGCAGGCTCCCTGCTGAGCAGAGAGCCTGATGTGGGGCTCGATCCCAGGACCCCGAGATCATGACCTGAGCAGAAAGCAGAGGCTTCACCCACTGAGCCACCCAAGTGCCCCTTTTTATGTGTTTATTTGCCATTTGTGTATCTTCTTGGGTAAAGTGTCTGTTCAAAGAGCTGACTCACTTTTATGGTTTTTTTTTTTTTTAAAGATTTTATTTATTTATTTGACAGAGAGAGATCACAAGTAGGCAGAGGGGCAGAGAGGAGGAAGCAGACTCCCTGCTGAGCAGAGAGCCCGATGCGGGACTCGATCCCAGGACCCTGAGATCATGACCCGAGCCAAAGGCAGCGGCTTAACCCACTGAGCCACCCAGGCACCCACACTTTTATGGTTTTAAACTGTGCCAAATCGTCCACGTCTCTATCTCTAACTTCCCTGCTGGACTTCAGATGGGGAAGCAAATGCTGCAAATGCCTCCTGCGTCTTCACGGAAGTCCCCCACCGCTGTGATCTCAACATGTCCAAAGCGAAAACCACCATCCCATCGCAGAGGTCCTGGGCCTCCCCAGGGGAAGAGCTATCACTTCTAGCTCTTTACCTTGTGCTAAACGCTGTTCCAGGTGCTTTCCATATTTTAATTAACTTAATCTTCACAATAATCCTCTGAGTAGTACTGAGTATTTTTTGTTTTGTTTTGTTTTGTGTTTTTTAAAAAGATTTTATATATTTATTTGACAGAGAGAGAGAGATCACAAGTAGGCAGAGAGGCAGGCAGAGAGAGGGGGAAGCAGGCTCTCTGCTGAGCGGAGACCCCAATGTCGGGCTCGATCCCAAGCCCTGAGATCATGACCTGAGCCGACGGCAGAGGCTTAGCCCACTGAGCCACCCAGGTGCCCCTAGTTTGTTTTAATATTTTATTTATTTTGGGGCACCTGGGTGGTTCAGTCAGTTAAGTGTCTGATCCCAGGGTCTGATCTCAGGGTATGATCCGAGGGTCCTGGAATGGAGCCCCATGTCAGGCTCTCTCTCCCTCTGCCACTCCGCCTGGTTGTGCTCTCTTGCTTGTTCTCTCCGCCTCTCTCACAAATAAATAAATATTTTATTTATTTATTGGAGTCGGGGAGGACCAAAGGGAGAGGGAAAGGAGGCACAGAGATGTTGAATAACTCACCAAGCTTGCATAGCTGGCATCTGGTGGTCAGTCTATCCAGATCCCAGAATCACCCTTGACTCTCCTGTCTTTCTCACTCCCCAGTGTCTGTTCCATCATTAAAACCCACACATTTGCCTTCTGAACATTTTACTTCCATCATCTTTCCTCCAATCCTTATAACGACTGCTCTGGTACCTCCATCTTTTCTCTTGTCTGGACCATCGTAAGTACCTTTAAAAAAACTTTTTATTGTATTTATTAGAGAAGATTTCAACAATAGAAAAAGCAGAGCTTAGTACAATGACTATGCCCATCTCTACAACCACTCCATCTGAACCGCACACTTCCTGCTGCCGCCTAACAGCATTATTTGTTCATTAAGGATTTTGTTTATTTGACAGAGAGAGACACACCAAGAGAGGGAACACAAGCAGGGGGAGTGGGAGAGGGAGAAGCAGGCTTCCTGCTGAGCAGGGAGCCTGATGTGGGACTGGATCCCAGCGCCCTGGGATCATGACCTGAGCTGAAGGAGGTCGCTTAACGACTGAGCCACCCAGGCGCCCATAACTGCATTATCTTGAAGCAGATCTAAGCATATTAATGCATCTATGAATATTTCAGTATTCATCTCTAAAACAACTTTCAAATGACAAGCACAATAGCAGAGGATCTGGGTGGCTTAGTTGGTTGGGGGGTCTGCCTTTGGCTCAGGTCGTGATCCCAGGGTCCCAGAATCGAGTCCTGCATCAGGCTCCCTGCTCAATGGGGAATCTGCTTCTCCCTCACCCTCTGCCTGCTGCTCTCCCTGCTCATGCTCTCTAATTAAAAAAAAAAAATCACGTAACATTCTTCACATTATGCATTAGGTATTTCTTTCAGTCATTAGCTAATCAGTAATTGTATTAGCTATTCACTGCTGTGTAACTGAGTGATTTAAAACAATAATAAACATTTATTTTTATTAGCTGCTCACAGTTTCTTTGGGTTGGAAACCTGAGAGCAGATGAGCTAGCCGGTTCTGGATCAGTGTCTGCTGAGATGCCAGGTGTCATCCCAACGGGCCCGGAAGGATCTGTGTTCCCATGCAGCTCATCGACACAGACTGGGGAGTGGGTGCTGGCAGTTAGCAAGGGGCCTGGTCCTCAGCACGAGGGCTCTCCCAGGGCTTGAATGCCCTCAGAACCTTGCCTGGTTTCCCCCAGAGCAAGCAAACCAAGGATCCACGGTGGAAGAGGAGGAAGCTGCAAGACCTTTCATGACCCAGCCTCATAAGTCACATACATCTACAACATTCCCTGGGTCACATATGCCAGCCTGCTTCATTGTGAGAGAGTAGGAATACCAGGAGGCTAGGCTTTTAGGGGGTCGTCCTAGAGAATGGTAACCACAGGTTCAAATTGCCCCAATTGTCTCCCATTCTTATAGTTGGGTTTGTTTGAACCAGGATCCACGCTTGCATTTTGTTGATCTGTCTCATAAATCTTAATCTCTAGGTTTCATTCCTTCTTGTTTTTTTCATTTTGTCTTTTTTTTTTTTTTAAGATTTTCTTTATTTATTTGACAGACAGAGGTCACAAGTAGGCAGAGAGGCAGGCAGAGAGAGAGGAAGGGAAGCAGACTCCCTGCTGATCAGAGAGCCAGATGTGGGGCTCGATCCCAGGACCCTGGGATCATGACCTGGGCCGAAGGCAGAGGCTTTAACCCACTGAGCCACCCAGGTGCCCCCATTTTGTCTTTTACCTTTTTTTTTTTTTTTCAAAGAAGTCAGGTTCTTTGTCCTTAATTTTATATTTACTGGATTTTGTTGCTTACATCCCCATGATGTCATTTAACACGGTCCTTTGATTCATGTATTTCCTGTAAACTAGGACTTAGATCTAGAACTTAGTACAATTCTGATTCTTTTTTCTTTCTTTCTTTTTCTTTTTTTTTTCCAAGAAAGCTTCAAAAGTAATGCACATGACGTCCAGTTGTCTCTCTTAATATGATGTGGCTGCTGTCATGGCCTGGCTTCATTATTTCATTAGAGGTTTACAGAATAGTGATAAATTAACCCAATAATTCCATCATCTATTAGCTAGAATATTGCTGCAGATAGAAACTTTCACTTTTTGATTACCTTGAAGCACAGTTAATACAGTTAATACAGAAAAGATATATGCATTTTGCTTTCCCTTTATTAACTTGTAATTTGTACTGATGCTCAGATGATCGCATGTCAGCCAGGAGGGGCTGACTTGAAGATGTGCCTCTTCAAGTCAGCCCCTCTGTTCCTGAGTTCACCAGCCACCTCTGACTTGTTCACTCTCTGCCACTGTCTGGGCAGAGTGTCTTTACCTTCCAGTGGCAGCCCGCCCTGTCCATCCTCCAGTCACCTGAGATGTAAAACTGCAAATCCCATCACTCCCTTCCTCAAAGTCCTAACACCCTGACTCTATCGCCCCCAGGACAAAGTCTGTTCCTAAGCACAGGATAGCCGGTCCTGGGGAGCCTGGGTGGCTGGAAAGGGTGACTATCTGCTTTTGGCGCAGGTCCTCATCTCCAGGTCCTCAGGTCATGGTCTCCAGGTCCAGAGGAGCCTGCTTCTCCCTCTGCCTCTCCCCCTGCTTGTACTCTCAAATGAATAAATAAAATATTTTTAAAAAAATAGCCAGCCCTTTTACTGTCTCCCCATTTCCCCCTCTTTCCCACTTCCTCCCGGTCTCCTTAACTTTAAAACCCAGCAGAACCTAAAGTTTTGTTGCTCCAGCATCTGCCTTCACCTCATTGCCTATCGCACTTTAACACAGTTTCGGAGATTTGGTCTTCTCAGGTGTCATCCCCTAAACACTTTTTTTTTTTTCCTTTTAGTATTTTATTTATTTACTCAGGGGAGACGGAGAGAGAAAGGCAGAGGCAGAGGGAGAAGTAGGCTCCCCGCAAAGCAGGGAGCCTGATGCAGGACTCGATCCCAGGAAGCTGGGATCATGACCTGAGTGGAAGACAGACGCTTCATCGACTCAGCCACCCAGGTGCTCTCTCCAAAATACTTTCCCCTGAACTGCCAGGCAGGGGTATCTCCCACGCCTCATGGCCACTGAGCCTAGACCCGTATAAGCACCAAACATCTCCACATAGCTCTCCTGCGTGGCTCAGCTGTTAAAGACTAGAAAGCAGTCATGCCTTATCCATCTTTACCCTCAATGTGGAGTACGTCATCTGGTGCCTAGTGGATGCCATCTGATCACCTGCTTAGGCAGCTGGATCCCCAGCCAGGATGATAGTCAGGATGGAAAGGATGACACCAGTCAGGAGGCACTAACACGATGTAGTATCACCTACACAGAGCAACAGTGAACAGGAGCTTTGGACAGTGTGCCAGGGATTTTTGGACACAGATTTGCCGCCACCTGCTGGCATGACTTGGGAAGTTATTGATCATGAGTAGTAAATACCCCACCTTTAAAAAAAAAAAAAAAATTAACACATGATGTATTAGCAGCCCCAGGGGTACAGGTCTGTGAATCGCCAGGTTTACACACTTCACAGCACTCACCATAGCACATACCTTCCCCAACGTCCATAACCTCACCACCCTCTTCCTACCCACCCCCCCACCAGGCAACCCTGTTTGTTTTGTGAGATTGAGTCTCTTATGGTTTCTCTCCTGATCCCATTTATTCCTTTCCTAACCTCCAAATCGCCCCCCCCTGTTGCCTCTCAACTTCCTCATACCAAGGAGATCATATAATTGTCTTTCTCTAATTGACATTTCTCTAATCACAATACCCTCTAGTTCCATCCACGTCATTCCAAATGGCAATATTTCATTTCTTTTGATGGCTGCATAGTATTCCATTGTGTATATATACCATATCTTCTTCATCCAGTCATCTGTTGATGGACATCTAGACTCTTTCCATAGTTTGGCTATCGTGGACATTGCTGCTGTAACATTCAGGTACACATGCCCCTTTGGATCACTACATTTGTATCTTTAGCGTAAATACCCAGTAGTGCAATTGCTGGGTCGTAGGGTGGCTCTATTTTTCAACTTTTTTTTTTTTTTAAGATTTTTATTTATTTATTAGACAGAGATCACAAGTAGGCAGAGACGCAGGCAGAGAGAGGAGGAAGCAGGCTCCCCGCGGAGCAGAGAGCCCGATGTGGGGCTTGATCCCAGGACCTGATCCGAAAGCAGAGGCTTTAACCCACTGAGCCACCCAGGCGCCCTCAACTTTTTTTTTTTTTTTTAAGATTTTATTTATTTGATAAACAGAGATTACAAGTGGGGGGGGGGTAATAGGCTCCCGGCTGAGCAGAGAGCCCAATGCGGGGCTCGATCCCAGGACCCTGAGATCATGACCTGAGCCGAAGGCAGAGGCTTAACCCACTGAGCCACCCAGGTGCCCCTCTATTTTTCAACTTTTTGAGGAACCTCCATGCTCTTTTCCAGAGCAATATCCCACCTTCTTAAGCTATCAGGAGTATTAAACAACACAGAAAGCACCTTGCCATGCCTGATTTATTGTAAGCACTACTTTGTGCCTGGCAGATGAAGGCAACTTCCCCCAAACAAAACGGCTTAGAGTCTGAGAGACTGGACTTTTTCAGTCAGGAAGAGAAAAAAGTTGAAAGGAGAGCGTAAGGTACGCTTTCTCATCTGGGGAGAGTGGCTAACATTAGCTGGGATGGAGGTATGTGGAATCCAAGAGGTCAACTGGGAGAAACCTGAACCAGTCAGGGTAACAGTCAAACCCTAAGAGGAAGCTCTGCATCTGCAAGGAACACAGCAACTAGAGGGCAAGCAAGCCATAACAGAGTAACCTGATTGTAATAGTGGTTTATGATCTCATAAGCTGTGAAGACAAGGATTTCTGTATTTTTCACTGATGATTCCTATCACCTAGAATAGAGCCTGGCCAGAGCAGGTGACCAAAAAGATGTGCAGAGCCACTAGATTACCATGCCTTTCCCATTATACACCCCAAATTCCAGAGCCTGGCTATCCACTGGAACAATGGCACACGCCACCACCACAAAGCGCCTGAAGACTGGGGACACAAAAAAGCCTGGGCTCTATAGTGACTGCACAGAGGAAATTCTTAACATTTGTGGCAAGCTGGAGTGGGAGGCCTTCTGTGGTCCGTTTCTTTCTAGTCACCAGTCTGCTAAGTCTAGATCAGAAACTCAATCCTGTTCCACTCCCAGGCCCTACTTATAAGGCAAGTGAGAATGTCCCCAAGCCCTGTTCAGCTGTGGCCTTGAATTTAATACGCACACACACCAGGAAAGGTTAAGGAATTTTCTTTATTTTTTACAAATTAAGACTATGTAGATTTCATATATTTCTGAAT
The DNA here is from genome assembly GCF_022355385.1 of Mustela nigripes. Taxonomy (NCBI): domain Eukaryota; kingdom Metazoa; phylum Chordata; class Mammalia; order Carnivora; family Mustelidae; genus Mustela; species Mustela nigripes. The sequence continues at coordinate 84,895,695 of NC_081562.1, read as the reverse complement.
CAAAAACACCTTTGTCTTCACAGTATGAGTTAGAGAATGCAGCCTGAGCTGAAAACCAAGGAACTAGAAAAGAAAGTGATAATTACAGTGATTACTGTATTAAAAACCTGTTAGGCATTTTCTTTAAAAGTCATTTTTTAGATCTTGTCATTCTTGGCACTGTTTCTAAAGAAAAACTCCTTTATCCCAAGCAAAAAAGCACAAGAGGTGGAGTCTGGCTTCAAGAGATTCAACTCAGATTCTCAGGCCTTGCAGAGAATCAACAAATGTATGGAGAGTGCTACTGGGCATTTAATGGAAAGTCCCTTTATTAAAAGTTCTCAAGCCAGAGGCTGGAGGCAGCAGCTAGGTCAGAGGGCAGCATCCTCTGCAGATGCCAGCCATTCCTGGCAGCACGGCTCCCCAGAAATACACACACCCTGGGGACAAACTGCTTCACAGGACAGCACGATGACATGGTGCACCGCGAACCAGGAGCCATTCAATCTGCGTGCTGCTTGTGAACAGGGAGAACCAAAAATGGTATCCTACTGGCAACAAGCTTTTGATGGCTCAGTCCCGTTCCACGGAAGTCCTGTGAACAGCCAGAAACATTAACTGCTCTCCAGGCTGCTTAACCTTCTGTGTCAGCAGCCTGTGGCAGCTCCCTGGGAAAGCTCCAGGGATCCCTATTAGTACTGGCCTCCCACACAATGACCAAGCTGGAGGGAATCATTCGTTTTGCAGGTTTGGTCACCTGTCCCTGGATGGAAGGCTATGGATTCTGGGAACAGGTTGCAGAGACCAAAAACTAAAGTGCATCTGTAAAATGAACTTTTATCTACTGCCCGGAATCTCTGGCCTGACACTACTGGCGTCCAGGCGGGAGAAGACAGAAATGCGCCGGACTGCTCTGAATGCGGCCTCCCAAGTCATCACAACCCAGTTCTGCAGCTCTCAACAAAGAACCATTCAGCTAGCAGCATCTCCTCCTACTTGCCTCACTGCCCCAAACAGGCCAACTAGGTTTGTCAGGCAGGATTAGTTTAAACTTACCCCAGGCTCAACCATTCCCCTTCCCTATCCTTCCTGTCCTGGGATCTTCAATCAAGGCCAGGTGGGAGAGGCCACTCAACAACTAAGGTGATAAAAAGTAAAGACAGGGGACGTTCAGGAATTTTATGCTCTGTCTTGCCATACAAAACCAGCCTTTTCGTAAATACCTGACAAGAATCAGTCTTTCCTTTGTGCTGAAATCCTCCAGCCCCGGGGATGGAAAAACCTGCAGATTCCCTGAGGGTGAGACCAGGGACAGGGAAAGGGAACACAACAGTCCACATTCCTTTTGGAATAGCAAGACAGAACGGTATGTTTGTCAGACCCGCCGCTTGGGCAGCTCAGAGGAAGCAAAGCATCCGCCAGAAGAAGCTCTTCATTTTCTTCACAGGGGTTGACAGCAGCTCAGATGTAACAAGCCTGAGGAACAAGAGGACACCAAGCTCCTCTCCGACGGAGAACACACAGCCCAGTCCCACCAGGAACTGTGCACAAACCAAACGATGCTGAGGAAAGAGCCAAAGCAGCTCGACTGAAAGTTCAGGCGCACCTGGTGAAGCTTGGGTAGAAAGCGGACTCCTGTAGTTTACTCTGCTGTGGGTCCCACTCCTCATCATGGTGACCGGTTGCCCCAGCAGAGGGAGAAGCTAAGATGGACTAGACAGACAAGGGAGTGGGGAAGAACCCCAGGAATATGAAGCCAAACTCCAAACTATATTTTGCTAATCAGTTTTTTGATCAAAAAATTCAAAATAGAGAAAACCACAAAGTACAAAAGCTTTTCTGATGCTTTTCATTATCACAGAACACACCACCTGCAATGTGTGCGAAGAGGAAATGAGGGGTGGAGGGAGAGGTCAAAATGGGAAAGGCTGCATGGTCATTTCACTTCTTCTCTTTCTTCTTGTCCTAAAAATGGAGAAAAATTACCCAATTAATTTTTGGCATCTGACATTCAACCTAAAACACTCGAGTGAGCCAACACCTGGCTGCCTTTGGTTAGGGAAAGGAAGGGAACAGGACAATAAAAAGGAAGGAGAAATACTCCCTCGCTGTGGTAGGAACTGAATCTTAACCACCTTCCACTAATGGTCCCTCAAGCTGTTGACAGACCTGACAGGAATAAAAGTTAAGCAGGTGCTCCCACTTCTACCCCAAGAACACTCCTGGTTTACGCATAACCACCACAGCTCCAATCCCAACCCATGAAGGCTCTAGACTGGCAGTCCACCCTAGAACAACTACACAAGAGGCCGAGACCAACTTTCCATTAGCCCAAGAAGTGTAAATCCCAGGCACAAACCAAACCCAGAAATAATCCAGCCCAGTGAACTCTTCAGCCCATTCTAGTGGACGCCAAGTTGATTGCTTTGGCTGAAACCTGCTTGGTGCTCTGTCTAGTCATGGCACAGGTGAGACCGAGAGCCACCAATCCCACCTCCTCACCGGCTTCCACCGCCACCACACAGTCTCCTGTTCCCTAAGAAGGTCTGTGAAAACCCTCATGGTTTCGTTCGTTGACCTGCTGCTGGAGTAGACTATGTGTGACACTCACTAACCTTACACAGAATATTCTCTGGAAACAAGACCAACAAATGAATAAAACCAATCTACTTCTGACACATATTTATAAAAGCCAGTATTAAACAAGTCCTCTAGAATATCTTTTCCTGAATCATAACTATCTTCACAGCCTTTAAATTCTTCATATACTAGATTGTTCCTTGCTGCCACTTAAGCCCCTTTCCCTTTTGATACTAATCTTAGGATTTGTTTTGGGTTTTTTTTTTTTTCCCAATACTTTATTTGACAGACAGAGATCACAAGTAGGCAGAGAAGCAGGCGGCGGGGCGGGGGGAAGCAGGCTCCCTGCTAAGCAGAGAGCCCGATGTGGGGCTTGATCCCAGGACCCTGAGATCATGATCTGAGCCGAAGGCAGAGGCTTGACCCACTGAGCCACTCAGGCACCCCTGGGTTTTTGTTTTTTTTTTTTAAAGTAATCTCTACACCCAACGTGGGGCTTGAATTTATAACCCTAAGATTAAAAGTCATATGGTTCACCAACTGACCCAGCCAGGCAGCCCTTGTTTTTTTGTTTGTTTGGGTTTTTTTAAAGATTTTTTTTCTTTTACTTGTTCTTTTTTATCATGGGCTTCTGGTTCACCTCTTACTTGGTGGCCTGCCTTACGGTTAACCTAGACCTACACACTATGTCAGTTTTCAAACCTGCAGTCTACACAGATGCTAAATTCAGGTGCCATTCTCTCATCCTCAGGAGCAGGTGGACTAACCTTCTCATTCATAGCCAGGATCATCATGAGTTTTCTGAAGAGAGTAATGAAATCTAAGAAGAGGTCAACACAGTGCCTGAAATAGAAGAACCAGATTACCAACTGGCTCATCCCACCTTCCTTTTCCACAGCCCACGGAGCAGCAGAGCATAAAAACCCCTCTCCCACCCTATCAGAGAGCTTCGCCAATACTCCAACACCCACTAAGTAAAACTCTGAGGTCCGAGATTCTTTTGAAATCAACAAAGCCATCAGCCCAGGTAAAAGCAAAGCTGAGCTTTTAGACTCTGCAGGGGCCCGGACTACCATTAATTAGTTAGGAGGCTCAGAGAAGATTACATTTTTTAAAAGTTACATATGAAAAAGAATGTGTATCTTTCATTATTAAAGGTTTAAAGAATATAAAAATACAGAGTAAAAAGGGAAAGATCCTTTCCCTCTCTCATGCCTAGAGATAACCACTATTAAAAGTAAGGATAATTAAATGCGTCTTAGTTCATTTTTTTTTTTTTAAAGATTTTATTTATTTATTTGACAGAGAGAGATCACAAGTAGGCAGAGAGAGATAGAGGGAAGCAGGCTCCCTGCTGAGCAGAGAGCCCGATGCGGGACTCGATCCCAGGACACTTGAGATCGTGACCTGAGCCGAAGGCAGCGGCTTAACCCACTGAGCCACTCAGGCACCCTCTTAGTTCAATTTTAAAAAGAGCTGATGTCTTTCAGGAATTGAAGGAGACTATGCTATTTGGTTCCCATCCAAAACCATGGGCATCCTACCATATATGCTCCCAAAGGCTGGCCATGAAGTCCAGCCAGCACCACCCAGTCCACTCTTACCCCTCCTGAAAGCCACATAAAGGGAGGCGGTAAAGACCAGTTTTTCACTCACCAGATATAATCCTTATCTCCATTTTCAGCCTTTTCAATAATGAGTTGAGTATCAAAAAGGACAAAGCCACACATGACCACCAGCCCCACATACAGGTTTGCCTAATAAGAGGAGAATGAGATGAGGTTACCATGTGGAAGACACCACAGAGGGGAAAAACCCAGCTGTGCCTCTTTTTGGCTCTTGGTTTTTTGAAAGCATGACAAATGCTAACCCTACTGGCATTAACATTCTTGGGAACAGAAGGCTATGGTAAAGACCACATTGCTTCCCTAAGCACAACTCTGCACTGCCAACAAAGTGAGCATTCTGGAAGATTCTTAGCCACCTTGCTTTAGGGTGGAGCAAGTATATGATGTGCCAGGCAAATGGCTGCTAGAAAGTTATAGCCAAGTCTTACCTGGAAAAGCCAAATGGATCCAAAGAAAAGGTTCCCCAGGGAAGACAAGAGCATCAGGCTCATGGCTGACATCAAGACACCTGTAAGAGATGACAAAAAGCCATGCTGAGAAAAACAAAAGTGAAGGAAGACAATCCTATTAAAGCCTTTCCTTACTTACCAACCTTCCCCCGACAAATTAAGGCTTTCAATTTCAAACCAACAATCCCAAGAAAGTAGAAGGTAGGGAAAGAGTCTTAGTGCGAATTTTGACTAAAGCAGAGACTCTGATTTCCAATCCACACTTACCTCCCAGAAAGAGGTAGCTCCGGCGCCTGGCATAGAGGGCGCTCAGGGTGAAGCAGGTGAAGATCATTGCTGTGCCCATGAAGGCGGTGGGAAGAATGCTGTGAGAGGAAAACACCATTAGACTGAGGGCTACAGGTCTGCAAAACTATATGGAGGACGTATATTTGCAACAATAAAGAGACATAAGACGCTACTAGAACACCTACCTGGGGTTGATGGCAATGCACAGCTCCAGAACAGGGCCCAGGCCAACTCCTAGAAAACAAAAGCCCCAGAACACAGTATTACTGTCAACTCCTGAAAAGGACCCTCGTCCAAAAGCTGACCATCAAATGCACAGGCATGCCCCCGCTCCTAAAAAACCAAAACATATACACTGAAGTAACTAAATCTCCACTCCTCTATCTGCCTTGTTTTCCAGAGAACATACACATGACTGAATTATTTGTTTACAGACAGAGCTACAAAGCTGTTCTCTGAGCTGAAAATCATGCATGGCCCAGGATGGATACACATTAGGAAAAAGAAAGCAGGCAAGTCAAACATTTTTGAGCAAAGCTGTAAGGCTGCATACTCCAAAGAGGAATGATGTGAGACCATAATGTGGGCCAGATCAGGAATTAGAACAGAAGGATCAAGAGCAAACCAGTGCCTTGTGGCCAGCCTTTTGTAGAAAAGGCCCGAGTGGTTTTGCAGGTGGACACTTGCCAAGAGGAAGGTGCAGTGGCAACCTGTTCCAGCCCCAGCATTTCCTCTACTCTTGCTACTCTCTCCTTCTGCTAATTCCACCCCTTAAAGCCTTCAAAAACTAGCTTTCCATATTTAAAAAATCTTAATCTCTAAATCCCTTCCTTTCTATTTCAACACTACATAGATGAGACACACTCAAAATGAGATGTACTAAGTCAAATGCTGCTCTGCAAGTATTTTTACTCTGTAGCTTGAGTCCTGTTTTTCTTTTCTTTTTTTTTTTTTTTTAAGATTTTATTTATTTATTTGTCAGAGAGAGAGAGAGCAAGAGCGAGCACAGGCAGACAGAGTGGAAGGCAGAGTCAGAGGGAGAAGCAGGCTCCCCGCGGAGCAAGGAGCCCGATGTGGGACTCGATCCCAGGACGCTGGGATCATGACCTGAGCCGAAGGCAGCTGCTTAACCAACTGAGCCACCCAGGCGTCCCGAGTCCTGTTTTTCTTAACGATAATTCTAGAAGGGTCGTGCTTTTAATTCTTATCCTGAGAATCAGCAAAGTGCTCTGCTGGATGGATTTCAATGTATGGCTTTAATTAACTGCCCGCAAAGTTGAGAATAAATTCTCACAGGAGTGAGTTGCAGTGTGAGTCCAACTAAGTTAGAGTTTCAGGTCTAGCCCCACGTCGACCATTAACAAGTTATGCTACCTAAGCTCTTGAACCTCATTCATTCAAGAACACAAATGCTTATTTTTGAATACAAAGGTAGAAGTCTCAGTCACTAGTCCTAAAGAGCAAATCCCCTGGGCGGAAAAGATGCACCTCTATGAGGTGAGAAAGCAATACCAGGCAAAATACACTCAAATACAAGACTGATTAGCACAGTGTGCCAGTTGGGGTGAATCAGAATACATACAAATCTGGGGCCCTAGTCTAAAGAGAGGCTAGATACAGTACCCCCTCCCACCCCAAATTAGCCCAATTTCTAACATACCTGTAAGGAAAGCAAATCCAGCAAGAAGTCCCAGTCTTTTTTGCTCGGTTTCATGGCTATGAGGCGTTGTCATCAGCCAGATCATCAACCCCAGAGAGCCCAAGGCAGAGAGCAGGCCAGCCTGTCAAATCCAGAGTTAATAATGAAGTACTGGAAATACCAAATTTATTCTGCAGACCTTACTGGGATCAAATATTCATCTGAACTTCCCAATATTTCCCTCTAACCTGGAGGTTGTGGAAAGGCAGAGAAGGCTAAAGAGAAACTAGAAGTCCTGCAGGACAGGGCTAGGACGACTGTGGTGGATACTAGAGGCTCTTCTTCTTTTTTTTAAAGATTTTATTTATTTATTTATCTATCTGGCAGAGATCACAAGTAGGCAGAGAGGCAGGCAGAGAAAGAGAGGGAAGTAGGCTCCCTGCTGAGCAGAGAGCCCAATGCACGACTGGATCATCCCAGGACCCTGAAATCATGACCTAAGCCGAAGGCAGCAGCTTAACCCACTGAGCCACCCAGGCGCCCCTAGAGGCTCTTCTGACCCAGGTAGTCCATCAGCCACAACTTCCCAAGTCAAACTACAAATCTTGTCCAAGAAAAAGATGAATCAAAGTGACAAGTGTTTGAAGCACTTTCTAATCTGTAGGACAAGTAGGAACGATCCCTTTTTGATCACTTTAAAACACACACACAAATATATATACCCATACAGAGAAAAATGACTGAGAGGTGCTAGAGACTAAATGCTTATGCTCCCCCCAAATTCATGTGCTGATATTTCAAGGTGTGTAGGGGGTGGAGAGGAGGGTCTTTGGAAGGTGATTAGGTCATGAGGGTGCAACCTTCGTTAGTGTCCTTACAACAGAGATCCCAGAGCTCTCCTGCCCCTTCTGTGAAGATGCAGTGAGAAGACAGTCATTTACACGGGAAGCAGGACCTCCCCACACAACGTATCTGCTGGTGACATAACCTTGGACATCCAGCCTCCCAAACTGTGATAAACATTTGCTGTTTAAGCTACTCAGCCTAGGTGTTCTGTTAAAGCAGCCTCAATGGACTGAGGCAGAGTAAGAATCAAAATGTTAGGTTATGTCCGGGTGTTTTTATTTCCTTCTTATCACTAGTCTGTTTTCTAAATGCTCTACAATGAACGTGCATTAGTTTTCTAAGAGAAAAAAAAAATTTTTTTTTAAATATTTTATTTATTTGACAGAAAGCAAGACAAGAGAGCACAAGCAGGGGGAATGGCAGAGGGAGAGGGAGAAGCAGGCTCCCCGCTAAGCAGGAAGCCCGATGCAGGGCTTGATCCCAGGATCCTGGGATCATGACCTGAGCCGGAGGCAGACGCTTAATGACTGAGTCACCCAGGAGCCCCAGTAAAAATATTCTTTAAAAAAAGAAAGAAGAAGGAGGAGGAAGTGGGAAAAGCTATAGTCAATTAGAAAGAGAAGAAAATAATGAAGGAGGTATGTACATACTGAAGTTCCTTCCTTCCTTTAAAAGCATAGCTGGTCTTCATTTCTCACAGTTATGGTCTATAAAGTTACTGTGAATAATGAATTAATAATACTGAACAACTGCTCCTGAGAAAAATAAAGATTTAAATTCTCACATACCTCTGCTTACATTTTCTTCAACTGAAAAATACATGTTTTATGTGTGTTTATGTTTAAGGACACTTTATTTGATATATACTGTTGGTTCACCAACCTGTAACTCATGACCAACACACCATAAACTCAAGCCTGAACAAAGCTTACCTAATACACATATTTTCTCCATAAGACACATCACAGTCTCAATGTACTTTTTTCTTTTTTAAAAAGATTTTATTTATTTGACAGACAGAGATCACAAGTAGGCAGAGAGGCAGGAAGAGAGAGAGGAAGGGAAGCAGACTCCCCACCGAGCAGAGCTTGATCCCAGGATCCTGAGATCATGACCTGAGCTGAATTAACCCACTGAGCCACCCAGGTGCTCCTCAGTGTACTTTTTTTTTTTTTTTTTTTTTTTTTGCACTCAGGAACACTAGACAGCACTCTAGCACTATGCCTGGGGTCCATTTTAAATAAAGATATCACCACCAAAATCACAAAAATGCAAAAAATGTAGCACTACATAGACCATGAAAAAGATCCTTGTTTATACTACAAGAGTTTGAAGTAGGGCAGTGTGGCACCTTGTTCAACCTCAGCTGGAACACGGCTGTATGCAACTCAAAGTTTTTGCCGTTCTGCTTAGGACTGCGAATGTCTGCAAAAGCACCGTAGGTACTGACTTTAGGGTTACAAATAGATTTTAGCAAGTAGGTAAGTTCATAAACATAGAATCCATAAATAATGATAACTGCATTTTACTACATTGCTTAAAAACAAAACAACAAAATGAAACCAAAACACACACACACAAAACCCCCCCGAAAACAAAGAACACCCACAACCGGAAACCAAAATGGCCACTCTTGCCTAGAAATTGGAGTATGTTTTAGTCTAAACTCCAGGGATCAAAGTCTTATTCTCTAAGTATCTAGAGTAATTTTTCATACAACCCCTGCCAGGAGATGCCTGAGCACAGGGACAGTTCTCAGTATTGCAAATGCCAACACAGACACACTCTCTGCACTTACACAAAAAAGGACATTTGCAAAGGCCAAGTCGTGGTTAGTGGGAACTTCAAACTTTTTGATTATTCATCAACTGTCCTTTTTATTCCTACTGGCCAACTGAAGGTCTCTTTCAACACAGGAAGGTGAGTTACTGAAGGTTCTCATGCAACTATGCAGATGTAAGTGCATCAGCAAATAAAATTAAGTCAAATCCTTGAAGGTCTCGACCCTGCCTCTCCTGATAATCGTACAATCAGTGGTCTGTATCTAAGAACCCCATAATCACAAGCAAATAGAGAAGGGAGGAAAAGATAAAAAGGCTACTGCGCAAACCCCAGCACACACATCATGCCACAACTTAAAGGACTGGGGTCTTACGTATTGCCTGCACACCATTCCGTGTCCAGGTTAAGACATTGTTTTCAGCACCTAGAGAGGGCATTATCTACCAGAAAATTTAAATGGCTCCGCATGTCCATAGTTACCAGCTGGCTCTGGCTGAGTTCAGATCACAAACTACAGAAAAGGATTACAAAGAGGTACAGGCTTGCACCACCCTGCTGCGCTAGTTTCTACATTTACTAAATTTATGCCACATACATTTGCCATCTACATTTACTAAATTTACTAAATTTATGCCACAGCAACACTACGAGAGAAAGTGCTCTTACCTGAAGGAAGTGAGTGACCACGTGGACATAGGCCCCCGCGGCCGCCACGAACATACAGAGGGCAAAACTGGCATAGACCTTCTTCAGGTGCTGCTGTGTCGATGGGGTTCTGGGAAAGAATGTTAGTAACAGCCATTATTCTGGGACCAATTTTATTTCTAAGCTAATAATCATTTCCCTCTCTTCTTCCCAGGGAGTATGTATAAGTTATAATCTAAAAAAAAGAATGCCTTGAAAATAGATGAATTGAGAATCTTAAATGCAGGGTAGGAGCCAAAGGTCCCAAATTATGAATAATCAGTACCCAAACTAGAATATCTAAATGGTTTCTCAGTGACTACAGGCAGCCTTTAGAATCTAGGTGCTTTTTGGGGCGCCTGGGTGGCTCAGTGGGTTAAGCCGCTGCCTTCAGCTTGGGTCATGATCCCAGGGTGCTGGGATTGAGCCCTGCATCGGGCTCTTGGCTCAGCAGGGAGCCTGCTTCCTCCTCTCTCTCTGCCTACTTGTGAACTCTCTCTGTCAAATAAATAAATAAAATATTAAAAAAAAAAAAAGAATCTAGATGCTTTTATTAGATCCTGTGGATTCTAACAAAGTTAATATGGTAGTTAATACATATAAAAGCTAATAAACTAGGAAAAGGAACAAGATATGAAAGGAAATATAATAAACTGAAGTCAAGATCATAACACTTACATGTGGGAAAATTTTAAGAGTGCATCAAAGTTGATCTTCCGATCAAATATGTTCATGATGCCAGAGTCTGTGGGACACAGCCTCCGCTCTGTAGAATTAAGGATAAAAAGAAGGTTATTTTACAGATACAAGGATATACAAAATAACATAAACAACTTTCTCATGAAAAACAGCAACATCCAAGTTTGGAAAATTAAAGTTACCTAAAATCCCACTGTCCTGACGCAGCCATTTTCATTTTTATGCATTTCCTTCTAAGATACATTTGCAATTATACTCCACCATTTTAAAGGACACAGAAGAAATGAAGCCATCTTCTTCTCACGAACTATTTTCTTACTACCATTTGATTTCTATTCCTTCAGAAAGTAACTGTCCCTTTAATAGATAGTTTCTTCCCTTGAGAAATTACCAGTTAGGAGTTAGTTAAAGGAACCCAGTGACTGGAACATAAGGTGATATTTATTTTTATTCTATTTTTTGATGGAAGGGAGAGGGTAAGGAAGAGGGAGAAAGAGAATCCGCAGCTTCCACCCTGAGATCAAGACCTGAGGCAAAATTAAGACTGGAACTTAATTAAGCACCCCTACAACATAAAGCAATTTTATTTCACTGTTTCGAGATGCTACGGAATTCTCTCAGCAAAGACAAAGAACCTTAAAAGGGGATAGAGGGGGGAGGGAGGAAAGAAGGAGCTGGGCCTGGTACTACGTCCCGAGTTTAATTTTTTAAAAAAAATTTTTAACAGATTTTATTTATTTGACGGAGAGATAGAGAATGAGCAGGGGGAGCAGCAGAGAGAGAGGGAAAATATGCCCCCTGCCGAGCAAGGACCACCCCCCCACCCCACCTCCACCAACGTGGGGATCCCAGAACCCTGGGATCATGACGAAGGCAGGCACTTAACCGCTTAAGTGACTGAACCACCCAAGCGTGCCAGGTCTTGAATTTTAAATATATGTAAATATATGTAGAAACTTTCCATCCAATGCATGTTAAAACTGAACTGAAAGGGATTTACAATTTAAAAAAAAAAGAAAAGTTCCTCTGTGAAAAAGTAATTTGTGCAGAAATGAATTTTTTTTAGATAATTTCATAAACTTTACCACAGAAGAGTTGGAATAGTACAAAGAATTCCTAGAAACTCTTTACCCAAATTTTCCGTTAATATTTCACCATAGGTGCTTTATCCCCTCTCTATGTAACAGTATATAGAGACTAAAATATTTTTCTCCCGGGCGCCTGGGTGGCTCAGTGGGTTAAGCCGCTGCCTTCGGCTCAGGTCATGATCTCAGGGTCCTGGATCGAGTCCCGCATCGGGCTCTCTGCTCAGCGGAGAGCCTGCTTCCCTCTCTCTCTCTCTGCCTGCCTCTCCATCTACTTGTGATTTCTGTCAAATAAATAAATAAAATCTTTTAAAAAAAAAATAAATAAAATAAAATATTTTTCTCCCAACCTTACAAGTACCCCTAAGTATTTGTGTGTACACCTGAAAACCATAATCAAATCCAGGCAATTAACACTGACACAATACTATTATCTGATATATACACCCTATTCAGATCTTGCCAACTGTCCCAATATGTCACAGAAAGGACGTTTTTAACTGAACTATACCCAGGTTACATGCCATCAATACCATCAAGTTGAGATCTTAAATTTTGTTCCCTCCTCTACTGCACATGCAATCCTAAAAAAACAAAAACAAACAAAAAAACCTACACTCAATCTATAGATTAAAAAAAAAACCCCGGGGCGCCTGGGTGGCTCAGTGGGTTAAAGCCTCTGCCTTTGGCTCAGGTCATGATCCCAGGGTCCTGGGATCGAGCCCCGCATTGGGCTCTCTGCTCAGCAGAGAGCCTGCTTCCCTCTCTCTCTCTCTGCCTGCCTCTCCATCTACTTGTGATCTCTGTCAAATAAATAAATAAATTTAAAAAAAAAAAAAAACCTAATCAAGAATTTTCATCTTTCCTAAATATCAATCTTCTGCAATCACCTAGATTCTTATTAGACCCATAATGCCTATTCATTTCAAATTGACCAAAAAACGGGAACGGGGTGGTATCAAAACACAAAGCTAAGTAGTTTGAAAGACCAGCCAACTAGTCACGCCGATCCTAATGAGCACTTAGCCCAATACTCAGCAAAACTAATCTGGGCAATAAAAATTACAATCCCAAAATGACTCCTGAGAAATCCTGCGCCAGTGGAAAGATGCCAATCTTTTGGTTCACACACATCATTACCATTTGTTTCCTGAGGCTCGCTCTCTCACAAATGCAACCATTACAATGGCTAGCTTGCTCTCTCTTGATTTCCTTTTTCCTTTCCCACTAATATCCTACTCACCTCAATTTTTTTTGTTAGTTCTGTTCTTAAGGATGGATATACAGTGAGAAGCTGCAGAATGTAAGCTGCTCACCCCTCTAAGTCACAGGGCTCCCGGCCCTCCTGATCTAGATGGTGCAATTATTGCAGTCTGTTGCAGGACCAACCAAGGTATTTCATAACCATGATGAACTCACATCCTCTAGAGAGCACACTTACAGGATGGCAGAATCCAGCACCTGGGAAGTGTCTTTGTTCAAGGCTTCCATTAACACCCTTAATGACATCCCTAGACAGAACTTGCAACAATTCTGAAGCAACCTTCAGAGCCAAGTTTCTCAGTATTTGCAACAACAACACTGAAGCACCTCTTGCTTCCAATTTCAAGAGTTAAAAAAAAAAAAAAAAAAAAGGATTGGGGAGGGGGATTATGAATGGGTTTAGCAGTGTAAATCCTCAAATACCCAGGGGACTATTAGTCAGAAAGGGGCAACAGGCTGTAACCAGACCCCACTGTGTGGAAACAATGGGAGGGGATAATGTCAGAAAGTCCTCTTTCCCAGTTTGCTCTCTGGCATTTCCCAGGGGGTACTGCCTCTTAAAACTGCTGATGGAGGGGTGCCTGGGTGGCTCAGTGGGTTAAAGCCTCTGCCTTCAGCTCAAGTCGTGATCTCAGGGTCCTGGGATCAAACCCCAGGTAGGGCTCTCTGCTGAGCAAGGAGCCTGCTTCCTCCTCTCTCTCTGCCTGCCTCTTTGCCTACTTGTGATCTCTGTCAAATAAATAAATAAAATCTTAAAAAAAAAAAACAAAAAACAAAAAACTGCTGATGGAAAAACCAAAACTATCAAAAGGTAGTGAGGACATGAGAGAGTATCAAATAGCAATTTCTCCATGATTTAATATTGCCTTGTGGTATAAAATAAATAAAAAATAAACCAAATAAAACCAGTTTTCTAACACCAGTACTTATTCTAAAATTTAAGTGCAATATGTAAGAATCAAATTTTCTAGATACAAAGGCACACAAGCAGTTTTTTTTGAGAGTGTGTGCATGTAAACACACAAGTATTGGGGTGGGGGGGCAGAGAGGGAGAGAAGATTCTAAGCAGGCTCCAAGCTCAGTGTAGAGACTGATGCAGGGATCAATCCCATGACACTGAACATTATGACCTGAGCCAAAATCAAGAGTCAGATGCTTAACCGAATGAGTCCCCCAGAAGCCCCAAGGCATATAACAATTTTAATGATAGCTTTGTAGGGGAAAAACACAATAAAGTATACATTTATTAAATGACATAATATGTACAGGACACAAGTTATTTCAGAACTGTTAAAACATGGGAAGGTGGGCGCCTGGGTGGCTCAGTGGGCTGGGCCTCTGCCTTCAGCTCGGGTCATGATCTCAGGGTCCTGGGATCGAGTCCCACCTCGGGCTCTCCCACATCTGCTTTCTCCTCTCTCTCTCTCTGCCGCTCTGCCTACTTCTGATCTCTCTCTGTCAAATAAATAAAATCGTAAAAAAAAAAAAAAAAAAGACATGAGAAGGAAAAAGTTAGGTCTTAGAATCAAGGAAATGGGATAGTTCACTCTATGTTCCAAACAGAGAGGAACTACTATACAGATGAGTAGAGTCAAAAGGGTTCTTAAAGTTTTGCCAGAGGGATTAAGCTAACCAAGCTTCTATCTTAGCCTCAACTGCTCAACTGAGCCACCCAGGCACCCACAATTTTTTTAAGACTTGATTTATTTATTTGACAGAGAGATAGCATAAGTAGGCAGAGCAGCAAGCAGAGGGAAAGGGAGAAGCAGGCTCTCGGGTGAGCAGGGAGCCTGATGTAGGTAGGGCTGGATCCCAGGACCCTGGGATCATAACCTGAGCTGGAGGCAGCCGCTTAATCAACTGAGCCACCCAGATGCCCCAAAACAATCACAATTTTTTAAAAAACCCTTAGCTTTGAAAGATAAAAGCCTGCTGATTATTGGGCAGCAGGCTGCCTTAATGTATACAATTTAAAAACAAAAGCAGAAAGTCAGGGGCACCTGGGTAGTTCAATTCATACAGCCTCCAACTCTTGATCTCAGGGTCATGAGTTCAAGCCCAATATTAGGTGTGGAGCCTATGTTAAAAAAAAAAGTATTTTTTTTTTAGAAATACAGCACCATCCCAGGGTCCTGGGATCCAACCCTGTATCAGGCTCTCTGCTCAGCGGGGAGCCTGCTTCCCTTCCTCTCTCTCTGCCAAATAAATAAATAAAATCTTAAAAAAAAAGAAAGAAAGAAAGAAAGAAATACAGCAAGTCAAAGAAACATTATTCACACATTTAATTAAACATTTAGTTTGTGAATTATATGGTTCCTCATTCCTGTCATAATTCGACCATTTGGAGTCCTCTTCCCACATATCCAGAAGGAACCAACTGATACTTAAGAGAAGAAAACCCCTCTATGGTTATTAAAAAGCTTGGGTGCGGGAGAGGCAGCAGAATTGTTTTTTTTTTTTGGAAGTTCTTCCTACTGAAAAGCTTTCAGACTCTGTATAACCAAGTATCTAGAATAGTAGGTAAGAGCTTGGCTTGCTGCAAGCTCTTGAATCCTAACTGGTATTTCCTTAGCTGTGTGACCCACACCAAGTTTCTGGCACTTGAACCTCACTGTGCTTTAGTTTCTTCATTTGCAGAGAGTAAAATATAATAATCTCTACTTCATAGGCTTGAGATTGATAATACAAATAAAGTGCTTAGAACAGTGCTTCATACAGGGGTGCCTGGGTGGCTCAGCTAGTTAAGCATCTGACTCTTGACTTAGGCTCAGGTCACGATCTCATGCCTGTGCCAGGCATGGAATCTGCTTAAGATTCTGCCCCTACCTCTCCCTCTGCCTATGCCCTTCTTCCCCCCCCACCTACTATCTCATGCATACGTGCTTCCTCTCTTTAAAAAAAAAAAAAAAGGGGCGCCTGGGTGGCTCAGTGGGTTAAGCCGCTGCCTTCGGCTCAGGTCATGATCTCAGAGTCCTGGGATCGAGTCCCGCATCGGGCTCTCTGCTCAGCGGAGAGCCTGCTTCCCTCTCTCTCTCTGCCTGCTCTCCATCTACTTGTGATTTCTCTCTGTCAAATAAATAAATAAAATCTTTAAAAAAAATAAATAAATAAATAAATAAATAAATAAAAAAATAGTGCTTCATACATAAGACTGGCTCCATAAGTTAACTATTGTTGTTACCAGTGTAAATACTCATTACTCTTGTGTTTTCAGTGCATTATTTTCCCCTAGTTTTATAAAACACTTATTGTAGGTCTAATTTTCATATACCCTATATATTAATTTTTTAAAATATTATTCGACCACTAACTCACAGCTAACTATATCCTGAAGGCTTAATATTTACCCAAATAAATAAAATTAAATTGGGGGAGAGGGAAGAGTCTAAGAAACTTATGAAATAAAATTTAAAGGAATTTGATAAATCTTTTTACTAGCTGAAGTTACTTTTGTTTAAATGCCATGTCTCTCCTTGGGCACATTTATACCGCACCTCCTGTCCCACAGGGCCACAAGGTGTTTTGAGACACCCTAATAACCACTAAGTGAGAATCCATTGTGAAAGAGAATTTGATGAAGTAAATGGTGATTAGCTTGATGCTTTCCTTGTCATCCCTAAAGGTAGGTCAGTTTGGTTTCAGGAAGTCCAAAGAACTGTTTTGACAGGCCTGCGCTCTGGTAGTCCTAGATATGAACCCTAGATGTCCCAGCCCCTCCCTTAATTTGGGCCCAAACTCCTGGGCTAGCTAGGTTA
Organism: Mustela nigripes; assembly: GCF_022355385.1. Lineage (NCBI taxonomy): Eukaryota > Metazoa > Chordata > Mammalia > Carnivora > Mustelidae > Mustela > Mustela nigripes. Next base: position 84,879,018 of record NC_081562.1, on the reverse strand, counting down.
GCTAGCTAACACTGGATCCCGTCTCTCCACGGTGCTGCCGCAGAACCAAGCCAGTAACTCGAGATGGAATGCCTACAGCCTTCAATACATTATTGGTTTTTAAAGATTTTATTTATTTATTTGACAGAGAGGGACATAGCAAGAGAGGGAATACAAGCAGGGTGAGTGGAAGTGGGAGAGAAGCAAGCTTCCCACTGAGCAGGAGCCCCAACGTGACACTGGATTCCAAGGACCCTGGGATCATGACCTGAACTGAAGGCAGATGCTTAACAACTGAGCCACCCAGGGGACCCAATAAATTATTTTTTTATATTGGGTTTTGACACTACTGAATCTCTCTACAACAAGTGTTTGACAGACTGAATCATAGAGAGGCCCCAGTGTCCTAAATATACTCATTTTCCAGTGTAAGCCAGTAATCCCTCCCGAATAACAACATATTTAGCCCAAGTGAGAGCAAGCATAGATGAAGATAAAGAGCACACCCATTCAATTCTCATTCCTGAAGATCTTTTTAAGTGTTCTGGAATCCAGTTCATTGTGCAGAATCTTGAGAGCAGAGCTTGCATCTGATTCAGCTTCTATCCCCCCATATTTAAGCACAACCAGGAGTCACCAAAGCAAATGCAGACCCCATTACCTAATCAGGAGTGTTGCAACCTCAAATCAACACTTCCCAGCTGGCTTAAAGGGGAAATGATCTTAAGGAGTAACTTGAGTGGCCCTAAAAGCCAATCTCTAGTCTTTCTCTCCGTGGTTTGAACACTGTCTTTGGAAATCAAAAATGTGTTTAATACTAAAGCTACTTCATGAAACTTGGTTAGAAACTCTGGGAGGGCAGGGAGCACCTGGGTGGCTGAGTTAGTTAAATGTCTGCCTTCGGCTAAGGTCGTGATCTCGAGGTAGTGGGACTGAGTCCCACATCTGGCTCCCTGCACTGAAGGGAGTCTGCTTCTCCCTCTCCCTCTGCCCGTGCTCACTCTCTCAAATAATAAATATATCTTAAAAAAAGAACTCTGGGGGAACAAAACAGGGTGAAGTGGAAGACACTACTAACATCTTCTACAGTCAAGTCAAAGGGGCAAAGGAAAATTTAGCAGACAGAACATCAAGAGAATACTCAGTATTTTCCCAAAGGAGACTAATACCCTTGGGTAGTTTATGAAATAAAGTGAAACTTCAGGTCAGCAGCAGTACTTTCTATAATACATTTCTATAAAACTTTACAACTTTTAAAGTGCTTTTATATACACTATCTCCTTTGATCATCACACCAATCCATAAAGAAAGGGCAAAAATGATTAGTCTCACTTTAAAAAGAAAGTTCCAAAAGGCAGTGTTAATAGTGGCAGGAGCACTGGCTTTGGAGTCACAAATCCTACCATTTTCTACCACGGAACTCTGGGAAAATCATTTCACCTAAGGTCATCTGGGCTTTCTTATCTGTATGATAAGGATGATTAAATAACACCAGCTCTACCAAACTTACTGAATGCCAGTAAAAAAAAAAAAAAAAAAATCTGTGGGACAGATAAAAAGTACAGCATAGAGAAAAGCAGTCAACGATACTGTAACAGCCCCATATGGTGGGACCGTAGCTACCCCTGCGGTGAGCACAGCATAATGTACAGACTTGTTGAATCACTATGTCCTTCACCTGAACTAAAAAAAAAAAAAAAAAAGAAAAAGAGGAAGAAAACGAAAAGCTGCGTGAAATCACTGTGAAGTGCTAAAAAGACATTAGTATCGACTTACCAACACCACAAAGTTAAACAGTAGAGCCAGAACCACATTAGGGGCCTTATGACCTCTAATGCCTGGTGCTCTCCCTACTATTATGCCCTATAGTAGAAAAGCAAGTTTTCATGAAGGCAGTTCCAGCCACAGGCCAAGAGAAATTTTAAAAATATTAACACATGCTGATTCTTATTACACTTCTCTGTATTTTTCAGCACTTCTATGATAAGCTTGAACTATATGCATAACCAGGAAAAAAACAGAAATGCTGACTAATATCTAGACTAATTTCACCTTTCTTATTCTTAGAAGAGTAAGACTTCAGTCACATCAATAGCACGAAAAGGAGAGGGGTTCCTGGGTGGCTCAGTCGTTCAGCGTCTGCCTTCGGCTCAGGTCATGATCACAGTGTCCTGGGATCAAACCCCACACTGGGCTCCCTGCTCAGGGAGAAGCCTGCTTCTTCCTCTGCCCCCCCCCCCCACTTGTGCTCCCTCTCTCACTGTCTCTCTCTCTCTGGCAAATAAATAAATAAATATCTTTAAAAAAAAATAGTAGGGAAGGGAGAGAGGAAGAAAAGAGGGTTCACTCAGCCATGTTTCCACAAGATGAATAATGGAAGAAGGAAACTGAATACAAATTACAGAGAGTGTTTCTCAAGGATTTCACCACTGTATCCCCACTGGAAGAAAATGGAAAATCTAAATTATAAACATATTCTTGAAGACAAAACAAGAAATACTGGACAAGAGAAATAAACCACCAAAGAGAGTAAACCTAGTAATAATTACAGAAGTAAGTGTTATCTGCAGAAGCCACAAGAACTCGGTTATGCAACGGAAATAATCTTGCTTGAACTGAATTCTTAAACTACACATTCAACCAGAAGATAAAGTAAACCTACATATCAATAAATAACTAGAAAAGTCTATTCACCATTAACTTTCAGCCTTATAATCTTTGTATTTCAGGCACAGTCAGTTCTTGTACTGAGTTACACATTCACAAGTTAACTATTGCTAGAACAGTCTCAAGTTCAAAGAGGTTTTTGGTACTGTTCTTCGGTCAGTGAAAGGCTGAGGGGGTAGGCAATGGGCTGGCACTGAGTAACAATTCCACACTTGATAAATACACAAAAATACCAAAGCCTACCATAACTCCAACAAGTAGGTCCAAGAAAAAAACGTCCAACGACGCCCTTCCTGTGCTCACTCTGAGAAAGACGCCCACAAGGCTCGGGACCAAGCAAAGCCAAGGCCACCTCACCTGTCCAAAGGTAATCAATCAGACCGGAACGGGGCTGGAAAACCAGGAAGGATCTTCTCACCTCCTGCCTCTGCTTTCGGCTTCCAAGGAACTAAGGAGCTTCGCGTGTCACAGAGGAGTGTGACATCACCCGCCTGGCCGTGACAGGGCAACCTGCCTGACCAGGCCCTTTGTCCCGGCCCTCGCGGCTCACCCCCAAGGGGCCCAGCCAGAGGGCCCACAGCAGAGAAACAACCAGTCGGGTGAAGCAGGGGTGACCACAAACGCGGGAGGTTTCGCTTTCATTAGCCTCGGAAGGAAGGGATGGGGGATATGGCCTGAATTCAAGTAGTCGAGGCTGGGCCAAAGGGCTTCAGCGCCTACTCCTGGAGGGTGGACGGGGGGAGGGGAAGAAAAGGAACGCAGAGTAGGAGGAAGGAAGACGGACTAACAAGCACCCTTGGCTAGCACTTGCGTTCACAGCGGGAGCCTCGACGTCCCCCAAAACCCAGCGGACGCGCCCCAACCCCTCCCCCGCTCCGGTACGGTAGGGTTGCGCATGCGCAGTACTAGTTCCCGAGCTTCTCCCCTCCCTGCGCAGTCCAGTCGCGGAGCAAGGCCCCATTCGCCGAAGGTGCAGTCTGTCCGAAAACCGACACTATTCCCACTCTTGCTCAGACAATAATCGCCAGCCCCCTGTCCATTTCTCCGCCTTAAGCAGTCCCAGCTTCAGACGTACGTTCTTACCAGCCTCCTAAGAGCCTACACAGCTCTCCTCACACCGGATGTGCTTCTGACCCTCCCAGAGTCCGCTCTAGACTCTTTACCCAAGCGTCTGCCCCTCGAGGGAAGCTCCGCCCCTGCGTTCGGCTTAAGGCCAGTCCTCATTGGCCCCTGGCCGCACCTCTGCCTTCCTATTGGATTTACGTGCGTAAACAACGGCGGCTTACTTCAGCACCATTAGCTGATGCGCTTGTCGATCAAGACTCGGGCCACCAACCGGCGTCGTGGTAAAAGGTCTCCGCCTCTTCCTCCGTAGTTACGTAGGACCGTGGTCTCAAGCCGCCCCTAGTGGAGAAAGTGAAGAAGGGACAGGCCCCACCCAAGATACCTGGCGTGTCACCGAGCCCCCGCGACGCATGACAGGATAGCGCAATCAAGTCCCGGGATTCTGGTTTTAGCCTTCTCATGGAATGTTAAAGGGAGATAGAGATTCGAATAACTCGTAAAAAAAGGCCGATCTTCCTTGAATCTAGCGGGCCTTAGGCTTCAGAGCACTTTTGAGTCTCTGCGAATCGTACGTGAATGCGAGGAGCACAGAGCAGTCCCAGTCCTGCACCGGAAACACCGACACCCTCTAGCCCAAAAGGTGGTCTTGGGGCCGCGTGCGGGGCTGTTGGGCTTCCAGGGTCACCTTGCCTGCTTGGAGGAGAAGGCAACAACTTCACAGTCACTCCGGCCTGTGGAGTAGGGTGGATGGGAGAGGCAACGAGGGCGGCAACCCGGCAGAACTGCCCAGGCCGCCCGGGAAGAAACTAAACCAAGGGAGATCAAAGGGCTGAGCTCCCCAAGAGCTTGTAGGGGCCAAGAAGCACCACGGTGCGAGAACTTCACGTAAGGAGGTGTGAAGCTAATTTAAAAAAAAAAAAAAAGTTCCTACACTATCAATGTTTTAAATTACTTTTTTACTATTTTACCTAATATCTCTATAAAAATAGTACAAAATTGACATATGAAGAGGCAAAGAGTATGTAGACCCAAAAAAATGTAGAAAAAGAGAGCTTATAGTGGTTGCCAGATAAAAATATTTTTTGGGTTTTGTTTCCTTTTTTTTTCTGAATTGTGTGATGTTTTTCGTTTTGTCAGCATCTTAAAATGGGCAATGCTTCTATTTCTCATTATAAATAAATATTGACTATTATATAACTTCATATTCTATTTCTTTTTTTTTTTTTTTAAGATTTTATTTATTTGTAAGAGAGCACAAGCAGGGGCAGCAGCAGGTAAAGCAGGCAGAGGGAGAAGTAAGCTCCCTGCTGAGCAGGAAGCCTGATGTGAGACTCAATTCCAGGGCTCTGGAATCATGACCTGAGCCAAAGGCAGATGCTTAACCAACACTCAAGCATCCCTCATATTCTATTTCCTAAATACAGCCCCACAATTGCATATTTTTTAGGCTGCACAGAATACAGATTTACCCCTCTCATTTTATAGATGAGGAAACAGGCCTCTGACTGAAAAACTTTTGGCAAAGTAAGGGAAGAAATGTAGATTAAGCATTGGATGAATGGAGATGAGATCAGAATCTATCCTTCTAGAAGGATTAGAACAGTTATCCTTTCAGTAAAGAATACAAATGTGCAGGATATGATTCTTGGTACCCAAACTTGGGTATGCAATAAATATACTTTTACTTTCTACAGTACAACCTAATATTTACTCTGAATCTCATTCCATCAGAGTGGGTGAAAATAATTATTGTCTTTCTTAGGGTTTCTCTCCCCACCCCACCCTTATGTCTGCTACATTTCTTGGGCTAAAGTGCTTGGGAATGGGGCCTACCTGCTTCTTGGTGGTCAGTCCACACAAGCTGCCGTAGAGGTTTTTACCTTTGTACTAGCGCAGCAGCTCTATTCCATGCCGTAGTTAAGGCACAAGAAACTTTTGTCATGCTAGTGTTGAATTCTCCACCTAGAAGAATTAAGTTGCTAAGGAATTGGTCTGTTCAGTATTGACCAATAGAGGTTACTCATCCACTGGTGACAGATTATTCATTCCCTTCCAGCTCAGGGTCTCTCATGAAGTTGCAGTCAGCTGTCAGCTGTCAGCAGGGGCTGTAGTCATCCAAAGACTTGAGTGAGGATGGAAGAATTGCTTCCAAGGTAGCTCACTCCTATAGCTGACAATTAGGTCCTAGCTGTTAACTTGAAGGCTGAGTTCCTCTGCATGTGGGCTCCTCCTTAGGGCTGCTTGAAGGTCCTTGTAGCAAGAGAAGTGGCTGCTTCTCTTCCAGAGTGAGAAATCCCAGTAATGAGAATTAGATGGAGGGACGCCTGGGTGGCTCAGTTGGTTAAGCAGCTGCCTTCGGCTCAGGTCATGATCCCAGCGTCCTGGGATCGAGTCCCACATCGGGCTCCTTGCTCCGCAGGGAGCCTGCTTCTCCCTCTGACTCTGCCTTCCACTGTGTCTGCCTTTGCTCGCTCTCGCTCGCTCTCTCTCTGACAAATAAATAAATCTTTAAAAAAAAAAAAAAAGAATTAGATGGAAACTCTCTTTAAAACTTAGCCTCATAAATCACAGAGCAATCACTTCCTTATAATAACACTCTATTCCCAGGCTCTTGCCCTGGATCCTGTGCCCCAGAGGGCCTCAGTTTTGGAGGGCCTTCCTGTAAATATTCTAGGTGTCCCTTATGTGCCTGGGACCAGCCAGAGCCAGCAGTGCTATTAAGAGGAGCCCAGACCAGTCCCCGAAAGAGCCCTGACCCCACTTTCTCTCCTTCATGGCATTCTCTAATCCCATGTTGCCTGAGAAACTCTGGAACTCATGTCTATGGGGTCATCCCAAGGGCCTGAGACCACGTCTCAGTTTTAACAGGGCGTCCTGAGGAGCCAACTGCTCTTTCTGGCCAGCACAGTATTCCTTTTGCGGAATCAGGTGAGATTATCTCTGGGATGGTGCTGATAACACTATCTGTAGTCACATGGAAGATGAGGTCAGGCCTCTGGTCTACGAACAGAGTTTCCCCAGCCCTTGGATTTGAGTCGTATATGTGGGTCCCTGCCTTGACCCTCTCTTTTCAGTGTTCTGACTGTGGAGCTACTGGTGGTCCATAGTGCCAGAGGACAGTAGAGAGGCACCCGGCATCTTTTCTCTTGTATCACTGCATACCATTGCCCCAGTGTCTAATCCACCACTGGCACCCAGGGCAGTAACTCCATTCCCTCCAAAGGCCCTGGGACACATATCAGGCAGTCATTTGGGAGCAGCCCCACCTTCTCCTCCAATATCATTTTGAGGTGCTTTTGAGACTGTCACTTCACGGTACCAATAGGCCCTTTCCAACTGATGTCCTCTTTTGTTTCAAAATGATGTGGTGAAAAAAAAAATGATGTGGTGATAAAATGCCCCTCCCATGTCAGTCTTAATTCATGCCATATGAGGCATGCACAAATGGCCTCAGCTGTCTTGCTGCACCTGTGGATCTCCCCACATATATTCCCTGTTTCTGGTGGTGTATGGAAGATAGGGATGCGGTCAACATTGAAAGAAATCAGTCTGGAAATGCTATGATTATAGGATACAAGAGAAGACATGGTGGGAATAGGTGTTGGTCTGTGTTTGTGTTACAAAATTCTGAATGAAAATTTAACATGGGAATGGGGCCTACAAAAAAATTGTTGTTCAAAATTTCCTCATACTCTGGGTAAGACTTCCATTTGTGGTCATCATCAACGGAGCACAGTAATAATTTTTGAGAAAGTCAAGGGCAACGTGGTAAGTGATATGGTGTCATATAGTCAGGAGTAAATAAATAGTGTAGAACTACCAAGACAAGAATATATTTATTGGTTCAATATAAAAAGTTTCCAAAGAGCCATGACATTATATTTACAGTATTACTGTATCTTCTCCTGGTAGGAGATATAACATTAGCCAGGAATGACATATTTGACAAAGAACATGAAGAACATGGTGGGGGGTAGGAAATAGGTGAAGGGGATTAAGGGGTATAAGCCCGTATTCCCAATCATCAAGCTATACTGCCTGTCATTGTAAAATTGACATGTATTGTTAATATACTTTTGTAAAGTTGTGTGTGTGTATGTGTGTGTTTGTGTGTTAATTTAATAAAACCCTTGAAAGAAAATGACAGTTTTACCTGACTTGCATCGCTAGGGATGTATAAGATGGTGGGGAGGAAGGTGGTAAGATAGCAATAGGTTCTACATTCCAGAAGTTGGGGAGGAGAATGTGATGGAGTTAAAGAGAGGGAAAGCAGCCTGGATTCCTCAGCCTAGGGCAAGGATGAAGAGGAGAACAGGAAGAGGGGGCAATCTGGGAATGACTTGAGCCCCTTGGTCTAAATTCAACCTTAGGGGAGCCACTGTGGTTTCCCAGCAAGTAGAGATAAACATGGCTTCCCTGAAGTCATTTTTTCTGTATCTCACACCTCTCCTTGTCTACTTTTACAGCCTCCATACCTTCTTCTGATCTCAAATGCACCGACCTTCTTCTGCCCAGTGGTTATGAGAATAAGCAGCTCACAGGAATAAAGGACATTAAAATCCACACCATCACTTATAAGTGTGTGTGAGCATTTAATATTCTGTTTAAAATTCAGTAGGAGGCTTTTCACTTCCCAGATCTCATTTGCATATCCATTGACACCTGAAGGACAGGAGTGAAGACAACTGAGTTTTCTTTTTTCCAACCTCAGCATTATGGGCAATTATTACTGAAGACTGGCAGGAGAAAAGAAATGCCTAAAAATATAGCTTGCAATAATTTTTAATATTAATTCAGCCCCTTCTAATTTTGGAAAGCAGTGATAATAAAAGAGTATTAGAAGAATGTTTTACTCTTTTCAAAGTAATTTTCAGTGTTTCGCTTTGCATAATAGTAAGAAGATAATGTAGACATGATTAATCCCATTTTACAAATGAGGAAAGTGGAACCCAGATTAAGTTAGTCTCCTTAAAGACCTATCACAGATGCTTCATTTTTGGAAGTAATTAGCTCTTTCCATATCACTGTGGGCCTCCTGCCTGAGCTTCAGGTCAATTACTTGAGTATTTCCCACCCCTCCAATGTCCACATTTTCCTCTTCTCTTGCTGCTTCCAAGCCACAAATCCTATGCCAGCCTCTCCATCTGCTTGTCTTGGTCCTCCTCCTGTCACGTAGCACAGATAGGAAAGGTACTACACTTGTATAACAATTGTTCACTGCATTAACTCCTGTGTTGCTATTCACAACTGATGATCAAACCTTTTCTTCATCCTTAAGGCATTGATATACTTTTTTTTCTTGGCCTTATTGTGATGGTGTTCGAGTAGGTCCTGATATTCTTTAAGACTCTTCCCTTCAAGAGGTGAAGTCTAATTCTCCTCTCCTTTGGTGTGGGCTGGATAGAAGGACTTGCTTCTAACAAATACAATAAAGTAGAAAAGATGATGGCCAGGAAGACTAAATCATGAAAAACATCGTGACATCCTCTCTGCTCTCAGATCACTCATGGCCAGCTGCCATGTCAGGAGGAGACTCAAGCAGCTTGGTGGGATGGCCCAGGTGGTGAGGAACTAAGGCCTTTTGCTGACAAGCTAGCAAGGAACAGAGGCATCGTGCTGACAGCCCTGGGAGGGAGGCTTCTTCAAAGCAGTCCAGACTGCTGAGAACTAGATCCCCAGGCAGGAGTTTTATTGCAACCTTCTGAGAGAGGCTAAGCCAGAAGCACCCAGCTAAGCCTCTCCCAGATGCCTGACTCTCTGAAACTATAAGATTATAAAGTTTTTTGTTTGGTTCAAGCCTCAAAGGTTTGGGTAGTTTGTTTGGCAGAAATATATAACTAAGAGTCTTACTCCGTCTTCCCCTGATTCCAGCTGACAATTTGACAAAACTTTGAGGGCCTCGGAGTTTGAGCACAGGAGCGTATTAACCATGAGCGTACAGGGGGAACTAGAGTCCATGGAAGAACGAGGCACAGGACCCGATTCATGTTTTAACACCGTCATTCTAGCTGATTTGTGGCAAATAGATTGTAAGAGAATGAGAGTGGCACCCAAGAAAGGAGAGTCAGGCTATCAGAACAGAACAAGGGACAGAGAATGAGGGCTTGGACGGGAGTCAACTAGTGAAGATGAAGACAGAGTGAAGCAAACTGATACTTTTCACTGTATGAAGAAGTTTTTGTTTCGTGTATGGGGAGGGGAGGGGAAGGAAAAACAACCTGGCTTCTGTCCAAAATCATTTTTTTCGAGGCCCCAATCCCTTCTAACTGCCAAAACCAAAAATCAAATGGGCTTTTTCTAATCCTTCTCCTTGAAACTACCACTTTCTTTGGCTTCGCTGCCACAGTACTACTTGGCTCTCCTTCTTCTTTGCTGCTTCCTTTCCATCCTTACGTCTGCTTCCTCCATATCTATCAGCAACACATTCTCTCTTATACTCAGGTTAAAACTGAGAAAACTTGGAGGTGTTCTCAACTCTTCTCTCTCTCCTTTCTTCAGCAAATATGTGTCAAGTACCTAATATGCACGAGAATCCATGTTAAACACTGGAGATGTGCTTGTGCAAAGAGGTACAGCCCCTGCCTCCATGGAGTTTTCATGCTAGTGGGAAAGAGACGTCAAACCAAAACTCACGTAAGTGAATATATCCAAGGAGTGTAGGGGTTTCTTTCCAGTCCAACTGTCTCTGCTTTAATTTTTTTCTTAGGTAAAATTGATACATAACAAATTGCATACATTTGAAGCTTCAAATTTCATGAGTTTTAACATGAAACCATCATCATTTTTTTTAAAGATTTTTTTATTTCTTTGAGAAAGAGTGAGAGCCAGAGAGCTCACAGAGGGAGAGGAAGAAGCAGACTCACCGGTGAGCAAAGAGCCCGAAGTGGGGTTCAATTCCAAGACCCTGAGATCATGACCTGAACCAAAGACAGACACTTAACTGACCAAGCCACAGGTGCCCCAAAACGATCATCATAATCAAGATAATGGACATATCCAATATCCCCCTCCACAAACTCTTTCATGCTCCTTCATCATCTTTCCTGCCTTTATCCTCCCTTATCCCTAGGCAGCCACTGATCTGGTTTCTATCATTGTAGATTAGTTTTAATTTTCTAGAATTTTATATCTGTATTCATACTGTATGGTCAAATCGTTTGGCCTCTTTTAATCAACATAATTATTTGAGATTCAACCATCATTATAGTATTGTAGTATCTATTCCAAGAACTAAGAATATTTGTGTACCAATCTTTGTGTGCCTATGTGTTTCCTTTTCTCTGGGGTAAATATCTAAAAGTAGAATGACTGCATCACCTGGTAAGTGTATGTTTAACTTTTTAAGAAATGCTAACCTGTTTTCCTAAGTGGTTTTACCATTTTACGCTCCCATCAGTAGTATGTGAGAAGTTCGTTTTCTCCACACAATCACCAACACTCAGATCAGACTTTTTAATTTTAGGTGTATAGTGGTATCTCACTGTGGTCTTAATTTGCATTTCCCTAATGACTAATAATATTGAATATCTTTTCATGTGTTTATTTGTCATCCATGCATCTTCTTTGGTGAGTGATCTGTTCAATTTTTTTGCCCATTTTTAAATTTTTTAAAATTTTATTTATTTATTTGACAGAGAAAGAGATGACATGTAGGCAGAGAACCAGGCAGGGGGGGGGGGGAAGCAGGCTCCCCGCTGAGCAGAGAACCCAAAGCGGGGCTCGATCCCAGAATCCTGAGATCATGACCTGAGCTGAAGGCAGAGGCTTAACCCACTGAGCCACCCAGGTGCCCCTGGCCCATTTTTTTAAATTGGGCTGTTTATTTTCTTGTTGTTGATTTTTGAGACTTCTTTATATATTCTAGATACAAGTCCTTTGTCAGATATGTGATTTGCAATATTTTCTCCTGGCTCATGGCTTGTTTTTCTCTTAACAATGCCTTTCAGAGGTACATAGCTGCCTCACTGAGTAGAGAATGTGACTTTCATCTCAGGGTTGTGAGTTCAAGCCCCACACTGCTCATGGAGCCTCCTTAAAATTCAACAACAAAACAAAAACTAAATATCTTTCAAAGAGCATTGGTGTTTAATTTTAATGAAGCCCAATATGTCAATTTATTCTTTTACATATTGTGTTTTGGAATCATAGCTAATAATTCACCCACATCACAGAAAAGGGTGAAATATAGCCTGAAGGAGCAGATTAAAGAGAACAAGACCAAAGATTAAACGAACCTCTAGGGTAGGCATTGGGCAAGGTGGGTGGGAAGGAAGGAAAGACCCAGTTGTACACTTTGGGTGAATTTCAGACTAGTAGAGTGCTGGATACGGTTAGTTCACATTCATCATATATTCCCATCTCTTTCTGGTATGCTTTCCTGTACTGCAGAAGCTGAAAAGCTAAGGATTATATTTCTCAGAAGGCCTCACAGGCAGTCAGATGTATTTGGGTGAGATTTAGAAGGCAGAAGTGAAACAAAGGGCGTTGTACTGCAACTTTGGCTATTTCTCCCGGCAGACAAGTTCATGGAGATGTGATATATTTGTACAGCAGTGATTCAGTGATGTCTCCTGCTTTGTAAATTTTGGGAGGTGGTTGCATCAGAGTGTAGCAGCAGCAACGTCCTGATCATCGCTTCCAGATCTCTGGATCACACTTGTAGCCACTTGTTCTTAGACCCAGTCATCGGCGGAGACCTCCAGATATACCACGCTCCCTGACTGTGGCAGAGGGAGCAGCTTCCTTGGCAGAGTTTCGGCTTGCAGTGGGCTCCTCTAGAATGTCCAGTTGATTTTGTAAGCACTGTGTCCTAGTGTCCTCACAATACTTGGAGGAATTTTTGTCTCCTGCATTGAACCCTGAGTGATAGGAGCAGACAGATTGTATCTGGGAAGAATGGTAAAGAATAAAGGGACTGCCGTTGTGTGGGAAGAATGTGATAATATGTGAAGCCATTCATCTGTTCAATGAGCATGTGACAGACATGAAGTGGGTGGTATTGTTAGATACTAGGAATATCTACCTGCCCTGAAGGAGCTTACACAATTTGATGATTTCATGGGATGATGATAGAAATACGTTGGGACACTATGTGCTCATGGACATGTTCTCACTTAAACTTGGGAAGTCATGAAAGAAGTGATCCGTAAGCTTGATTTTAATGGATGGGAGGAATTAGCCAGCAAAGAGGGAGGGAAAGAGCATTCTATGTGTAAAAGGGTGAATTATTAAGAAAAACTTTTAAATGTGCTCACATCCCCCTTACCCTCTCCGCACCTTCCCAGGAAAGAGAAGGAGAAAGGAAGTGTGTGTTTCTCAAGACTTGAGAAGAGGAGGCTAGAAATAATGTAGGAAATTCCTCAATGGGGAGGGTGCAGGTGGAAGCAGGAGTTTGAAAGTGTTTCGAGGGGCGCCTGGGTGGCTCAGTGGGTTAAGCCGCTGCCTTCGGCTCAGGTCATGATCTCAGGGTCCTGGGATCGAGTCCCGCATTGGGCTCTCTGCTCAGCAGGGAGCCTGCTTCCTCCTCTCTCTCTCTGCCTGCCTCTTTGCCTATTTGTGATCTCTCTCTGTCAAATAAATAAATAAAATCTTAAAAAGAAAGAAAGAAAGAAAGAAAGTGTTTCGAGTAAGGAGATGAAAGCATTTGACCTTAGAGAGATTCTGGTTGTCCCTAAAGATTAAGGATACAACATCCTCAAGCTGGCCTCAACTTTTCAATCTTCTTTATTCCCTCACCTCTCACAAGAGAATCAGAATGGCAGGGGATTCCAAGGTCGAGGTCACATTCAGCGCCAGGGTCACCACTTACTAGCATATGGCTTTGAACATATTATTTAACTTCATTTAGTCTTTTATTTATCTATGTAATGAGGATAATAATAATATCCCCCTCCTACAGTGTTGTAAAGATAAAATCAGATAATGGATGTGAAAAAATATTGTAAATTATAAAGCACTGTAAAAATATTAGTCACTATTATATAATAGGTATAACTAAGTCTTCCTGATTCTGTCTCAGGTGTATCTCTGTTATAGATTGAATTGTGTCCTTCCTAAATCCATATGTTGAAGCCTGACCCCCATGGTGACTATATTTGGTGATAGGGCCTTTAAGGAGGCAATTAGGGTTAGGAGGTCATAAGGGTGAGGCCTAATGCAATAAGACTGGCATCCTACTAAGAAGAGACACTACAATCCTCTTTCTCCAAGTCTGAACAGAGGTTGAGACCATATGAGCACATAGCAAGCAGGTAGCCATCTACAAGTCAGAAGAGAGGTCTAACCAGAAACCAATACCAATGGCACCTTGATCTTGGACTTCTAGCCTCCAGGACTGTGGAAAAAGAAGTTTCTGTTGTTTAAGACAGCAAGTCTACAGTATTTTATTATGGCAACCCAAGCAGGCTAATTAATGTAATCTTTACCCATTGGGGAGGGTATGTGCTATGGTGAGTGCTGTGAAGTGTGTAAACGGGCGATTCACAGACCTGTACCCCTGGAGCCAATAATACATTATACGTTAATTTAAAAATTTTTAAAAATGTAATCTTTACCTACAACTATTTCTCTTAATTCCCCCGCCCTTATTTGGTTCAGGCCGTTCTCTTTTCCATATCATCTCTGTAAACCTTTCTGTATTCTCAGTTCTTATAAAGGAACCTTTCCAAAGGGCATACAGTGGAAAACTATCTAGGATACAGAACTATCCACCGCATAGGACAAACTCCTCACTGGAGCACAAGTGTCCTCTTGAACTTGATTTGACATGCCTCTCTAGCTTTGTCTCCTGTCCTCCTGCTACACACACACATCCTATGCTTCAGCCTCACTGAAATCCTTACCATTGCTCAGACATCCATGCACTTTGATAATTCATGAAATTTTGGCCTATAATTTTTCCTCCTTCCTGAAATGCCCCTTCCCGTCCTGATCATCACTCCTTCCGTCACTTTCTCATCAGACTGTCTCAGCTTTCCCTCGGGTACATCTATTTATCTTTCAGCCCTGGCTCAAGTGTCCTCTGCTCTCTGAAGTTCCCCCTTTATAAACCCACCTTCAGTTCTCTTGGGAACATTTGGCACATCCCTCTCTTTCAACACTTATGACATTGTTTTGTAAATATGTTGAGACTCTTTCCTAGGAGATTGTGAGCACCTGAAAGAAAGAAACCTAGTCATCATTGAATCTCCTGTCATACTTATAAAACAAAGGAGCTACTGGATACATATGTTTCAAATAAGCAAACAAAAAAATCCCACAGTCCAGACAAGACACAGACACAAAATTAAACAACAGAGAGCCGGGGAGGAACAAAGAGTTATGTATCCAGTATCCTCCATAGCACCCAACACAGTGTGTTGCATGTAGTAGACTCTCAGTAAATGTTGATCTAAATAAAAAGTAAAAGTTGTAAATGAAAAGTTAAGAAAATAAGAATCATGATCATTTAAATCTGGGAGAACTCCAGGATAGGACTTAAAAGCTAGTATCCACCACTGATTCCATCTGATGCCTTTAAACTCAGTCCATATTCCTTCTCCTCTCTACCTTGTCTCCCCTGCCTGTCAGCTCTTTTGAAGTCAGGGTGTCTCTTGTTCATCTTTGCATCCTGCTTTCTTTCTTTACTTACTAGTATCTAGCCAGATGCTTTGCACAAGACAAACATCCAGTAGATATTGGTTGCATTTTTTTAAAAACCGAAGATTATGCTGAGTCTGGGTGAGATTTGAAGAGGCTGAGTAGAAGAAAGCAAGAAATCCAAAGCAGGGACCCAGCCGGGTTATATTCATTCTCTATTACTACTTTAACAAATTACCACAAACTTAGTGGCCTAAAACAACACAGATTTACTATGTTACAGTTCTAGAGGTTAGATGTCTGAGAATAGGTCTTCTAGGGGTAAAATTGAAGTATTAACAGGGCTGTGTTCCTTCCAGAGGCTCTAGGGAAGTATCTATTTCTTTGCCTTTCCCAGTTTCTAAAGGCTGCTGCATTCCTTGGCTTACGGCCCTGCATCCCTCCAACTTCTGCTTCTCTTGCCCTGTTTCCTCTCATTCGGACCCTTTGCCTCTCTCTTAGAAGGGGCCTGGGGATTACATCGAGCAAACACAGATAACCCGCAATAATCTTCCCATCTCAAGATCCTTAATTTAATCACATCTGTAAAGTCCCTTTTGCCATGTAAAATAACATTCACAGGTTCTGGAGATTAGGGTATGGGCATTTGGGGGAGCCATTATTATGCATAGCACAGAGAGCTAAGCTGAAGACAGAAGAATGAACAACTGATTTTGGGGCTGGATATTTCCAGCTGAAGCAAAAGTTTCATAAAATATTAGAGCCAGGTAAGATAAGAAAAATAGATTTGAAGGGGCAATGAGGTAAAGACGATATAGACCCTTGAATACCAGATTAAGTTTTGGCTTTATTTTTTTTTTTTTAACAAGATCATGGGGTGTTCTTATTGCACATTAAAGTTTGATAACCGTTGTAATGGATACAATTTTCAGGTTTCTGCTTTTTTGTTTGCTTGTTTTATTAACATATAATATATTGTTTGCTCCGGGGGTACAGGTCTGTGAATCATCAGGTTTACACATTTCACAGCACTCACCATAGCACATAACCTCCCCAATGTCCATAACCCAACCACCCTATCCCCCACCCCCAGCAACCCTCAGTTTGTTTCCTGAGATTAAGAGTCTCTTATGGTTTGTCTCCCTCCCAACCCCATCTTGTTTCATTTTTTCCTTCCCTACCCCCCATGACTCCCTGCCCTGCCTCTCAAATTTCTCATATAAAAGTGATCATATGATAGTTATCTTTCCCTGATTGACTTATTTCACTTAGCGTAATACCCTCTAGTTCCATCCATGTCTTTGTAAATGGCAAGATTTCATTTTTTGATGGCTGAGTAATATTCCTTTGTAGACATATATACCACATATTTTTATCTACTCATCTGTTGATGGACATCTAGGTTCTTTCCATAGTTTGGCTATTGTGGATATTGCTGCTATAAACATTCAGGTGCACATGCCCCTTTGAATCACTACATTTGTATCTTTAGGGTAAGTACCAAGTAGTGCAATTGCTGGGTTGTAGGGTAGCTCTATTTTCAACTTTTTGAGGAAACTCCATATTGTTTTCCAGAGTGGCTGCACCAGCTTGCATTCCCACCAACAGTGTAGGAGGGTTCCCCTTTCTCTGCATCCTCTCTAACATCTGTTGTTTCCTGACTTGTTAATTTTAGCCATTCTGACTGGTATGAGGTAGTATCTCATTGTGGTTTTGATTTGTATTTCCCTGATTTGGCTTTATCTTTTATAAAGTTAGAAACTTTGAAGTTGTGTGACCAAGAGTTAACAGTGAAAGCAGTATCTAGCAGACTCCAGAAGTCCCTAAAGTATATAAATTTGATGGTCAAGCAAAACCAAAAATAAAAGACTGGGGACCAAAAAACTACACAAAAGTAAATACTCTGCTGTTTACTATCCTATTGAGTCTCTTCTTTCTGCTGGATGTTCTTTGAGCAACTGCTAAAGTGATTGATAAATTATTTCTTCTATTGAATTCTCATTTTTTTGTTTAGTACAAGTCTTCAGTATATTATAACTCTTCTGCTTTAAGAAAGTCTATTACAGCAGTTGGGAAAGCATGTGTTTGGAGTGGAGGGGGAGGAAAAGATGGGATAAGATATGATTTGACTAATTTGTCCAACTGTTTGGAAGGAGCTGAACTTCATAGGAGAGTTTCAGTGGTCTGACAAGACAGGAAAACTCCTCCACTTTTGGGTTGTAAGCAATAGAAACAATGCAGACTGACTTGCGAAGGAGAATTTACCAGCTTTAAATAGAATTTAACAGCTTTAAATGATAATGATTTCCAAACTGATACTACCACCCTGGATCGCCAGATTCATTTATATCCAATTGCCACGTGACTACCTTTACTTGGACGTCCATCAAATCAAACTCATCACAGCCAACACCCGGTTTCTAATCTTCCCTTTCTGGCTTTCCCTCAACAAACCTACTCCTCTCTCCATTTTGGTTAGTGAAAACTCCACCTTTCCAGTTGCTCAGGTCAAATAAAACCTTTGAATGTGGAGGGTGAATAAAAGATAATTCCAAAGTGCCAAACAATTCTATTGGTTCCACTTTGACCATTTCTGGAGCTCCTGCTTGGTTCAGCGAGTAGAGCATGTGACTCTTGATCTCAGCGTTGTGAGTTCACACTCCAAAGTGGGCATGGAGTTTATGTAAATAAGTAAGTAAGTAAATAAATAAATAAATAAGTTTAGAGATAACTATGTTTGTATCTATAGACAAAACATGGCAAGAAAAAAATTAAAAAAAAAAAAAAAAGAATCTGAGCATTGCTCTCCACCTGTACAGCTACCCTGGTTCAAACCACCACCATCTTTTCACCTGATTTGTCTCACACTGGCCTCCTTGCTGTTCCTCTAACACATGACACATAGTATGGACTTGCCATCCTCTCTGTCTGGATCATTCTTCCCTCAGATATCCACCTGGCTTACTCCCTTACTTTCTTCAGATCTTTATCTAAATCCAAATGTGATCTTATTACCGAGGCCTTCTCTAACCATCTTATTGAAAAATGTAACCTCTCTTCCACCTCTGTCCCTTTTTAGTTTTATTTTTATTAACACTGATCATTAATGTTTGTACATTTTACTTGTTTGATTTTAAGTGTAAATTCCAAAAGGGCAAGGTATATGCCTTTTTTTTTTTTTTTTACAAATGTATCTTCAAAGCTGAAAACAATATCTGACATATAATAAGATTTTCAGCAAAAATTTGTTGAATAAGTAAGGCAAAAGTAAATGTGATAACTTCGGGTGTGGTTAGATTCAGGTTTTCACCTTGTTGGTAGAACTCTGTCCCTGTCTCTAAGCTTTGCTTCCCCCAGCAGGCTTGAGATGTGATGTGTCATGTCATGATGTCTACCAGCAGCTCCAGCAGCCCTAATGGAAACAGAGTGTCTCTTTTCTGGGTTTGGGTCAAGTGCTGATCCCTAAAACATTCTCTGAGGGTAGGGAAAGAAAATACTGTGACTGGCAGGGCCTAGGTCATAGGGCCCCATGGAAAGGGGGTGAAGTTCAGCTCCATGTGGACTAAGAACAGAGGACTGGTAGTTCCCTAAGAGGAAATGGGGTGCTATTACTTGAAGAAAAGGGATGGAAGCTAAGCTAGTAGAAACAACAGACGCTCATCCCATCAGCAGACCTAGCCCAGAATAGCATTCTTCTTCGGCACCTCCATTTTCACAACCAGCCCGATTAAACTCTGAACTTTGGTTAGATTCTCTCCTAAATGCCGTTTCACCTGTCTCTGTCACTTAAGGTCTTCCTCACCTCTCAGTGCCCAATTCAAATGAGTCTAACTCTTAACAGATGTGGTCTCTCTTCCTCTCCTGAGCATCCTAGTTGTTTCTACTACTCTTGTAGCTAGCTTTACTCACCGTGCCCTACATTTTACATATTTATATGTTTTACGAGCTCCTTGTGGAAAGGGCCAGGTCCATTTCCCGGATGTCCAAGCCAGCTCCTCACACCTTCAGCGTCCACGGTGATTCCATTCGCACTGGAGCCGCCAGGGCGCGCTAGGCGCCAGGCGCGAGGCCGCCGGGGGCGGGAGGCACTGTGATTGGCAGGTACGGTCGTCAATCAGGAGCGGGGGGCGGGGCAGAGTTCTCGGGAGGCCTGTAGGCGGGAGGCGGGCCCTGCATGAATGGGGCGCGCGGCGCGCGGGCTGCAGTCGGCGCTGGGGGGGAAGCCCGAGTCTCGGCCGGGAGTGGGTGGGAGGAAGCGAAGGGGTGGGGGGGGGAGGGAAGGGAAAGAGCGCGAGGGGGCGGGGAGGGGCAGCGCGGGAGCGGCGAGCCAAGAGCTGTGAGACGGCTGGCGTGAGCGAGAGCGGTGGCCGCCGGTTCTGTCGCTTCGGTGCCGCTGTCCGCTGCGCTGCCTCCGCCCTCGCCGCGCGCCACCGCCTGCGGGACCCGGAGGAGCTCCCAGCGCCCCCGACGGGGCAGAGGAGTGGGGACTAGGGGAGCCGACGCTGAGGGAGGAGCCGGGTCGGAGCGGCCGAGCCCAAGGCCCCCGGGCGTGGAGGTGGGGGGCTGAGGCCCCCGAGGGGGCCCCGCCGCGATGGGCAACCTGGAGAGTGCCGAGGGGGGCGCGGGCGAGCCGCCTTCGGTCTCGCTGCTGCCGCCGCCCGGCAAAATGCCGATGCCTGAGCCCTGTGAACTGGAAGAGAGGTTCGCCTTGGTGCTGGTGAGAGCTGAGCCCAGTCCCTTCCCCCTTCCCACCATCCCTGAGTTCCCAGTGCCCGGGGTAAGACTATGCTCGGGTGCCCCTATCCGGCCCCCCTACTTTAGGGGGGCTTCCGATAGACTCAGTGCCTTCTTGGCAACCTCTGAGCAGCCGCTGGCCGCCCGACAGCCCCGTCGGGGACTGGCCGACCACGGCCTCAGCCGCTGGACACTTAGGAGGAGGGGTCCTCAGCCTGGGACCTCCCCAGGATCCACACTTCTTCCTCCTTTCTCCCCCTTCTGCAGCCCTCGCACTTCTCCCCACTTCCCCGCCAGCCTTCCCGGGGCCCTAGAATTCTCATTTCTAAACCTCTTGCTGGTGCCTGGGGAGTCAGAAACTTGGGGCCGGCCCACTCCTCAGTCTAAGTCAGGGTTCTCTGGCTTGGGAGACCGCCTCTCATGTTAACATGGAGGCTTCCCAGGGAGTGGGACCCACTTCCAGCCCAGACCAGATGTTTGGGGGAGAGATGGAGGAATGGAGAGGGGGCTGGGAGCTCTTGAAGGGTGTGGAATAAAGAGTGATGCCATTCTACTTATTTTCAGAATGGCCTGCAGGCATCCTGCAAAGTTATAGTGGATTTGTCTAAAAGGCAGAACATGTGGATAAGCCATCTCACCAGTGTATTTTTCCAATTGAAACAATACACAAACCATCCTGCCTCCTCCCTCTTTATGTTAAGCCCTAGTGGCTGGTTTGTGTTCTTTGCCTGTGCTTCTTTTTACTTTCTGTAGGTTCCCAGAAGATCTGTAGAGATTAATTTTAAGATAACTTTGGGATTCTCCTTTGGTGTGGGAGTTGGGCATTGGTATCAGTGGCCCTGTGGATAGGGAGGATCTGAGCTGGCATCACTGTAATGGAGCCGGGAAATATGTTGGAGGTAAAAATGAAGTTTTGGGAAAAGAAAGTGAACAAGGTGACGGAGCATTTGCTGGCAGAGGTAAACCTTTGAGAAACTTGGGGAAATAGTTCCTCATTCCTCAAAGAACTCTCTAAAGGGACTGTGTTAATGCTGCTGTTATTGTTGGTATGGCCTGAAGGGCCCACTTTGCCTTTGCCCATGCGGAGGGAATAGTTGTGGACTTAGCAGGCTTATTGGATTTCATCTGCCTCGGAATAGGGAGATTAGATCTGTTGGCAACAGTGGGACTGTCTAGAGATCCTGGCCTCTCCAATGGTGGAGAGTCTGACATTAGCCCACTGGCACCACAGCCAGCTCAGAGCCTAGCTGAGGGGAAGCGATGTTACTGGAACTTCTCTGCCCACCAACTCTGCAGAAGGCCAAAGGGATCTGGGCCACACATCCTGTGGCCCTCTGCATTTCCCCTGGCCTCCTCAAGGGGATGGGTGAGTCAGTGATTACTAACGTGCGGTGGCCAACTCAGAGGCTGAGGAGAGAATGGGATTTGATGCCCTTGAGAACAAGAGCTCAACTGTTGGGGAAAAGAGTGGGAGGGAATCTGCACTCCAGTGGGGGTGTGGAAACCCCCCCCCCCACCGCCACACTATGTTGTCACGAGGTAGTTACAGAGATTGGAGAGAAAGGGATGGTTTGAGGTGGACTGGGTGGGGGACTGCCTTAGGTAGGGGCTTCCAGGCTGTTGGTCATGAGCGCTCAGAACCAGAGTTGGTCGTGTCCTCATTGGAGCTTGGTTGACAAGTGTTTAGTTAGTTGGCAAACCAATGGCTTAATATCCACAAAATGCACGTGGTGTCCTGATTACTAACCAGAGCACCCAGAGAGCACAGGTCAAGAGAGAGCTGGGACCACCCACTTGCAAGTTATACTTTCTGTATAAACTTTTGATTTGTTTCCTCTTGGCCTTTGTTTTGGTCTCATTTCTGTGTGTCTGAGCTGTTACTGATTCCGGGTTGGAACAGGGCAGGCCAGGGCTAGTTAGCTGTTTTAGGGGAGGAGGGGATTTTTCCTCACTTTTCCAACACAGGGAAATCATGCTTTCTTGGGGATTTGAGTTCTTCTCTGGGAGCTCCTTCCTCTGCTTCTGAAACATGCCCTTTTTACTGTCCTCCTTTCTACTGTCCTGCTATTGGGGAACAGTACTGGCTGTTGGATGTTTGAGCCTGAAGCAAGCTCAGGTGTATTTCCTGAACAGTCGGGAGAAGTAGAGTATGTGTAGTAGAAAAAGGCAAGGGCTGTCTTAGTAGCTGTCTTAGCCTCTCTAAGCCTCATCCATACCTAGATTTCCTTACCTAGAAGATAGGGAAATAATTTCTGTCCTAGTAGGCTTATGAGAATTAGATGAGCCATGTATATAAAGCCCTTGGTACCCTGTAGATGCTCCATATAGGTTAACTTTTTTTCTTGATAGCATTGAGTCAGACAAGTTGCTCCTTTCTTACTCTTTTCTTTCCCAGATTGTCAGCATCATTATGATTGATTTGGTTTTTGAAAAAGCTGTTTGGAAGTTTGTTGAGGTGACATACTGGTGTCCTGGTTAAGCATATGGACTTTCAAGTCAAAGTGGGGTAAAATACTGGCCTCTCCACAGTCTCTAGTTTAAAAAGTGCTTGGCCTTAAGCAAGTTGCTTCATCTCTTTGAGTCGCAGCTTCTACTTATAAATGAAGATAATAATAGTATTTGCCACATGAAGTGACTGTGTGGATGTAATGAAACTGGAAGTCAAGTACTTAGATAGCAGAGTCTGGCAACTACTTTACGCTCAGTAAATGGTAGCTTTTAAATCTGTAGCTCTCAGCAGTGACTCAGATCTGAGATCCTTTGTATTCCCAAAAGGGATTTTAAGTTTAGCAATATGATGAAACCAATTACCTATCTTGTATAGCTAGTCTCAGGATATGCCTCCTGCTCTCCGATGGAGGGCTTCCCCCAGTTCCAGTGTAACTGTGGAACATCCCCTTCAACCCCGAAAACCACACTGGCTGGGGAAGTTGTATCATAGTGAGTCAAGACCACAGGCTCCCCGAGTTCTGATAGAGACACATGGTCTGACACACAGCCTGATAGCTGAGGTTGGAGAGTTCAAGGTCTGAGGCCATGAGGTGATTTGTTCAGGACATTGATCCCAAGAGTCCTGACTAGGCCCAGTGCCCTAATCCAAGGCTTCCTGGTCCTGTTCTGCCACATACTGATCCCCTCATCCCTGGGGGCAGCCAAGGTCCCTGATTGGTCACCTCTGACTGGGATCACTTCCACCATTTTTCTTGTGTGCTGTATAAATAGTATTATTTTCTGGTGTGTCCTGATATGAAAAAAGGTTGTGAAGCTGGGTTCTGCTGTCTCTCTGGGATCCTTCCTTAATTCTTGTCTGAGCAGCAGCTCCTATTCTGTTGAGTACTGAGAAGTTTAAGGGGTGGTGCAATTATTGGAGCTTCTTTATCAGTATCAGAATGAGCACCCATCTCTGGTCTGATAGAGCCCCAGTCTGGGTTTTGGATCCAACTAGATTACTACCCACCCTCCATTTATCAGAGCTAATATCTGGACAGTACAGGCCTTTGCCAAGATAGAGAGGGGAAGCAGAGGGCTTTAAGGGCTTTGAAAGGATAGCTGTCTGCCCTTATTTTTCTCTTTGCTGACTTATTATAGACTTGAAATAGAGTCTAAAGGTTCTGATGCCAGAAAAAGCCCTGGTTATCCCTCAGGAGGAGGCTCTCAGGGTGGGGTTGTATGACAGAGCCTGTCCCTGCCATGGGTCCTCCGCTCACATTTTCCTGGTGATGACTGATGGCTTTGAGTTTTGCTGTAAGTGTAGTGTTGATGTGGGAGCTAAGATGGTCTGGGTGCTAGCTGCCTAAGAGACTTTGAGGGCCTCCTATGACACAGAAAGGGGCTGGGAAAAACTTGAGCTAAATATCAAGTTCCAAATGGCCACGATGGAAATTTTTTCCCAGCCCTGGGGATTGTAGTGAATTAGTTCAGGCTGGAATAGGACATGGGGGAGGGAGAAGACCCTTGACAGCAGCTGGTCAGAGGAACCCCCTTGCTCGGAGACCCCACCGAGAAGACCTTAGAAGACCTTAGAAGACCAGAGAGGAACCTTATTTCCTTGATCTTCCCATATGACCCTGCCTTAGCCTGGGGGAGGAGTGTTGGGGTGGGGGGTAGATAGGACTGATGAAGTGGGCTTTTTGTCACTTGGGAATGTTTTCATTGCTCAGAGGGAGTTTCACCTTTTTTTCTTTTTTCTCTTAAAGTAATGTTCATTCCCTAAGAAAAGCATGAGCAATTTAGAAAGAAAAGATTAAAGGTTTATATTGAAGAAAAAATCCTTATTTTGTAGTTCCTTTACCAAATGGAGCCAATGTGTTTTAAAGCCTTTCATATTTTTTTTTGTCTGCATAAGGTTTTGTACAATGTTGTAATATTGGTATACATTTTATAATCCAGTTTGGGTTTGTTTTTTTTCCCCCTCTGGCTTTGTTATTTCACTAGTTTTCCCAAACCAGTCATTGTAAACACTTTTAAATGCTTGCACAGTGGCCCCTCCAGTGAATGTACCATTGTGTACTTAACTGTTCTATTGTTGGACATGTATGTTGTTCTCTTTGCCATCATAAACAATGTTGTGATGAACATCTTGGTGCACAAAACCTTTTCAATATTTAGAGTTTTCCTTAGGATAGAAATCCCAAATTGAACCTGCTAGGTTGTCGAATATAAAGGTTTTAGGGTCCTCAATACATATTTCCAAATGTTTTTTATTTTATTTTTTAGAGATTTATTTATTTTTTTAAGATTTTATTTATCCATTTGTCAGAGAGAGTGAGTGAGCACAAAAGCAGGGGGAGAGGGAGAGGGAGAAGCAGACTCCCCGCTGAGCAGGGAGCCTGATGTGAGACTCGATCCCAGGACCCCGAGACCATGACCCGAGCCGAAGGCAGATGCCTAACCGACTGAGCCACCCAGGTGTCCCTCCAAATGGCTTTTAAAAAGGGAGTCATGTGTGTGAGTATCCTCACAGGAAGGGAAGAGCATTGAGAATAGCTTCTTTTCTCCTGATTATGACAATAATGCATGTTTATTAAGCAAATTGAGGTTAAACATGTAACAAGTATAATGTATATAGAAAAGTATAAAAAAGAGAATGTCAGCTCTAACCTCACTGTCTACTATTAACATTTTGAGATATATATATATATCTCATATCTATCTACCTATATCTATCTATATATATATATATATATATACAGGATCATACTGGGCACATTGTTTTATAAACTGATTTTTATTTTACTTTCTTAAGCATTTTCTCTTTTGTTTAAACATTCTTTGTTTTCATGATTTCACAGCCGGATAGTACTCCATCATATAATACTTTATTAGTGCTCTGTCTTTTATTTCTCTCTCTCTCTTTTTTTTTTTTTTGCTACTGAAAATAACACTGTGAAGAATATCCTGTGCATAAATATTTGTGTGCATCTCTGCTTATTTATTTAGGATAAATTGCTAGAAGTATAATTATTGGGCCAAAGGGGATATGCTTTTTAAAGTCCTCTGAGAAATATGCTTCTAAAAAAGTTGTACTACTTGGCTTTTTCACTCTCCCTTTCTCTGTAAGCTAAACATTATTGAATCGACTAACGTTTTAAAAAACTTTTGCCAATTTCATTAATAAGAAATGGTGTCTTGTTTTGCTTTGCATTTCTTTCAACATTTCTTCGTAAATGTTTTGGCCATCTTCTGTTGGCAGTCCTTGCTCTCTGTTGGGGATTTATTACATGTACAGATTCCTAGGTAATAAATGTATACATTTCCACATTTTTATTATAAAATTTTTTCACATAGGAAAGAGCATATTATATAAGATTAAAATAATCTAAAAAACGGACGCTGGTATATCTACTGTGGAGTTCTTGGAATTGGCTTCATGTCCCTTAATTTCTTCTCCCTGCTCTTTTATCTGGGACGAAGAAGCCCTTGAGCTCAGGACTTGCTGGGCCTGGGACAAGTCCGCAGCTGGGACGGTCCAGGTGGCAGCCACAGCAGTGTTTCAGAGCTCTGTCTGGGGGGGAAACAACCGCTGCAGCTGCTGAGAACAGGAACTGGTCGTGGTGGAAATAGCTAATCTTCAATGAAGTGAAAAAAGAAGCCAAGGTGGAGAGGAAATGAGACCACAGATCCTCCCCTGCCCCCCTGAGGTTGCCTGGGAAGGCTGGTTGGAGCCAGGGCCTTGGTTCTGTGGTCAAGACCGGAGTTCCGCTCCAGAATCGGCTGCCGTGAGCCCAGGGGACAGCAGTGCTGGCTGCCTGACGTCAGTGAGTTAACTGGTCCACCAGGCTGATCACCTCCATTCTGGGGGAAATGTTTCTCCCAAATCCGAGCTGAGCTGAAGCAGGGAAAGGCCGTTCCAGTTCGGAAATGCACTTCAGAGAAGAGGAAGGACCTTTTACTTTGAAGATAAGAGGGGGTGCTGTCTCCATACGGCACCCCCACCTCCTGCTCTTTGCTGGGTACTTCAGGGCTCCCTCTTTGAACAGTACCAGTTGGGAACTTGTGGGTTTTAAGATCGTTGTCCATGAAGAAAAGTGTATTCCAGGATAGAGATGACCTGAGCAGCTAGAATTCCCAAGTTCTCAGTTTCAGGCTCTCTTTTGCCTCCCTCAGCAAAGGCACATCTTTGTGTGTTGTTTTCCATCCACATGAGAGAATGAATCACCCAAGGAAGACGTCCAATTGTCAAGCTTGTCTCTCTGCCCTTGAGATACTCTGGTTGTCTTTGCCTCCTACCTTGCTCTCTACTTTTCTTTTCACCTTTCAGAAATACCCTCTTTCCAGATTCTCTCACATTTTCTGTCTTCCATCCCCTCTCAGCAAATCCACAGGCTGGGAAGTTGTGTGTTGGGCAGGAGAGGACCTAGATAGGTAGGGTGTTTTGGAAGGAGCACCCTCCCGCCCCCTGACCAGCTTTACGAATTTTCATATTCTTCTCAGTTTATTAAGCACTTTGAGGTCCTTGAATAGTGTTGTAAATAATATTCAGAACCACAAGGGGCTAGCAGAATTATTTACATGATGAGTTTTGCCAGGAGAGGAAGGGTTTAGAGTGTTTACGATGTGATGGTTCAGTTCTTGTCCTCGTCTCTTCCTCCTATCCACTCCCCATCTCTTTTACCACCTTCCCACCCTCACTCGGAGTTACCACCAGGGGGTCTGGAGTTGGGGCTGGGCATCTTGCCCCTGGGTTCCTAAAACCATGAACAGAGCTGGTATGTATTCTCTTCCTTCCCTACCTGCTCATCTACTCAGGTCTAGACTAGAGAATGTCTTCCCTCCTCCAGTTAACCAGTGCCTCTTTAAGGAAGAGCTGAGGATGAGTGTGGCTCCCTACTTTAGGTGATGGCTATCTTGTTTTAAGAACTAACTGCCTACAAGGGTGCCTGGGTGGCACAGTTGATTAAACATCCCTCTCGATTTTGGTTTATGTCATGATCTCAGGGTCTTGGGATCAGGCCCCATGTCAGACTCTGCACTCAGTGCAGTCGCCTTGAGGTTCTCGATCCCTCTCCTTCTGCCTCTCCCTCTGCCCCTCCCCAGGCTCCTGCACACACACTCTATCTCTAAATAAATAAGATTTTTTTTAAAAGATTTTATTTATTTATTTGACAGACAGAGATCACAAGTAGGCAGAGAGGCAGGCAGAGAGAGAGGAAGGGAAGCAGGCTCCCCGCTGAGCAGAGAGCACGATGTGGGGCTCGATCCCAGAACCCTGGGATCATGACCTGAGCCAAAGGCAGAGGCTTTAACCCACTGAGCCACCCAGGTGCCCCAATAAATAAGATCTTTAAAAAATGTTTCTTTCTGAGCAAATTTCATTCTTTATGAAATGGGTAATGATGATACCTATCTTACAGGGTTTTGATGATGTTTAAAGTAGAAAACATAGTGAAAATACCTTGTAACCTATAAAGGTTCTACCAATAAATGTTTATGCCATACACATTATCCATTACACCAACCTGTGTTCCAATAAATAAAAGTGGTTGCTGTGTGGGGGAGGTATGATTCCAGGAGAAAGTTTTTGGAAAGAAGAGAGGGTGTTTTGATTATCATGCTGGCTGAGTGGTGCTGCTGGTACTTTGTGCCTGAGGGCAGGGCATATTAACTATCCTCCTGTGTTTGGGTCAGTCCCACACTGTAAAGAATGGTTCTGTCCACTTGCCGAGAATCATCTTCTACTAATCTGTACCTCCATCATCCTGTGTCCCAGTTGGGGAACAAGCTCCAGGAGCAGTAAAAGTGAAGGCAGAACCATCGGTTTTTGGTACTTTCTTGATTTCCCCATTTCCTCTTATACCCTCAGGCAAGAGAGGGACCTCTTTTATGACTTCTGTCTTTAGGTTTAAGGCCTGATTCCCTGATTGCCTCTGTACTTTGGGCCCTATGGTAAATGTTATCAAGGAGCAGTTTGGGGTTTGCATTCTCCACTTCTGGTCTTTACCCACTCCTGAATAGCTCCTCCGGTCAAGGTAAAAATTCTTTTAGGTTGGGAATATGTTTGAGAGATCTTTGAACAATGCTTCTGAATCTTTCGGGTAAAATAACCTTCTGAAAATCTTTTTTTTTTTTTTTTTTAAAGATTGATTGATTGATTGATTTGACAGGCAGAGATCACAAGGAGGCAGAGAGGCAGGCAGAGAGAGAGGGAAGCAGGCTCCCTGCTGAGCAGAGAACCCGATTCGGGACTCGATCCCAGGACTCCGAGATCATGACCTGAGCCGAAGGCAGCGGCTTAACCCACTGAGCCACCCAGGCGCCCCAACCTTCTGAAAATCTGATTAGACCTGTGACCCCTAATTCTCCTTGCCCTAATGCATATGTACACACACACACACACACACACACACACAGAGTATTTGGGGGTTTAAAGCTTATTCTTGCGGGGCGCCTGGGTGGCTCAGTGGGTTAAAGCCTTTGCCTTTGGCTCAGGTCATGATCCCAGGGTCCTGGGATCGAGCCCCACATGGGGTTCTCTGCTCAGCAGGGAGCCTGCTTCCTCCTCTCTCTATGCCTACTTCTCTGCCTATTTGTTATGTGTCTGTCAAATAAATAAATAAAATCTTTAAAAAAGAAAAAAGCTTATTCTTGCATCTGCTGAAGAAATTTCTGGCTTTGAGCCTAGAGGAGTGAGAAGGTAGAGCTGGGCGAGAAGGTAGCAAGAGCTCCTTGATATAAGTACTCTCGATATTTTGTAAGGTGAAGCAGCCCTGGTTATCAGTTCAGATAAAATGATGTCTCTTGTTGGTGGTTCCAAACAAGAGAGCTTGTTGAAACCTGGCTGATCCCATTCAGAGGGAGATATTCTGGTCCCTGGTCCCTGGTCCCTGGTTCCTGGACATTTTGATTTCATTCTGATTAGGGATACTTTGTGATGGGGTCTGCCCTTTTGAACTACACCCTCAACCTCCAGGAACATCTAGGTAGGGATGACAGGATGTACTTTGACAAGCCAGGGGAACCAGTGGCATCCTTGCAGTGAGACCCAAATGTTAGGTCATATCCTGTGTTTGGAGGTACCACCTGTCTCAAGCGGTAAATGTCTCCTGCAGGCCTAAATTCTCTGGGAATATCCACGCAGTCCACTTCCCAGGGTGTGCCTGAGAGGGAACTGGGAACAACCAGTCTCTAGCAGTTGCTTTTATGCTTAAATCCTCTTGCTTTCTGCCTTACTGAAAAAAAAAATAATAATTTTTAAGTGACCTATATGTTTTTTGACTGCTCAGAATATTTCATACTGAAATTTTTGAAGGAAAATTCAGTTTTTAGGGGCCTTACTACAAAGAAAAGTTTTCTTTCAAGACAACATTAAAAATGTTTTTTTCCTGAGTGAAGTCTACTTCATCCTTACAGGAATGGGTCAGTTTCTGGTCTCCACCAAATGCCTCAATTTAACTGTAGAGGTTAAGGAAAGAGAATTAACATTTGTTGGGTACATGCCGCATGCTTTTACGTGTGTTAATCAGTTAACTTGTCAACAACTCTGTGAGGCCTTTGTGCCACTTCTGTTTTATAGGTGAGGAAACCAGGCTCAGAGCAGTTAACTAACCTTGAGAAGGTCTCAACTGAAATGTCACTTACTTAGGCCTTTAGCAAAAATTTTCAGTTAGATTTTTTGCTCATGCTAAAAGGACTGCTAGAAATACAACTTCAAAAAAATGCTCAATCCTTGATTGCACATATAGATTTTTATTTCATTTTATTTTTAAAGATTTTATTTTTATTTATTTGAGAGAGAGTGAGTGAGAGAGAGAACAAGCAAGGGAAGGAGAAAATGGAGAGGGAGAGGCAGACTCCCCACTGAGCAGGGAGCCCGCTATGGGGCTCCATTCCCAGGACCCCGGGATCATGACCTGAGCCGAAGGCAGATGCTTAATCAACTGAGCCACCCAGGTGCCCTGCATATATAGATTTTTTTTAATGCATAGGAAAATTTCTAGAAGTGTACAGCCATTACCTCTGGGATGGAGACTGAAGGAACCATATTTGGAGGAATAGGAAAGTCAAAGGGAATTTAATTTAGCTTTATAAAGTTTACATTTTTTACAAGGAGAAAGTACTTATGTATTAATTATGTAATTAAAAGTTAAAAATTATTTATTATGCAGCCATCAAAAGAAATAAAATCTTGCCTTTTGCAACGACGTGGATGGAACTAGAGGGTATTATGCTGAGCAAAATAAGTCAATTAGAGAAAGACAATTACCATATGATCTCCCTGATATGAAGAATTTGAGAGGCAACGTTGGGGGCTTGGAGGGTTAGGAAGGAAAAAATGAAACAAGATGGGATTGGGAGGGAGACAAACCATAAGAGACTCTTAATCTCACAAAACAAACTGAGGGTTGCTGGGGGCAGGGGGGAAAGGATAGGGTAATTGTGTTACGGACATGGGGGAGGGTATATGCTATGGTGAGTGCTGTGAAGTGTGTAAACCTGGTGATTCACAGACCTGTACCCCTGGGGCTAATGACACATTATATGTTAATAAAAAATTAAAAATTAAAAAAAAAGAAAAAATTCTTAATCTCACTAGAAGTTAAGGAAATGAACATTTAAACTATGTACTTTTAATGCTGATCATCTAGGTGAAATTTGAGAGATTGATGTCTGTGGGTGTCTAATCGTACATTAATACACTATTAATAATGGGGCGATTCAGTACAGGCATTGTAGAAGGTATTTTATAGTGTACAGCAATTTCCAATGTCCATATCCTCTGACCAGGCCATCTTCTAAGAAACTGTCCTACAGAACTGTTAATACACATGCATGGGGTGCATATAAAGGATCCTCAGGGCTGCATTATTCAACAGTAAAAAACTGGGAACAACCTGATAGTCTATTTTGTGCCCAAATACCAATTTCTCTCCATTCACCTACTCAAGGCAAATGCTGGGAGTTATCCTTAATTTTTTCCTTCTCCCTTTACTATGCCCTATTAGCAAGCCCTGCCAATTCCATCTCCAAAAGTATATCTCAGATCTACTCATTCTCTCTATCTCTACTACCATAGCTTTAGTTGAAGCAATATCAGTTCTTGCTTCTATTATATCCAACCAACTGGCTTCCTCTATTTCCCCTTTCTCGATCTCCCCATTCATTCTCCACAAAAAAAATTCAAAATAGAAATCACATAGCATTTAAAACTGCTTAAAACCTGTATTTTTTATTTTTTTCCACCAGCCTAAAACCTTTAATGGCTTCCTTTGGTACATACAGGAGAAAAACAACAAAAAAGAGCAAACTCTTGGCCTTGGCCCTTAAGATTGTACATTATTTGGTCCTGCAGACCTCTTCAACCTCACTCACCCTCCTGTTTACCAAGCTCTACATTAGCCTTCTTTCATTTCAGTACAGTCTCCTTTCTGTCTCAGGGCCTTTGCACAAGCCATTTCCTCTTCTGGAATGCCTTTTTCCTGGATCTTCAAGTGGCTTTACCCAGCTTAGACCTCAGGTCTCAGTTAAAAAAAAAAATCCCACCTCTCAGTCCTCCCTCACTTATTATTCTCTATCTTAGCATGCTGTTTATTTCTTTTGTATTCTTTTTCTTTTTTTTTTTTTTTTTAAATGCCTCTCTTTGGAGAAGATAGGTAAAGATAGAGAACAGTTTCAGACATTTTGTAAGTTGTAAAGAATGAGAACATGTTTGAGGAGAAAGTACTTTCTCAGTTTTTTTTTTTTTTTTAAATAAAGATTTTTATTTATTTATTTGACACAGAGAGATCACAAGCAGGCAGAGAGGCAGGAAGGGAAGCAGGTTCCCTGCTGAGCAGGGAGCCCGATGCGAGGCTCAATCCCAGGACCCCGGGATCATGACCCAGGCTGGAAGGCAGCGACTTAACCCACTGAGCCACCCAGGTGTCCCCATAGGCACTCAATATTAATGGCTGTGGCTGATGGGAATCTCCAGGACACGTGTGTGTGTGTGTGTGTGTGTGTGTGTGTGTGTGTGTGTGTGTAAATATAATCATCTAAAAAGGCAATTAAAAAAAAATAAAAAATAAAATAAAAAATAAAAAGGCAATTAAAAGAAGAAGTCTATGTATAATGCTTTTTAAGCCATATATGTTTATATGTAAACATATAGGAAAAAGGCCTGGAAGAATCCACAACAAACTGTTATTTGTGGTGACCCTTGAGGGGGAGCAATGGATAGAGTCGGGGGCTGAAAAGTGACTCATTTTCTATTCTGTAAGCTTTTGCATTGATTGAATTTTTTCTAACAATATATACTCATGTATTTATTCCTCTTCTGAGGGAAAAGGAGGGGAAAAAATAAGTGAGAAGGACTGCACGTTTTTACGGGGGAAAAAAAAAATAGCTCCTCTTACTCTCTGCGCTGAACCAAGAGAGAGCAAGAGGGAGAAAGGACACCAGTGGGGTCAGCAACTGGCCATAGCCCATTCCCTGCCCTGTGCTGAGCGGGCCCTAGTTTTTGGAGTAGAAAGAATCCTAGGAGATGCTCTTCTGCCCTGAGGCTGCATTTTAAATTCTTTAATGTAGGCATGACCTTGGTCCCCCAGACACAGGTTGTATATTTTTAGCCCCTTTTATTTCTAGGCCGATGAAAGCCACACCTTCAGCCTTAGCAGAGCTGTAGCGGGTCAAGTGAGCAAAGAGAATAAATGTGAGCTCTGGGCTTCACTGCTGTTAAGTTTCTCAAAGTCAAGTCCGTTTAGCAGCCCTGATCCCCATGGAAGCCACATTCTCTAGATTCTTATCTCCCAGGAATACAGATAGCTAATCATTTTCACAGCCAACATTTCCAGTGCTAACGGTATGCCAGGCACCCTGCAAAGCTCTTCACATATTATTTCATTTAATCGTCACAAATTTATCAAAGTAGTTTTATTATCTGCATTTTGTAGATGAGGAAACCGAGGTCCAGGAAGGTTAAGTAGCTCACTTAGGATCACACAGTTAGTAAGCAGTGAAGTCAGGCTGTGAATCCGAGCCATCTGACTCTAAGCCCACATTGTGAGCTAGGGTTTCCTTCCCTCCTCGGGGTCAGACGCCTTGCTGCTTTGGAGGGGATTGTGTAGGCTACGGCAGAATAGACGGAAGGTTCCAGAACAACTCTTCCTTTGCCAAGAGGTGTGGTAGGAAGATTTGCACTTTGGAGTCAGCCAGAGTTACCCCACTAGGACATGGGCTATTCAAGAGTTTTGGTTTTGATTTTTGGTTTTTGGAGGTTTTGTTTTGTTTTGTTTTTTACTTACTATGTGCCAGCAATACCACTGGGTATACAATGGTGAAAAAATAAATAATCACCTCCGCCTTTTTGGAGTTTACAGGGAAATACAGATATTAAGCAAATAAATACTTCATCGCAAATTACGATATGTCCTTGGGAGGCAAAGAACAAGTTGTTAGGAGAGAGCATAACAAGGCCTCCCTCTAAATGAAGGCCAGAAATAGCCTTGGAAGTTTATGAGAGGTTTTCTGCTTTCATTTCATTTTTCTTCCTTTCTTGATTTATTAAGGAAATAGGTCTTAGGGGCCTGTTGTAAACATGCCACTTTGCTGAGTACTTGGGAAAATACCAAGAAATAGAAGGCAGTGCTCACTATCTAAGTCGGAGAGACAAAACTATATACTTAGAACTGTACTTTGAACAGCCAGAGAATTAAAACAAGTGTGTGTTTTCAGACCGTCTATGAGACTCCTTGTGTACCTCCGTTATCTTATCCGTAACCTGGGGATGCTCTTTGTCTCACCTCATCCCATGCACATGGGAAAACCAAATGAGATCCCGAAGTGATGGGGTGTCGCGCAGCTACAAGCACAGAAGGACTGGAGAGTTAGGGAAAAATCACTGTGACAGAGGACTGCTGATCAGGCAGTGCTCTAAGGAGGGCATGGACTTTCCGTCGGGTCTTAACGGTGGCAGCTGTGGTTGAGGAGGCAGATACGGGCCAGAGCATAGGGGAGGGAACTAAAGAGAAGAATGAGCCAGCCAGGGGGGCCTGGGTGGCTCAGTGGGTTAAAGCCTTTGCCTTCGGCTCAGGTCATGATCCCAGTATCCTGGGATCGAGCCCCACATCGGGCTC
>NC_081562.1:84768746-84844347 GCF_022355385.1 Mustela nigripes | reverse complement strand
ACCTGGGTGGCTCAGTGGGTTAAAGCCTTTGCCTTCGGCTCAGGTCATGATCCCAGTATCCTGGGATCGAGCCCCACATCGGGCTCTCTGCTCAGCAGGGAGCCTGCTTTCTCATCTCTCTCTGCCTGCCTCTCTGCCTACTTGTGATCTCTGTCTGTCAAATAAATAAATAAAATCTTTAAAAAAAAAAAAAATGAGCCAGCCATGTAGGGGGCAGCCAGGAGCCCCGCTGCTGGGACAGAGGAGCCCAGGTGCAGACAAGGGAGCTGAGCGTGGGTCAGGACAGATGGGCAGTTCACAGAGAGTTTTGTCTGATTGTTAGAAGAGGCCTTCTTGCCCGGCTTCCAACATGGAATAGAGATAGGTTGGTAAGATAGGTTGGCCATTCATGGGTTTGCTCTTTAAATTGAACGATGGTAATATAGGAGAAATAGATGCCAACTCAGTCCTTAAAGGTTACAAAATCAGAATAATAATTTGATGTAAGCAAAACTGGGTAGATGATCCGGACATTACCCTGAACTGCAGGAGTCCAAACATTTAGGAGACTCTGCTTCTAGTTACCAGGTTCTGGGCTAATTCTTTCCTTTGCCAAGACTGCCTTGCCTTCCTTTAGGGTGAAATATTGTCTTGCACTAAATAATTTGTGTTATTAACAATGCCTTGTTCATGGTAGGGGCTTAATAAATGTCATAGTAATAGTGTCACATAGTAATAGTGTCCAGTGTTTGTGAGCCCCTTTCTACCTGCTACTGGCGTAGAGGGCAGAAGGATGACACCGCACCCTTTTTCAGTGAGTCGTCCAGGCCAGACCCCCAGGAGTCATGCTAGGCTACTGTTCCTCCCACCTTCTCTCCATAGTACTACCACCCCTGTAGTTGGTCCTCATCACTTGCCTGCGGTATTGTCACAGATCCTTTTGTGGTCTCTCTACTCTGGTTCTGCAGACCCACCTGCCCTGATCTATCATGTAGCCATATGCAAAGACCTCAGGGAAGGGTTTTCTAGGAAGAGAGAACAACCCATGCAAAGCTTTGGAGTGGGAAGGAGCTTTGCACAGTTCAGGACCTGAGGGAATGCCAGATTGGTTGACAAGGATGCTGGAGAGAGTTGAGCGGGGCCCAGATCATGGGAGACTGTATCAGCTTTGGTAAGGAGTTTGGATATGATTGTCGGGGGAATGACTCCATCTGCTTTATAGTATGAAAAGTTCACTATGGTCTGTGGCCATACCACCCTGAACGTACCTGATCTCATCTGATCTCAGAAGCTAAACAGAGTCAGGCATGGTTAGTACTTGGATGAGAGAAGAGTTCACTATGGCTGCTGTGTGGGACCTCTAGAACCCTGTTCCTCTCTGGGCAGCACAGTGGCCTAAGCGAGGCCAGGCTCCTCACTCAACTTAGCACAGCGGAGTGGTCATGCCCTCTGCCTTTTCAGGTTTGACTGGTGCTCAGTCCTCACTCCTCTACCCACCCTCAGGCCAGAAAGGGCAGTGCCTCTACTGGCCCCAGTGTTTGGCGTGCCTACCAGTGGCCCGAGCCTATAATTTGGCGGGTTGGCTGGTTACAAAAATAAAAAGTACGACCTATAACTAAAGCTGAGTGGATTCAGTAAAGAGGGAGCTTTTAATTTGCAGAGGTCCTGGGCTGTATTTAAGTGGAGGAGAAATGTGTCTCCTCCCCACACGCTGTTCCATTTTCTCCCTTTAGTACCTGCTCT
The DNA here is from genome assembly GCF_022355385.1 of Mustela nigripes. Classification (NCBI taxonomy): domain Eukaryota; kingdom Metazoa; phylum Chordata; class Mammalia; order Carnivora; family Mustelidae; genus Mustela; species Mustela nigripes. The sequence goes on along the minus strand of NC_081562.1, from coordinate 84,842,625 downwards.
GGGCAGGGTTGGGGTTCATAGGCCTGGGCCTGAGCTGTGCAGGACTTTGGGGAACTCTTTGGGAGGCATGTTAGGATCAAACAAGAGTTTTGTAGGGCTTCCTGTAAAGTCAGTATTATTCAGTCTTGTTATTTATGTAGCCCACTGGGATAGAAGTAGAGTTTTTAAATACTTGTCTTTCCGCGGCTCCTCAAGCCTGATGCTCTCAAGATCTCCTGGAGTCACTCTGTGTTCTTGGCTGGTGGAGGAATAAGAAGTCTGGCCTGGGAAACTGCAAGGAGTTCAGGGATTCCTTTTGTGTGTTCAAGAGCTTTGGGACTCTGCGGGTCTGGATTTGAATTCTAGCTCTGCCGTTTATTATCTCTGTGACCTTGGGCCAGTGCCTTCATTTCCCTGAGCCTTAGTTTCTTTATCTGAATAATCAGGATAATAATACTTGGCTTCTAAGGACTTTATAGGATGTAAAAAATCCAGGGCTGTGTCTGGCATAGTGGGCACTTAGTAAATTTTAAGTAGAAATGTTCTAAGACCACTAACCTCTTCACGTCAGGTATCTAGTATCAAGGAGCCCAAAAAGAATAGTCAAGACATATGAATTTGCCATTGATGAGTAGGGACTGGTTTTATGTGGCACAAGTTGTCAGATCACTGAACTAAACACCGCACTGTCGTCCCCTTGTTTTCCCAGTTGGCCTACCCACAGGCCTTAGGGCCCTTAGGAACTGGTGTAACCCTTGGCCCACCGTTTAGCACACTTCATTTCTTGTATAGCCGTGGACAGATTGGACGTTAAAGATTTTATTTTAATTGACAGAGAAAGAGAGAGCAGCAGAGGGAGAGAAAGAAGAAGACTCCCTGCTAAGCAGGGAGCCGCATGCAGGGCTCAGTCCCAGGACTCTGGGATCGTAACTTGAGCCAAAGGCAGACTCTTAACCAACAGAGCCACCTAGGTGCCCCAGAAGGACTGGATGTTAAGAGGCTTCTGGACTGGGGCATTTACCAAGGCCAGAAGAGCTAGCATAGGCCTGCCCAGGTCCAGACGTGTGCTCCTAGACAGTAGTGAATCCTGCGGTGTAGGGGCCACTCTTATATGGGTTCATTTGCAGATTGGAGATCACATACTCCCCTACCCTTGATGCCAGCCTTAGGGTAAGGTCCAGACAATGTCCTAGAAGGGATGGATGGATAAGAGCTAACTGGGGAAGAGTGTCTTTTTTGAACCTTATGTGTCCAGGATATTCCTGAGCCCCTTACTTTGGACAGGCCTCTTGTTTGTGGTTGTGGTTATTTTGTTTTTACTCACTGCTCAGCGGAATCAGCATCACACAAGCGCTCATTATCCTCAGGCCCTTGGCAGCCAGGGCACTTGGTGAATCCCTTGTAAAGTGCTCACGTCTGCAGATTATTTTCCAGTGCATCTGGCACGAGTTCCAGAATGATGGTCCAATAGCAGCTCTTGCTTCTCCCTTTGGGTTGGCTAATAACTACTGGCATCGTGGGTGACTAAGGAATTAAGAATCTGTGCTTTTATGGGGCAGCTGGTCCTGGTGGGCTCCCAGAGCACTTATTTGTCATTTCTCCAGAATATCCTTGTTAGATGTTTAGAGCATAACCTCAGGAGGTGAGGGGTAGCCAGCTAGACAGCGTGTGGTGCCATTTGGTTTCTCAGTTGATTCTTTCCAAGAATCGTAAAGAAATCCTCTCGTACCTGTTGCTGCAGAGGCCCAGGGAAATATCACGGTGATGTCATAACAGTATGAAAACACCACCAGTTGTTTCTGATTGTTCTGGAGGCAAGAGGGCAGACAGTTACTCCCTTCTTACTCTATGGTAGGGCAGGTGACAGTCACGTCAGTACTCTGGAGGGCCTGAGGCTGTGAGCTGAGAATGCTCACATTCTCCCTGGCTGGAGAGGGAGAGAAGGACCCAGCGCCAGCCCTCACAGACTTGCTGACTGCAGCCTAGCCTTCATTCACTCCATAAGCACTTACTGAGCACTTAGAATTATGTTAAGTGCCAGAAAAGTCAAGATGACTAAGACAGTGTCTGCCCCCAGGAGTGTAGTCTAAAGAGGGAGACAAACACACTAAACATGTAATTGCAATCTACAGTTTGGGAAGTGCAGCGGGATCGATAATGCAGGAGCATCTGGGGGCACGGAGGAGAGGTGGGAATCGGGGACTCCTGCCTGTGCGAGGAAATCAAGGTTGGCTAAAGGGATAATTAGGAGTTGGAGAGACATGTCAGAGAGAAAAAGCGTTCTGGGTAGAGGGGACAACTTGAGTAGAGGCAGCAAGGTGAGGCAGAGCAGATAGATATGTCAAGAATCCTTGTGCAGTGGCTCAGTGTTGTTGGAGTGTGAGGTGTCAGGCTGAGTGGTGGCGGGAGGGGAGGGTGCAGCGAGAGTGGTCAAGGCCTGGATGGTGTGGTGATGACAGTGGGAGCCTGAACGAGGGCTGGAGTGCGTGATGGAGACTGTGCAACAGAGTCGCCGGGTGGTTATGAAAAGAAATGTGGGGGACTTGACAACTGATTAGATTTGACCTTGGGAAGATGAACATGAGGAATATGGGGGGAATGAAGTATGCGCCCCCACCCCCCGCAGGTTTCTAGCTTGCTGGGACGAGTTAAATGGAGGTTGTGAATGCAGGAGAGAAAATAACAGAAGGAAACCCGATGAGGCTGGTTTGAGGCACGTGAGGTCATGGAGATTGTGGAAGTCAAGGGGAATGTCTAATGGGCAGTTGGATATTTAAAGATTTTATTTATTTAGTTGACACAGAGAGATCGATCATAAGTAGGCATAGAGGCAGGCCGGGTTGGGAGGGGGGAGCAGGTTCCCTGCTGAGCAGAGATTCCCAATGGCAGGGCTGGATCCTAGGACCCTGAGACCATCACCTGAGTCGAAGCAGAGGCTTAGCCCACTGAACCACCCAGGTGCCCCTGCAGTTGGGTTTTTAAAGCTGAAACTCAAAGGAGAAGTCTGGGATCGAAAGAAATACTTGACAATCATCAGTGTCTATTGGTCAAATAAAATTGGGGGCTGAAGCATTCTCTTGCCTTTTTTTCTGTCCCCACAGACAGCATAGCCCTTCAAGTGACTGGGAGGGCAGGCACAATCTCAAGGAGAGGACAGACTTGCTAGAGGAGTCGTTAGTTGAGGGGGCCAAAAATAGAGATTTGTGGTAGAAATCAGACCTCAGGTTTGCGGGCTGCAGATTTAACCTGAGGAAGTCAGGAGACAATGGGGAAATAAGGGATTTGCGATGAGATCGAACACTAAAGACAGCTTAGCAAAATCTCTAAAAGGTTAGAGAAGTTGTCCCAGATCACTCAGCAACCCTTTGTCAATGACTCATTTGTATTTCCCCAAATTCTAGTCCCAGCTTTCCTGTGAATCTCCTGAGTGGTCGTTGGTATCTCGGTCTGATCTTTCAAAGGGGATGTGTGTGCAATTGCTCTAACCTAGAGAATTAAGAAACTTATAAATAAATATATTAACCTATATTGTTCCACTCTATCAATATACTCTCACCTTGATGTATTTTAAAGGACTATGACACCTCAAGTCAGCTGTGACTCACCCCAGGTGCTGTTTATAGAGCCCTTCTCCCATGCCAGGTGCCATGCAAAATCCTTTTCATTCATTCATCCCTTCACTTAATTCTTATAAGGGGTAGATACCATAATTTGCATTTTTAGATGAAGAAACTTTAGTTCAAAGAAATTCAGTAATGGGCGCCTGGGCGGCTCAGTGAGTTAAGTAAGCCTCTGCCTTCAGCTCAGGTCATGATCTCAGGGTCCTGGGATCTTTGAGCCCTGCATCGGGCTCTCTGCTCAGCAGGGAGCCTGTTCCCCTCTCTCTCTCTGCCTGCCTCTCTGCCTACTTGTGATCTCTGTCAAATAAATAAATAAAATCTTAAAAAAAAAAAAAAAAGAAAGAAATTCAGTAACTTTCCCACTATCTCTTAAAAAGTACCAGGATTCAAATCTAGGTCATTGTGATTGCAAAGTCCTTGCTGTTACCCATAGTACTCTGAATGCTTAAGATGCCATTTATACAAGGGCATTGTCACCATGTGGTGTTCAAGAAGGCAGTTCCCTTGTCTCTTTGCTCTGCAGGGTCTCCTTCTTACTCTGAGACGGAAGCCGTGAACTTGAGGTGCCTGGCACACCTTGTTTGGCTGGTTTTACCCCAGTTGTGCTGGGCAAGGAACCACTGTTTAATGATCAACCAAAGCCAGTCTGATGAATCCAGGTGACCTTCCCAAGTTAGAAATGGAGATTTTATTTATTTATTTATTTATTTTGGTAAAGAGATGGCAGGACATGGTAGAAAGAGCCACATTCGGGCAAAAGTTATGTTGGAGGCCATTTATCTGGATTTGAATCTGTGTTCTGCCACATTCTGTATGATCTCGAACCAGTTTGTTTCAGATTCTACATCCTCTCACCAATTAAACAGGCATAACAGTTCCCTGCAGAGGTTGTTGAAGGCAGTAAGGGAGATTATGGGAGTAAAAGTGCCTGGTGTGTACGAGATGCTCAGGAATGTTCTCCTCCACATCTGTGGCCCTGAGTGGAAACGGTTCTGAGGGGTCCAGACGTTGTAAAACACAGAGAAGAATCAAGATCTCTTTGGGTCATGGGGTGGTAACTCTCAGAAGGCTAACCCCAGAGAGATGCTGTTGTTGCTGTTTTTCTAGGGGGACGGTCAAACGAGACATAAAAAATCTGGGACACTCAAAGATGGAACTGGGGTGTGGGCACCCATGACACCTGTGTCAAGCTCTGGCCGTCCTTAAAGGCATGAGGGGGACCGTGTTGGGAAGACCGCTCATGGGGAAGAGCAGACTGGGGTCATTATGATTCCTCCCCTAAGAGGACAGGAACACGGCAGCCCTGAGGACAGACCCACATTTGAGAGCAATTGAGAAAGCAAGGAGACAGAAGACTTGGAGTGCTCTCCTGGGCTCATATCACTTGTGCCCATGCTGGGCCTCAGTTTATCCTTCCATAAAGCAGGAGTCGTGCCTGTCCCACATATCATCTGGAGGAAGGAAGGGATTCATTAAGTTTTATGGTTTGATAATAAGCTCCTGGTTTTATAATGAGACTCCGGGAAAGCCAGAGCTGGGTCCCTCGCCCGTGTACTGGGTGAGATGGCGTGCTGCTCCCCAGCTGGCCTTTGCTGTCCACACGGCTGGCCCTCGGTGTCTACGGAGCTTCCTCTGGGAGCCAGACACTCTTGTCTAGGAAAAGTGTGTTCAAAGCAAAGTCTGTGCCCTCATGGAGCTTACAGCATAGTTTGGGAAATAGCACAAAATATGAAAGGTGAATAACAATATGAGACAGAAGTGACTTTTTTCCATGACATCTTGTAATTAAAGGATCTAGCACAGCACCTGGCCCAGAGCAGGTGTTTATAAACTGCAATATCCTTTCTTTGTAAATATATAGGAGTGACCACAAAGCAAAACGTGTCTTCCCGTTGGCACAGTGTGTGATAACATAGCGTTGTTGAAGGTGTGATTGAATACGATTGCCAATAGGAGGTGAAGGGCAGTAAACCTCGTGCAAGTTCAGAAGAAGGAGCAAATTCAGAGGAAGGAGCAGCGTGTGAACTCTGGGTGGTTTGGGGGGGCAGGGGAATCCATGAGGAAGTTTGATTGTGTTGATCCCGAAGGGTACATGCAATTTGAAAAGGCACAGAGAAGGCCTAATGTAATCCATTGCCTCATTGTATTGGGTTACAAGCTCAGGCTTTGAAGTCAGACCTGGGTTCAAATCCCGGCTCCACCCCATATTTGCTCTGTGAATATGGGCAGGTTCCACAGCCTTCCCAAGCCTTTGCTAACTCACCTCTAAAATGGGAGTAATGATAGTCCCAGCTTCATAGGCTTGTTGTGAGAATTCAATGAGATAATTCATGGATAGCTCTTATCACGGTTCTGTGAATAAATGGTAGCTTTTGTCATTATTACTATTTTCATTTTAATAGTGGCATCATTATTCTCTTCATGGCCACCTGATTACCTTAGCTCCTAAGCCCCTTTGTCTTCAGACTGTTCCCCGCCTACAATAATTTCCTCCTATACACTGTCATTTCATCTCTGCAAATCACTTAGGGCCTTCTGGACTTTTTAGGATGTTTTGCACTTCCATGTCATAGAGATGCTGTCTCCTTGCCTAGAATATCACCATCTTCCCCTCCTTCATTGCCTTTGCCTGACTCCCTCTGCCTGATGTTTAAGATTAAATCCTCCAGGGCGCCTGGGTGGCTCAGTCATTAAGTGGCTACCTTCGGCTCAGGTCATGATCCCAGGGTCCTGGGATCGAGGCCCACATCGGGGTCCTTGCTCATGAAGAAGCCTGCTTTTCCCTCTCCCACTCCCCTTCTTGTGTTCCCTCTCTGTCTCTGTCAAATAAATAAATAAAATCTTAAAAAAAAAAAAAAAAAGATTAAGTCCTCCAGGGTCTCTTCCGGGAAGCCTTCCTTGATTCCTCTGTCCAATTAGATGTTGCCTCCCCAGGTTCCCACAGGGCCATGCACCGCTCTCTCCCAGCAGTGCTACCTACACTCACCCCTGCTTTGCTCATCTACCTTGCTCTCTGGATACAAACTTCCTGAATGGAGGGATCCCACCCTATTTATTTTAATATTTCCAGCTCTAAGCTTAGTGCTTGGTGTATGGTTGTTTTCCAGCTATGTGCCAAATAAAAAAAACCCAAGCAAAAACACATTGCTAGCATTCTTTTTTTTTTTTTAAAGATTTTATTTATTTATTTGACAGAGATCACAAGTAGGCAGAGAGGCAGGCAGAGAGAGAGGAGGAAGCAGACTCCCCGCTGAGCGGAGAGCCCGATGCGGGGTTCGATCCCAGGACCCTGGGACCATGACCTGAGCCGAAGGCAGAGGCTTTAACCCACTGAGCCACCCAGGCACCCCCATTGCTAGCATTCTATGTAACATTTACTATCTAGGTTCTGATTTAAATGCTTTACATATAGTAAATAAATAATTTACATATATTAACAGATTTTATCATCAGAACAACCATACGAAGGAGATAGTATTTCTACCTCCATAGATGAGGCAACTGAGGCTCATAGAGGTTAAATGATGCTCTCAAGGCCACATATCTAGTAAATGGTAAAGTCAGGATTCATGCCAGGGCGGTATGGCCCATCAGTCACTGCTTTAACCACACTCAGAGGTTATGATAGGATATTTATTGGATGTCCAAGAAAAGGCAAGATATTCACCATAAATCACAGCTCTCTGACTACATTTTTAAGGCTTAGTACATGTGTGGAGAACTGTTGGGGGAGGGGGTGGGAATCTTACCACTTATGAAAGATTTGCTGGCAAAGGTAGAATCCCACCTATTTTGAATTGAAGGCGAGGCATTGCTGACAGTTGGGAATGATCTCTCTGGGGTGTCGTGGAGCAGAACACTTAAAAATAGGAGGAAGAGGAATATATGCATGGGGAAATTCAACTTGCCCAATATTTATAGAGCACTACTGTGGTAAATAATCTGGTGGTAATCCCAGGGCTGGAGAGCCTAGGGTCTAGCAGGCTCTAAGATGAGGCCGATTAAAAAGAAGGGCAGGAGAGTGGCTCAGATTTATGGCATGAACTGAAGGACAGAGTTGAAATTCTGAATGAGGAGTGGGAGCTTGCTGAGGGAGATGCAGCAAATAAAGAAAGTGATTTGGGCTATATTAAATTAGATGATAGGAGAGAGAGCCCAGAAATAGGAAAGACAATAGTGAGAAATTGGGTACTCCCCTCCAAAAATAACCAGGGGCCAAAAAAGAACTTGGTGGTAGGAGAGAAGTAGTAGCAGGATAAATCAGTTACTAATTAAGCACCTGCACATGATTCACAAAGGGATAAGGCATGACCCCTACCCTCAAGGAATTCATGTTCTCGTTGTGAATAGAGGAAACACACACATGAATGACACTACAGGGAAGACATTTAATTTGGGCTAAAGTCCATGATATCAGTGACCAAGTATTTTCTTTCTTGTTGTTTCATCTATCTGGACTTCATTTCCAAGGTCACTTCATGGTCCAGAATAGCTATTAAAGTTCCAGCCATTACCTCTGCATTTCAGATCTCCTTCCCCAGCTGGAAGCAGAAAGGGGAAAAGAAGGGTATGCTCCTTCCCCTTAATGACACCTGTCAGAAATTGTACACACTACTTCTGTTTCTGTCCTATATAGTCACATAGCCGTACCTAAATTCAAGGGAAGATGAGAAATACATCAATTCTGCGCTGCCAAGTACTCAAGTGAACATTGGAGATTCATTACTCAGGAAGATGAGGACAAGAGGGTGAGGAATAACAAGGTCTCTGCCATTTCATTCTTCATGTATGATTAGGCTTTGGAGCTCACAAGAGGGGCTGATGATTTAGGTTGGGTGGTCACAGAGCTGATGGATTTTGAGTCAGTCATAGGTAGGGATTCAGAAGATTGGGGAAACATCAGTTACAAGCAGCTCCTATGGCAAGCATGGCTGTTCCAGGAGAAAGTCCAGAAGAGGACAAGGCTGGTCAGAGGACAAGGGGCCAACCTGCGGGAGAATCTTATCTCTGAAGCTCTTTCTTATTTTAAGATGCTAAGAACAGCAGGCCAAGGAGTTCAGACGGTTTTTTGTGTAAATGATTAAGGAGTCAGAGAAGAGTTCTGTCAGAACTGAGAAGAGAGGTGATTTCTCTTAGAAGCTGAGAAGTTGAGAAATTTCACTATGTGCAGGTTGGTGGGAAAGAGGGCTGGAAGCAGGAAACAGGGATGCTAGCTGGAGGATTATCCTAGAATGTCAGGAGTAAACAATAAGGGCCTATCTGATGGTGACACTGGGAATGGAAGGGAAGGTATGGATTCGAGGCCCTGGGAGGGGCACATACTGGGTCTCAGTGAGTGACAGGTGATGGTCTGGGGAGAGAGGAAAATGCTCGTTGTGGGATGTTGTGTCCTCTGAGAGGCAGCGCTGCCTCTCAGGGTTCCCCAGGCAGGAGGGGAAAATCTCATGAGGAGAAGGGGGGACACTGGTTGGCCACAGAGAGAATGGGAGGCTCTGCCCCAAGCCTCCTCAGCTTTGGAAACCCAGCTGCCCCCAGCAGAATAGTTTCCATTTTGCGTAACTGGGGAGTGTGTGGGTCTGGCTAACCGCGAGGAGGGGCTGAGGAGCCAGCAGACAGATCAGGTTGCTGTGGCAGTGGCTGTTCAGCAAGGGCCTGGGGGCTCAGTTGGGAATAGCTAACATGAGTTCCTCTCTGTGAGCTTGTGTGCATCCTGATGGAGGAGGCCAGAAGGGATGGCCTCACCTGGCAGCTGGGGGCCAGGTTACCTACAGAGGTTATCTGATATCAGGTGTGAGGCCTCCAGTGTGATAGAGGTAGACCTGGGGGTTTTGCTGGCATCTGGGAGATGGCCAAATTCCTTTGCCGTCTCAGGATCCACTGGAAGGGTCCTCCAGGGTGAAGAAGAGGCCTCCGGGATACGGTCGTATTTGGGAAAAAGCCACCTCTTTGATGCTGGCCTTCGAGGGCCTCTCCTTCCTCGGACTTCCCTGGTGTGAGTTGCAGAGTTCAGCCTGAGACATCTGGTGAATCCATCTCTTTTTCCTCCAGGCTGCTCAGGGACTTGGCCCATAACTGCTCAGCAAGTCATTTCTGGTTATAGAGTCATCAGTGACCACAGAAGCACGTTCTCCAGACAGGGCTCTGAGTCTATGCAAGCTGGCTTTCCCCTGGCAGCTTGTCCCGAGTGACAGCTCCAAGTCAACAAAAACAGGAGGCTAGGCATAGCCACTGTGGACACTCAAGTCAAGGAGCACCCTCTTGTGATGTCTTCTGTCATGCGGTACCCCAGCACCTTTCCCATAAGTGTAACAGGGCAGCTCAGGCCTCGAGGAAGCTGTGTGTGGCTAGAGTTGGGTCCTGTGCAGGGTCTTGCAGCCAGAAGGAGATGAGGAACAGAGGGAGCCCTGCTGCTGAGGCTGTGGGGTGCGGCAGCACCAGGGCTGGAGGCCTGGAGCCCATCCCTTCCCATCCTTGAACTGTCTGATGTGCAGGGTCCGAGAGAAGTGTTCGCCCCCACTCCATCTGGGTGGGGAGGGCTGCCTCTCCCTCCAGCCAAGTGTCCTAAACCTGGTTTAGGTTGCCTTTCTGCCACAGGATATAGTTCTTCTCCCGGAACCTTTCACTGTTGGCTCCGGTTCATTCCAGGCTGTCTCAAGCGATCATCTCCGAACCTAAGGTCTGGAAAGACGGACCGGAGGGAGGGAGGGAGGTCAAGATAGCTGTCCTGAGCCTCATTTTCTGGCTGGCAGGGAGACCTGGCCCCCTCTCGCTCCGCTTCCTCCCCTGCCTGACTCCTGCCAGTCACGGGACTGGGGAAAAGGGGGGGCGTGTTTGGAGGGCCTGCTCTGCTTCCCGGATCCGGACATAATGAATGTCAGCTATTGGATCTGTGATCAAACTCTCTGATTTTTTTGGTTTCTTTTACACAGGATTACAGTTTGACCCCGGTGGAGGCTACGGGGGGGGGGGGGGGGGCAGGGGGGGCGGCGCGGAAAGGGGGTAAACAGGGACGCCGAGGCGGCCTGGGCGTAGGCAGTGGGCGGGGCCAGCGGCTGCTGTCTGGGCGGGCTGGGCGGAGGACTCCCGCCCTGCACCCTGGCCAGCTGGCTTGTGTTAAAGCGCTGGCTGAAAATAACTCTCATTGTCTGGGAGCTGCTACTGCAGCGGGGCTGGCTGTGGCCGCCGAGGGGGCCAAGGCGGCAGGAGCTGGTACCTCCCACCTCCTTGAGCTCTTGCCCTTTGGGAGCAGTGCCCAGCTGGCCACAGCTGTGCCTCCTGCCCACCAGTAAAGATACGTGGAGGGCAGGGCGAGCTGGGCCACTCCTAGTACTCTGTCCTTTTGGCAACTGGGGACGGGCCTTTGTGCCTGGTGTTGCTTGCTTTGCTGTTGGCTTGGGCAGGACTATTGGTTTGTGAGGGAACGCAGGGCATAGACACAGGGCTCCAGCTCCACCTACAGCCATCTCCTGGGCTCCCCAACCTTGTGCCTCCTCACCACATTCTGCTTCTGCTCATCTGTACCATGGGCTGATCTGTAGGTGCCCAAGAGGACTTGTTGGCAGCTGTGGCCAGGGGCTCAGCAGCAGGTGGTGCCCAGGACGTTGTCTCATTTAGTCTCTGGGGAAGTTCTAGATTCAGCTTTCCAGGCTCACCAACCCCACAGGCTGAGTATGGGGACTGGGCCTACCACACGTGGGAGACATGTTAGCCATAAGGGACCTGGTGGGAAGATGGCTTTGAGGGGGAAAATATGAAGAAAACCAACTCACATTCTGAATTTGCTCAGAATAAACAGTCCCCGCCTGCCTTCCCTAAAGCCTCCAGAATCCCCTTCACGGGAAAATTTCACACATCCCTCTTCCTGCCTCTCAGCAGAGCCGTGCCATTTCTGTTCCTAAGACTCATCGTGATTGACTGGGACCAACAGAAACAGTTGGGAGTTTTTGGTGGTTCCTACTTCTGTTGGTTGGGTTTTCCCCAGGCCCAGCTGGAGGAGGCTGACAGTCAGGGGTGAGCTCCAGAGCAGGGACCCACACCTTCTAAGGAAACTCCAACCCCACCGGCATTTCCCTTCCCCTGCCATGGGAAGGAAACGAGGAGGGGCTAACGGGCTACGGGTACAGAGCAGGAAAGGGAAGGGAACCTCTGTGACCAGAGTCACCTTCCTCCTCCTTGACTTCACGGGGTCTGACAGGGCTTGGGTGGGGAGTAAGGAAGCCTTGTTCCCACAGAACCCAGGAGGGGTTTAGGCACTGAGCAAGGCTCTGTGCCTGACCTCAAACTGGCAGTAAACCTAACAGCCCTGCTGGAGAAGCGTCAGATCCTCCCCTTTCTGCTTCTTCCCGTTATAGGTTTTTATTATTAGATTTCTGGCTGGTTGTTCTGATGTCTCAGAATCAGTCTCCGAGTTGCTTTCAGTGTAAGTTCATCTTCCCTTTCACCCCCCATCTCTCCGGGGTCTCTTTTCTCGAGGATGTTGGTATTTAACTATCTCCTAGTCTTAGGGTTGGTGAGAGGTGTGGGGGTTGGGGGTAGGGGCAATGGGTGGCTGTGTCCTGAGTGGTTGAGAAGCAGCGCTGAAGGAGGGACAGAGGCAGAGACTGAGACAACCCAGAAGCAGGGAAACAAGAACAATACCCGAGATTTTCAGGAGGAAGGGGAAGAAGACAGTGGAACACCCACGGTGTTCCAGACACATCCAGATATAAAATATTTATCATTTAATCCTCATAAACCCCTGTGAAATAATGAGATTATCTCCATTTTATGGATGAGCTCTGAAGAGCGCACAGTTGATCTTGGGCCCTCTGACTCCTGTTTTCAGTGCCTCTGCTTCAAGACAGTCGTGCCGCCCCCTTCTGGTCAGCAAGGGTCTCAGTGAGCAATTAGCAAGGACTGAGCCTGGCTCCTCCCTTACGAGAGCTCACTATCTCTATGGAACCACTCAACAAAAGTGTCAAGGAAACGCACCTTTGATGGAGACAGGAATGTGTCACGTTTGTCCCCGTGACACTGGCTGTCCCCGGAACTCAGGATGTCAGAGCCCTGCTGGGCTCATGCCTGTTATCGGGTAGCTGCAGAAGACCCAGGGCCCTTGTCTGTCACCCAGAGAAGTCCGCGGTGGGTGGGTACGGACTCTGTGTGCTAGTAGTGCTGGTGGCAGGGGGGAATTCCCCTCCCCACTTCCTTCCCGTCACACTTGGGCCCCCAAAAAACAGAGAAGCCAGCATCACTGCCCAGAAAGTGCCACCGAAAGCTCGAGCCTGGAGCTTGTGGGCCTGTGGTCAGAGCTGATTCATACATCTACCACCCCTGTCCATACTCCTAGAGGGGTGGGCGTCTCTCCTGGGCATCTAAAGGTTGAACCCTGGTATGCCTTTTCCACTTTTCCGTGCTCTTGGGCTAGGGCTCCCAAAGGGGGTGACTTTGTTCCATCTTCAAAGCCCCTGGGGCACCAGACATTTTCTCCCCAGTTCGCCTTGTGGGGTAGTGTGAGGCTGCAGCAGCTGACAGCCGGTGGCTGAGGAAGTTGGTGTAGACCGGATGTGATGTCTGCCGCAGCAGCGGCAGGCTTCCCCCTTCTCCGCCAGTCTCTTTCTTCCAGGGGGGACAACTATTTCTATTTCCATGGCACAGACTTGGGGAGAAATAGGCAGAAGACAACGAAGGGCTTGAGATGTGCACAGAGCCAGATCCAGGCCCGAGGTCTGTGTCTTCTCTGCTCTCACTTGGGCTTAGCCAGCAGCAGCCTGGCTACAGTTGGGAGGGAGACCTTGGTCTGGGCTCACCTTTGACTTTGGGGTCCCTCTTTTGTTGTGGCTTCCTGACCCTGTCCTCTTCTCCACACAGACAGGCTGCGAATGGCCCTGAGCCAAGTAGTTTCAGAGAGAACAGAACATTTGGGATTGTATTTGCCCAACCAGCCGTCCCTACTGCATCAGGGTGGGGGGGGGGGATTTGATTAGCCCCTCTTTCCTGCAGGAGTGCAGGTAGACTCACAGGGCAGCAGAAACTGAAGAGGGGTGTAATGCGGGATCCTCTTCCCCTTCTTGTCTTCTCTCTCTTGCCCCATTTTGGCTTATACCTAAAAACTGAGCAAAAATCCCAACTATTCTCCTTTTTTGAGCTTTAGTGACCGGGTTTCTGGCCCAGAGCTGGGCCCATTACTCAGAACCAGGATGCCTTAACCTTATATATACCGTCTACTTCCTCGCCACTAGACGCCTATCAGAGTATTAGACATCATCAGGGGTTGGAGACCATATGAATAGACACCGTCCTTGGGGGGCTAGATGAGTGTCTAGCTAGTTAATAGAGTGTGTGTAGACAAATGCATAATATGTCTAACAGAAATAAATGATATTTAAGGTTTGTCTCTCAGATTCTTAGAAAATGCAAGGCCCACTCCTAGCATGTTTCCACTTCTGGAATAACACAGGGCTTGTGTGTCTCCTCGGAATCCTGGGTGCACACAATTCATGTCCCCAGGGATGAGAATGTCAAGGAGTGGGCAGATGTAAACATTGGCCATGCTTGGGTGCCCGGGGAGTTAGAGCTGAACTTGGAGCAGTGAGTAGTGTGGGGAGAGAGAGAGAGGAGGGGAAGGCCTTCCAGGTGGTCTGCGGCGGGCTCGGAGGAGAGGCTGGATTTGTGGGAAGTCACATGGATTATCAGACAGCTATCATACTTCAGGTAGGAGATCATATTTCAGGAGTATGGGCACTAGGGGCAGGTGCAACGATCTGCCTTTAGAGGCAAAGGCTGTGACCTGCAGTCCCAGTGGCTAGAAGAGAAGCTTGGCTGGGTGTGGAGGGGAAGGTAGGGCTGCTGGCCTGCATAGCACTAGCCCATGGGTGCCTTGGGCTTCCCTCACTCATGCCCGCTTTTATTCCTTTATTCATTCAGCAAACAGTAGTGAGCAAAATAAGATAACTCTTGGTCTGCCTTCTGTATTCCAGGTTAGAGTGTCTTTCAGGAAGGGATTGGGACACTTTCCTGTGTCTTCATTAATTGGGAAGTGTGTCATAAGTAACTTGTTACTAAAAAATTAAAGAACTGAAATTTTGTAAATTTTTTCCTTAAAAAAATGAGCTGTTATCTTTATGTCAGTATCCTTCTCAGGCACTTGCATCCTGATATGGGGCAAAGGGGTAGACTCGTGGCATCCACATAGGCTGTGGCTGGCTCGACGTCCACCCACGGTCGTGTATGATACAGGAAGGCCAGGCATCCCTCTGGCTGTGGGGGAGAAGCAGATTGAAAGTTGCTGTTCTAGACAAGTAGCTTTCAAACTTTTTTTGCCCTGTCCCAAGTTAAGAAACACATTTTATGGCATGACTGGTGTGTGTGCCTATGTATATGTATATACTTAAAATAGAAAAGAAACAAAAGCTTTGTGAAACACTGCATTTCCTACTTGGAGGGATTTCTCCTATCTTCTAGCCTCTTCGGTTTTAATGTTTGTTTTCATTCAAAATAAAGTTAATCTCAACTCACTAAATTGGAAAACCAAACTCAACCAAACTGAACTAAATATGAAGGGGGGAGGCAAGACCGTCGCGCCTCTCCGAGCCCTCCTTATCAGTCACAGAGTGTTAAGGTGAAGCCCAGGGCCCAGGAGGGGAAAGGCCTGCATGCTATCCCCTTCTCTTCTCTGGGTGCAGGGAGTTTTCAACCCTGTTGACTCAGGTTCTCTCCTCAGAGCTCCATGAACCTGCCTCCCGACAAGGCCCGGCTCCTGCGGCAGTATGACAATGAGAAGAAGTGGGATCTGATCTGTGACCAGGTACGGGGTTTGGGGCGAGGCCCAGGAGTAGGAGCTGTTTCTTGGACTGGACAAGGCAGCAGGGCCAAAGGCACTGACCGCAGCCCTGGGGTCCCTTGAGAAACCCTTGCCTGGGCTTGGCCTCAGTCCGTGCTCACTTCTTGTACCAAGAGGGTTCTCTTTAGACACAGGGCTGGCAGGCCAAGTTCCCCTCTGAATCCTGCAAAGAGCTGTCCTGGTTTCCTCCTGATGGGCAGCAGCCTGAAGGAAGTTTGTGTAGGTCCTGCTGGCTGTCTGCAGAGGAGTTGGGTGTCTTTCCCAATAGAGCTTGTTTCTGTCTTTTTCCAGGGTGAGAGCCCTGCCTGGCAGGGTAGACCAAAGGATCTTCTCTCTCTCTTGCTCTGCCCCAGCCCTGGCACCTCAGGTTTTTCTCATTATTGACAGGCATCTGAGAATGAGCAGACCGAGTCCTCTGTTATCTTCTGTTCCCAAATCTCAAAATATGAGGATTGGAAGCTCTCCCTACATGAACAGTGTTTCAAGCTGGAAGAGATTACAGAGATTATTACTTAGCTTGGAACTGAGACCCAGGACCCATGGCCTGGCTCTTTACCCTGCATGCATTTAAATTTCACAAGTCATGAGTTTCTGAACTTGGACAGGCCTGTCTGCATAGCTAGGAGAGTCCGCTTTTACTTCCTTACCTCTTGGGAGGCATGGAAACTTCGCCTGGCATGCTCACAGATTGACGATTTCTTTTCAAGCCCCGAACAGAACCAGAATAGCTAACATTTATTAAGTACTTACGGGGGACCAAGAACTTATATATACTGAAATATCTCATTTAATCCTCACAAAACCCCCCTGAAGAAAGTGCTGTTACTTTTTTTTTTTTTTTAAAGATTTTATTTATTTATTTGACAGAGAGAGATCACAGTAGTCAGAGAGGCAGGCAGAGAGAGAGAGAGAGAGAGAGGGAAGCAGGCTCCCTGCTGAGCAGAGAGCCTGATGCGGGACTCGATCCCAGGACCCTGAGATCATGACCTGAGCTGAAGGCAGCGGCTTCACCCACTGAGCCACCCAGGCGCCCCCTGTTACGTTTTATGGATGAAGAACTTGCGGCTCAGTTCCGTGCCTGACACTGGCACCAGGGCAAAGCAGCCAACCCCATCTGTGCTAGCTGTTATGTTCCGCTGCCCCCCAAATCAGGCTGCTTGACCTGAGGTGGAATTATGCTTGAGACCTCCTTGTCCTGTTCCCCACTTCTTCAGGGAAGGCCCGTTTCCTCGTGTTCTGCATTAAGCAGATCTGGCAAGCTTGATGACCCTTGCTTGGGATTGGACAACAGTCGCCTGTTGGCACTGAGTATCTTTAATTGATGATCTCCCAGTCTTTTCCAGGTCGCCTAATTTTGACTCTTATTCACACCTTACTTTTTGCTTTCATTTTGTGTTTAGGTTCTGTTTGCTAACATGAGATCATTCTCCCTGAGCCCCGTGTCGCTCCCTCCACCCCTCAACTCTGCAGATATCTCAGTGGTGAAGGCCCTAATAGGACCAGAACGCTGAAGAGTTTTCCCTGAGTTTTCTCTGGGGTCTGATGCGGGGGTTGGACCAAAACGGGGAAGGTAGAGTCCCATGATCCTGTGCTCTTCGTGGAAGGGGATCGAGGGATGACCTTGCCAAAAGCAGGTTTAGCATTTGAGGTTGCCTCGATGGTTGGGGCCCAGGGCCTGAGGTCTGGGAAAGGAACAGAACGTGTGTTCCAGCCCTGAATTTGTTAGTGCTACAAAGCCAGTGCAACCCCAAGTCTGGGTTTAGGGCTGAAGAGGTTGCATTCTATGAAGCCTCGCTCCTCTCTCCATGGCCCTCCTAGTCCCGGGCCATCAGTCAGTTAGGCAGTGGACATCATTTCTCAATTGTTCCATTATTTTGGTGTTAGCAGCTCTTTAATCTCCACATCTTAGCAAGCAGCAGGCTCTTAAAATAATTTTCAACATAGAAAAATATTTTAGGCTCAGAGATCACTAATCAGAGAAGGGGAAGATGGCAGTAGATGAGAAGCGCCTGAAAATAAGTCAAGGAAGAGAGCCTCTGGCTGGATGATGTTAGGGGCCAGCTGACAACTTGAGGAGTCTGGGTCCCCTCACACTGAACGTCATCAGGGTTTGACTTCCTTGACACTCTCCTCAAACTGTGGGTGTCTGTGCACACACGCATGTTTCCCTCACAGGAACGGTTCCAGGTGAAGAATCCTCCCCACACTTACATCCAGAAACTCCAGAGCTTCTTGGACCCCAGCGTAACCCGGAAGGTGAAGCGTGAGGCAGGGAGGCCCCACCTTGCTGCCCCTTATAGTCCTGTGGGGTTTGGGGGGCAGACCCTGTGACTGGGGGTGGGACATCCGCTTCTGGGCAATGGGAGTTGGGTTTCTGGGTTCTGAGGCCATGGGCCTAGAGTGGCTGGCTCCTCACAGAGGGAAGGCTTGTACCTGCCCTCTCGCGTCCCCTCCCTTTCCTTTTCTACCCCTTTTGTTTGTGCTGTAAACTTGGATGGGGGGGGCACTCCAATAGTGACAGGAAATTCCATGTTTACAGAAGTTCAGGAGGAGAGTGCAGGAGTCAACCAAAGTACTGAGGGAGCTGGAGATCTCACTTCGCACCAACCACATTGGGTGAGTCAGAATCGGCCATCAGGATCCGGCGTCTCTGAGGATGGGTGGCTTGTTGATCTCCCGGCCATGAGGCACGGTCGCCCCTTGAACGACTTTGGGTTCCCCAGAACTTCAGAGTGCTCTTTTTCTGGCTTTTCTCCCTTTTGACTCTGCCAGCTGCTGACTAGATGCTGTTGGCAAGCTGGGGGCCTCTCCTGGGGTCTTCAGCCTGTGGCTTTAAGTAGACGACATTCCTGTCGCAACTGAGACTCAGTCTGCCTGTGGCCTGGGGGTGGTCCAAGGGAGGCCCAGAGAGTGCTGGAGATGGGGGAGCACATTACATTGGGTAGCTGAGACCTCGTTCCCAGACTGTGTGGTGCCCAGAAGACTGTTTTCTTGATTGCAAGACCATCTCAGTTCAGGAGCAGAAGCAGCTTCCTAGGGCACGTAGAAAGTAGATCAAAGGCAGTGGGGGCCAGGAATCGAACATTTCCTGCATCTACAGACCGTGGTATCACCAGCCTATTAACAGGTCCCTAGGAACGGCGTGGGTCTTGTTTGCTAGTCTCTGAGTGGGGAACCCGAACTTGCTGAACAAGCCAGAGGCTAATGCGTAAGGTACAGTGACAGATGGCAAGTGGTCTCGGTTTTCTAAAACTGTAACCAGTCAGAGTATATGTAGTGAAAGTGAGAGCAAGATAGAGACAGAGAGAGTGTACACAGAGGATATCAAGGGAAACCTGATGGAGGACGGCAGGCGGGGCCACAATCCTCACCGGGGGGCCTGGCACAGATACTGAGAGCTCACAGGAGTGAGAAGTAGAGCTTGGGGTGGAGGAGAGGGTGGTTGGGCAGGTGCCGTCCCCAGGGTCCTGGGCTTCCTGAGAGCAGGGGTAGAAAGAGCCAAATAACGTCATCTGCCTTTCCCCTCCTGCCCATTTGTCCACACTGGGCTGGGCCTGCCTGGGCTCTCAGAGAGGCTACCTGTTTGCAGCCAGCTGCCGAGGCAGCAGTCATGGGGGAAATGGCACAGGACAGAACAGGAAAGGGATAGTTCCTGGCCTCAGCAGCTGTGCCTGGTGGCCAGAATTGGCTTCCACACCCCATCCATGAACCAGAGTGAAAGCTGACATGCTAGCAAACGTGAAACTCAGCTTCCTGCTGTATGTGGTGAGTCCTCACAGAAGGAGTGGCAGGGCCTCCTCAGCTAGCCTGTGTGTGAGAGGGGAGGTGATGGGGCAGTGAGACAGAGAGTGACTCCAAATCCCACCTACCGTCCTCCACACCACCCTGCAGGGCCTACTACTCCCCTCCCCTCCCTCTCAGGCCTTCTGTTCTTTCTTAGTAAGTCTTGGTCACAAGAGGATGGAGCCCATTCTTCACAGGAGAAGACCCCAGAGCCGTGTGCAACACTTCCCTCTGCTCACCCTTTCTACCTGGGGCCTGCCTCTCTGGCCACCGGCCAGGAGCTGGGGCGAGAGCAGCGTGGTTCCCAGGCCTGGGGCCTCTTGGCAGCTGGCACACGAGTTAGAGGTCTGGACCTGGCCCTCGGTTCCCAGGGAACAGTTTGGCGTCTGGCATTTTAGGAGCTCCTGTCTGTCGTCTGAACTGTGGCTTCTCCGGGCAGTTATGTGGGAGGGTCAGGCTCCTTCCCAGATTCCTAGGCAAGAAGAGTTTGTCAGGCTGTCGGGCCAGGGTGTGGGTGCTCCCGGGTGGTAGGAGCCCAGGGCAAGGAGGGGAGAGGAGGCTCCTGCTTCTGTCCCAGCCTGATCCGCCCCACGACCTGCCGGAGCCTGGTGTATAGGGCCAGCCCAATGGGAACTCCGGCCCTGGAGCTGGATGGGCTGGGAAGTGGGATTCCAGAGCCTCACCAGCTCCTCCTCTCTCCGGTTTGTATTGGTTTCTCTGCCTTGCTGAAGTGCCCTTTAACCTCTCCTCAAAGTGTCAAGATCCCGAAAATAGCAGTGTAGACTCAGACAGGAAATGAGAAGGGGGTGGGGAGCTGGAGAGCAGACAGACAGGAAACGGGAGGCCTGTCGGCCCCCAGAGAGGAAGCTAACTTCAGGCAGCTCCGGTGTCAGTCAGCCTCAGCTGAGCCTGATGCTCCTGGCCCAAGCTCTCACTGTGTCCCAGGGTGTGGCCGGCAAACATGGCGCTGGTGTCCCAGCCTCGGGAGAGAGGCAGCCCTGTTGGGCTGTTGGGTGCAGCTGCCTCTGAAGACCCCCAGACAGCCAAGGGAATGGAGCACTGAGGAGAGTCAGGGTTTTATCCTAAGAGTTTAGTGTTTGTCTGTGTTGTGGAATGAACCTGTTCTGTAATAGCCCTCCTGGGATTGGCTCTTGAATTTCCTTCCAGGCATATCTCAGGCCAAGAGGCCTGAAGGCCGAAGGGTGGAAATGCCCGGGACCATTGTCTTTAGGGTCTTTGTTGTCCGCCTTCCTGCCTCTCTGGCTGAAGGGGCCTGAGTCCTCAGTCTGGCTCTGAGTGGTCATAGTCATTCTGGAGTTGCTCGAGCCCCTGACTCTTCTCCCATCCTTTTCTTATTCTGTCAAACTCACCCTGACCAAACAGAATTGCTGCATATCCCTCTTAGCTCACTGTGGCCCAAACTATCTTTCCTTGAACTTGGTAGAAGGGCCCTTTGGCCCAACATGTCTCTGTTCCAGAGCTCTCTTTGGCCCTTCCTGCCTGTTTTTCGACCACGACTTCAGTCCAGTTGGAGACGTGCTAGCCCTCGTCAGGCACAGCTGTGCACAAGGGCCTGTGGTAAATGCTCTTGATCAACCTCCCCACCTCCCCACAATTCCGCCAATAAACACCAAGCGGGGACAGCACACTCAGTGTTGTGTTAGACACCAAGGACACCGAAACTGAGCCGAAACTCACCGAGACTGAGCCAGGGCCCTGGCTGTTTAGGAGAGCGTACCTGAAAGCTTGGTGCCTGACATGGTATTGGAAGGCCTTGTACCTTTCCCCATCCCTGGCTCCCTGGCCTAGCAAAGGTCTAGGCCCATAATGTCACCATGGATGGGTCTGCCATGGGTTTGGAACCTCAGAGTTTTCCCAGCTTGGTGCTAAGTTCCAGAGGATTCAGGAGTGGGTGTTGGGTCAGAGGCCCCTCACTCTTCTCACCCTCGACCCCCTTTAGCAAACCCCTCCACTATGTGTCCTCTATCCACAGGTGGGTTCGGGAGTTTCTGAATGATGAAAACAAAGGCCTGGATGTGCTGGTGGATTACCTGTCCTTTGCCCAATGTTCGGTCATGTGAGTACCTCCCTGGGGCCGGGGTTGGGGACCGGCAAGGGAGGACACAGTCCCATTCTGATTTGCTGAGGAAGGGTGAGACTGCAGTATGGGAGTCCTAGGCCAGGAGGGAAGAGCCCAGGCAGTGGTGTCGGAGTGGGCAGGCAGCCAAGGAGATGTCTGGGATCTGTAAAGCAGGCCAGGTGGCTAGAGCAGAAGGTACATTTTGGGAAGCAGAAGGAGGGAGATATGGAAAGGGAACTCAGGATTAGAACCCAAAGGATCCAGACTCCAGGCTGAGAGCAGTCCAAGGAAGTGTCCTGGCTTCTGGGAGAGACGCCCGGTGGGAGTCATTCATTTGCCTTTGGAGAGTTGAATCTCCTTTGGGTCTCCAGATGTGAGAGGGTTACTCCAGGTCATTGCTGAAGCAGAGCCCGGGGAGCAGCGGGCATGACCTTTGACCCAGATGGAAAATAAAGTATTCGGAGCCTTTTTCAATCAGTTGGGGGGGTGGGGGGGATGAGAAGGTGGTATGAGGTAGTGAAAAGAAGCACTTTCGACTAGGACAGCCACAAAGCTGGGCATGGGTCTCAGTTATATCCTTGACTCTCAGGGTGACCTCAAGCACATTTGCATCCTCTTATAGAAAAGGGGATCCATGTTCCAGGGTTGTTGTAAGGTTGAGATGATAATGTGTGTAAAGCAACTAGTAGTGTTGGGAAGTCTGTTCTGCCCTAGCTGCTTTATTAATTATTGTTATTCAAGGTGGTGTAACCTACCGTAATTACCTGAATATAGGGAAAGAGATTTTATACTCATCTTTCACGTGATGACTGGGGAATACTTCAGACTTAGAGCCAAGACTTCAATCAGCCCTTGGCTGACTGATCATCCCAGTTTGCCCATGACCTTTCCCAGCCTTGGCACCAAAAGTCCCACGTCCTGGGGAACTCCTCAGTTCTGGGACTCAGTCCTCGCCTTGGCTTTCGCTTTTGCTATTACTGCCCTTACCCCGGGCCCTTCTCTTTTGTCCCCAGATTTTCAGTCTTAGCTCTTTAGGGGTTTGAAGTAACGCGTCTCCTTGGTTTGGCCTGTCACTCTTCCCAGGTCATCCCTCCTTAAAACCAAGAGTGGCCTACTCCCCGTTCCCATCCCAGCAGAATTCAGGCCTCGTGATCCTCCTCTCCTTTTAAAAACGACTCTTTTTATAGAAAGAAATGAAAAACATTTGCTGAAGTGATTTTTTAAAAAAATTCAGAGCTTTTATAGTAAAAAGATGTAGATCATTTTTCCAAATAAGCCTATCTTTCTCGTTCAAAAAGCAAACAAATCCCAGCTGCTTGAAACCAAAATACGCTGGATCCTCAGTCTTCCAGTGTCCACAGCTGCGCTCTTGACTCTGTTTTCGAAAGAAAGATCCAGGGTAGAGAGAGGGTGTGAAGGGGAGAGAAAGTGTGTCTTGGGAAGGGTTGGAAGGAAAAGGGTGAAGCCAAGCAGAGTCTGGGTGAAGACATTGGTTTGTAAACTGTCTGTACCAGTGCTAGGGAGTTTTCTTACTGACTGAGGGAAGCCACTGGCAAGGTTCCCTGTCAGGGAGCCTCCTCTGATGTTTACTTGAGAACCCCATTAAAATTCTCATCCTCGGGGCTCTGTAGGCTGCCCTGGCTCCTTTGGAACATTCAGTCATCTGCAGAAATCATTTCCTATTTCAGAAAGCCTTGGCCTCTGTGCCTTTGACCTTGGGGTTATGAATGTCTGAGCAGAAGGTTCCCCGGAGGAGGAGCCTGTAGGAGGGCCCCTGCTTGTTCAGTCCTTAATGATCTACTTGGGGGAAGAGGACAGGAAAGAAAAGTGGGACTGGTTTTCCAGAGTGGGTATACCCTGATGTGGGGATTCGTAATGGACTAGGCCCCGGTGATCTCAAGCCATCCTCCTAGTTCTGGCCGCACTCCCAAATGGCTGGTGGCAGTCATAGAAGTACAAAGTGACAGAGAAACCATTCCAACTCCTGTAGGAAAGAAGGACCCCAGGCCACACCCTCGACCTGTGATTTCTTCCCTCAGGGAAGCTGGAGCCCAGGGAGCCTCTATTCCAGAAAACCTAGCGGTCTCCAGTAGAACCACAGAAAACCCAGCCATTAAGCCCCAGTGCTGGGATGGGACCATGGGACTCTTGAACCTAGTGGCCTCTCCCACTCTAGGTTGGCTGGGACCCCCATTTCCTTTCATTCAGACCTGCCCTTGTGAGCCCAATCCAGAACCAGCCAGGCCCCTTCAGGGTACTGAGAGACCCCTTTGGCTGCTGCCATTAGCCAACCAGCAAGACCAGCGTTGGCCAGTTCTCTACCACACTTCCACAGAGCGGATTCTCCACAGGGAGCCATGGCTTCTTTGAGACGTGGTCTCTAAGGCTGGGAGTGCAGAAAGATTCCCTTGGGGCCCACCAAGAGATCACTCCTGGAGTTGCCTGGTCAGCGGGGAGTCACAGCTCACCCTTGTCAGCACTCCCAACCCTGCAGGTCCCTCTCCAGGTTGCTCCCTGTGCCTCCGCTGCCCTTGTCCTGTGTTAGTGGCTCTCCCGACCAGGGTTGGGTCTCTGCTGCCCAATTCCGCTTTCTGTTCTTGCCATCCTTGCTTCTTACTGCCCTCGAGGTCTACAGGGTGGGGGTGGGCAGGCCAGGGGGCTTAGCACTGAAGTTCTCCTGTGTGTGCGCTTGTGTGTCCTCTCCTGCTCCAGGTTTGACTTTGAGGGTCTGGAGAGTGGTGACGATGGTGCGTTTGACAAGCTCCGGTCCTGGAGCAGGTCCATCGAGGACCTGCAGCCACCCAGCGCCCTGTCAGCCCCCTTCACCAACAGCCTCGCTCGCTCTGCGCGCCAGTCTGTGCTCCGGTATGTGTGCTCTCGCTCTGCCCGCCTGCTGCCTAGCCCCCCACCCCCCCCCCGTCCCGATCTTGGGGGCCAGGGGTGAGTGCTCATTGCTCCTCCCTCCACTCTTGCTTCCAGGCTCAGCTCTCTTGCCCTCTGCCTGCCAGTCTGTCTCTGGTCTGTCTTCTCTGTCTCCTTGACTCTGCCCAGCAATCTGTCCTGGGTAAGTATATCACCCTTGGCTCTGCCTGCCCCATCTGGGGTTCCAGCTCTCCCCTCTCCACACCCCACCTCGAGAGGCTCCCCCCATTCCTCTTTTTCATTCTTCCATTCCTGCTGGCCTCCTGGATGGGACCAGCCCTCCTGCAGCTCCCTGGTCGTCACTGGTGATCCAGCTCCTCATGTCTGTTGCCTTCTGGCTCTGCATTCTGCGCCATCAGCTGCTCCGAGACCAGCTCCCACCCAGCCTGCCCGCCGCTCACCTTCCCTTCATTTCTTCCTTTTCTCTCCAAGCCTGCCTTGTGTTCATATATATATACATATATATATATATTTTTTTAATTTAGCTTAATTTAATTTTTATTTATTTTGGTACTTTAGGAGCTGTCCTGCCTGGAGGCAGGTGGACAAACCAGATGACTTTTCAGAGCCCCTCCTACCCAGGGAGGCTGTCCTCTGGGCCCTGTGCCCCTTTCTGTGGTCTGTGTCCCTCTTGTGGCCATGCTTTTCTCTGGGTTTCCTTTGGGTTTTGTCCCTCTGACACTGCTCGTCATTCTCATCATTCTCGTCATGCCTGAGCACACATCATTTGTGCGTCCTCTTTCTTTCATGAAACATCTCTGGGGGCCAATCGAGAGGTAGCCCCTGGCCCTCCTATTGTCTTGGGGGGGGGGGGTTGGTCTGCCTTTCTGAGACATAGAAGTGGGATGGGAGCCAAGATGCTCCTGCCCCAGGGAATTCATGGAAGATGCAGCGACTGGAAGGAAGAGGAGGGAAGGCTCAGAGGAACATCTCCCTGGATCCATCTTGAGGCCCAGGAAGGCCTGCACACCTGCCATTGTATTTCGCAGGGCTCCTGGGCTCAGGACAGTTTGGGCACTGATTATAAAGCTGGGATCCTGGATATTTATTCCCAAAGGTCAATGGCAGAGCGATGAAAACAACTGAGCACCCTGACTGCCCCTCCCCCATCGCTCTCAAGGCCCCCTGTTCCCCTTTCTGGGAGCTGCAGAGGCACAGCCAGCTGTTGGCTGTCAGGGTGATGGCAAGCACTCCTAGTCCCTTCACCAGCAGCTCCCTCTTCCCCAGGTACAGCACTCTCCCTGGGCGCAGGGCCCTGAAGAACTCCCGCCTGGTGAGCCAGAAGGATGATGTCCATGTCTGCATCCTTTGCCTCAGAGCCATCATGAACTATCAGGTAAGTGGGCAGCACTAGCCGCGGAAGCTCTACCCGTCTTGCCTCATCTGCTGAACTCAAAGAGCAGGGAGGGCACCAGGAGGTCCAGCAGGGAGCTGCCTTCCCCACCATCAAGGTCTTCCTTCCTTCTGTCCTTTCCCCTTATTACAGTATGGCTTCAACCTGGTCATGTCCCACCCTCATGCTGTCAATGAGATCGCACTCAGCCTCAACAACAAGAATCCAAGGTGAGTTCCTTCCTTCCCCTCTCCTCCTGACTGTGTACAGGGCTCTAGAGATCGGGGCTCCACTTGGCCCTGACATGCAGTCACACCTGCCTGGCCTCCGGGGGCCTGTGGCTTATGTCAGAGCCTTGGTTCTGCTCCCTCCCCTCCCCTCCAGAGGACGGGGAATGTCCCTGGCTTTCCTCTGGTCTGCACAGCTCAGTGAGGGACAAGCCTTCCTTCCCCTGCTTTCTTTTTGAAACCCACTCCCCTGACTCCTGAGGCTGTGTCTGCTCTGAAAGGGCTCACCTCCTCATGGAGGCAAACTGTGTGGCAGCCAGGGTGGGGAACGAGGAGCTTAATCCTTTTTCTTCACCCCTTAGGACCAAAGCCCTTGTCTTGGAGCTCTTGGCAGCTGTGTGTTTGGTGCGGGGAGGTCATGAAATCATTCTTGCTGCCTTTGACAATTTCAAAGAGGTCAGTCTCCTACATTTGTGCGTGTTTTGAGGAGGTGGGGAGCTAGCCAGGGAAGCACCCCTTGCTCTGATCTCACACAGCCCAGTGATGATTTTTCACAGCCTGTGCTTAACTAAGAAGCCTGCCCTGTCTACTTTTTTTTTTTTTTCCCCGCACCAAAACTGGAACTTCTGCCTTACAGATCTTATGGTAAGACAGCTCCTGAATGGCCCCCTGAAGAGGCCCTCACTTGAGGGCTGCAGTCCAGTGGCACTAACCTAGCCATGCATCTGCCTATCTGAGGAGCTTGTTAAACTTACTCCTGCGGGGCTGAGGACCTGTGCTTTAACAGGGCCCCTCAAGTGGCTCTGAGGCAGAGAACCCACTGGTAGAACCCAAGGCAGGCATGTTTGCAGTGTGGGGAGAAGGCAAGCAAGGATTGTCTTGAGTTGTTGGCTGTTACTGGTGAGGGGAGAGGAAGCTCCTACTTGGAATTTCCCCAGCTTCTGGGCCTGACTCTGAAACCCTCATCTGCTTGAACATAGGATTCCTCGATGTCCAGTTTCAGCAGCTGGTCCCACCCCTTCCTCCTCTTTGGACCTCTTCCCTAGCATCTATTGTTCAAGCCAGGAAATGGCTCTTCCTCCTTGAAGCCAGAGGCTCAGCAGAGTCTCTGGACCCCTCTCAGCACAGGAGCTTTCCTGCACCCTGGACCCTCTCCTGTGTCCCCACTAGGACCTCAGCTATGTCTTCCCACCTCCCTCCTTCCTTCCTCCTTCCTTCAATAACTGAGCAACCGTGTTTCTTCTTGGCCTACCCCCCCAGAGGCTCCTAAAGGCCAGACTAATGGCCCAGGCTTTACTGGGTACCCTTGGCAA
This sequence comes from Mustela nigripes, assembly GCF_022355385.1. NCBI lineage: Eukaryota > Metazoa > Chordata > Mammalia > Carnivora > Mustelidae > Mustela > Mustela nigripes. The sequence goes on along the minus strand of NC_081562.1, from coordinate 84,815,547 downwards.
GTTGATGGGAGACCAGTGACCCAAGGCAATGGCAGGTCCCAGGTTTTCTTCTACTTGGACAGCTTGTTATGCTTACAGGCTTTTTTCTATGTGTTGCAAATGTTTCCTTGCCTAGAAAGAGTCGTGGTTAAGCTTAGTCTGAACAAGTCCCTTTGCTGTGATGTTCCTGGGAGCAGGGCTCAAGGGCTTAGGTTCTGCACGGGCTAGAGCTTCTCACTGAGAAATTTGCTTGGCAGGTATGCAAGGAGCTACACCGCTTTGAGAAACTGATGGAGTATTTCCGGAATGAGGACAGCAACATCGACTTCATGGTGAGGAGCTGGGCCTGGGTCAGGCGCATGCCCAGTAGGCTCCCATGCTCCCTGAGAACAGGTCCAAGCCAACAGCTTATCTTGGTATTCTGTCTAGAAACTAGAATGATTCTCTCCACTCGTAAGTGCTCCTTGTCTACTTATCTACCCCAGAGACCTTTTAGGAACTTCAGGACAGTAACATTTTTGTGTCTTGGGTTCCTCTCCTTTCCCCCTTTATGTGGCCTTACTGCACCTGATTTGGCTCCTTTCAAGCTGCTTTGCTTCGCCCAACCTTTTCCTCTAGCCTCTCTTCCCTTCAGCCTCCAATCTTTAGTTACGTAGTGTTGTCTCCAGAAATACCTGTTGAACTTTAAAGGAAATCAGTTGTATCTTCATTTCTGCCTATTTCTCACGTAATTTACTTCTTTCCGTACACTGAATCTTAAGTTTGATATTTTTTAAGCTAAAATACTCTTATTGTTCCCAGAAAGACTTTTTTAATTCACTCTTTTGAGTACCCCCGTGAGGATAGTGGTTCAAACGCCCGGGCTCTGCAGTCTCTTCTGGTCTGCCCTGCCTCTGACCCTCCGGCTTCTTCCCAGGTGGCCTGCATGCAGTTTATCAACATCGTGGTGCACTCAGTAGAGGACATGAACTTTCGGGTGCACCTGCAGTATGAGTTCACCAAGCTGGGGCTGGAGGAGTTCTTGCAGGTGAGCTGGACTCAAGCCTCTGCCTGGGACGAACTTGGGGGCAAAGGATCGGCTTAGTCCTATCACCAAGTGTTCTTCTATGAGACCCTAGTCATGGACGCTCTTGGATGCCTGTCTTTCTGTCGCCCCGGGGCCTGGGGCCCTCCTGCAGGGGGCGCTGTCTAACTTGGCAGCTCCACAGGGTGAGAATCTGCATGGCTGCAGAAGGAACTCCCTGGGTCTTCCTGTCTAGGAAGTGGTCATGGAGGGTGATGAGGGCCACGTCTCTGTCGGAAGGCTCCTCCAACTACTACCGTGTCTGCTCTTCCCAGAAGTCAAGGCACACAGAGAGCGAGAAGCTGCAGGTGCAGATCCAGGCATACCTGGACAATGTGTTTGACGTGGGAGGCTTGTTGGAGGATGCGGAGACCAAGAACGTGGCCCTGGAGAAGGTGGAGGAGCTGGAGGAACATGTGTCCCATGTAAGTAGTCCTCTTTTGCTGCCAGAACTACCACTGAGGGTGGGAAGAGGACGAGGCTGTCTCAGTTCCATACTGAGGTCCAGGGAAGCCTCAGAACCTGACACACTCTGGCCGAGGCCAGGTTAGGACACACACTGACCTCTAGGACTGGGCGTGAGGTGGCCTCAGGCTTGAGAGAGTCAGATGTGGTCTGTTTCACAGAGTCTCAGACCCTGGGCCCATGGGAGTGATGCAGGGAAGCCACCGGGCCCCTCGGCCTCAGGAGCCCCGCATGCGGGGATTGGGCCCAGGTCCTGACGGAGGCTCCAGTTATGCAAAGCACCCAGGCTTTAGGGCCAGCGCCAGACCTGTTCTTCCCATCCTGCAGCTCACAGAGAAGCTTCTGGACCTGGAGAATGAGAACATGATGCGTGTGGCAGAGCTAGAGAAGCAGCTGCTGCAGCGGGAGAAGGAACTAGAGAGCGTCAAGGTACCAAGTAATCTGGGGGAAGGCCCTGCTGATAAACTGCAGGCAGGCATGGGGACCTGGCTTGGTTTGGCTTTTCTTTTCTTTTTTCCGTTCTTCCTTTCTTTCTCTCTCCTTTTCTTCCTTTCCTTCTTCCTTTATTTTCAATATTTCTCTTATCAATTTATTTTTTATCTCTTTGCTTTTTCTTTTCTTTTCTTTTTGAAGATTTTATTTATTTGACAGATCACAAGTAGGTAGAGAGAGTGGGGGAAGCAGGCTCCCAGCTGAGCAGAGAACCCGATGCGGGGCTCAATCCCAGGACCCTGGGATCATGACCTGAGCCAAAGGCAGAGGGTTTAACCCACTGAGCCACCCAGGCACCTCCTCTTTGTTCTTTCATACAGTCAGCTCCATCCTATTATAAGAAACACATCTGAAAATCAGTTTTTTATTTGGCTTTTTTGTCTTGAGTCGTGTCAAGTCTTTGAAAATCAGATCTTGGTTCATACTTGAGGCACTCAGAGGAGGGTGGGCTGATGACTTCACCCCATTTTTTAGTTGGTGAAGGAACCTGAGTCCAGAGTGGGCCGGATGCTCACAGAGGAGGGTGGGAGCAAGGGGGTACCCGCAGGCACCTCTGGTATCCAGGCCTCCTTCTACCAGCCCCTCTCACTGCTTTTCCCTCCCCTGTGTAATGGGCAGGCTGAGTAGCTCCGAGGCTATCCACCAGGTATCCTGAGTTGGGAGGCCAGGGGCTTGATATACATCCGTCAGGACCCTACTGAGAGTCCAGAGTGCTGTTCTAGGGAGTATGGAGGATACAGAGATGGCTAGGGCAGGGTATTGTCCACAGGGGGCTGCCCAGGAGTGATTACACAAGGTGAAATGCAGTGGGAACAGTGGAGGCCCAGAGGGCTGAGGATGGTGTGGCCGGCTGGAGTCAGGCCCAGGAGGTGTGCCCAGTAGCAGCTTCTGGCCCTGGCCTTGAGGAACCAGTGAGTCTAAGGCCGGGTCCAAGAGGAAGCACCCTGGAGGGTACCCTCTGGGCCAGCAGCTCTGTAGCTCACCTCTCATTCTGTGCAGTCCAGGCTCCCTGGCCCCCACCTGGGTTCCTGCTGCTCTCTGCCTCTAGGTACCCTCCCAGAGACCCCAGTGGAGAAACCTGGAAGGGCCACTCTCAGGAGCAACTCCGGCTGTGTCTTCCACTTACCCTTTCCCCACTGTCTCCCACTAGGAGACTTACGAGAACACCAGCCACCAGGTACACACGCTGCGGCGGCTCATTAAAGAGAAGGAGGAGGCCTTCCAGCGCCGATGTCACTTGGAGCCTGGGGCACGGGGCCTGGAGTCAGTGGGCAGCGAGGCTCTGGCCCGGATAGGCCCTGCAGAGCTGGGTGAGGGCCTTCTGCCCTCTGATTTGGACCTCCTGGCTCCAGCCCCACCGCCCGAGGAGGCCCTGCCGCTGCCTCCACCGCCAGCTCCTCCCCTGCCCCCACCACCACCCCCGTTACCAGGTGAGGAAGACTGTGGCAGCCCCAAGGGGCAGCCCCATCTCAGGGCCACACTGAAACCCCAGGTGGCGGTGCCTCCCTTAGGGAGAAGCCAGGGACATGGGTGGAAGGATGTGAAGTTGGGTGGGAACGCGCTGAGGGAGGGAAAGAGTCTCAGGTTACTGGGGAAGGGGCATATGAAAGTAGACATGGTCTATTGTAAGGATCGTAAAGGAGCCGTTCCTGATTCTTCTGAGGATGGCCACGGAGAGGGCTCAGACCAGAGCAGGAAATAGTGGGCCAGAGGCCAGCGAGATCTGCTCTACCAGAGTTAGGACCCCTGGGAGCCACAGGGGCAGGGATTCACACATTCTCTTTCCCCTGGAGACTTTGCAGACAGGTGGGGTGGCATGAGGGAAGGGATCTCTGAAGAGTCTTTTGGGCCCTGGGTCATGGTGGCATTTCTTTTCCCCCAGATAAGTGTCCCCCAGCCCCACCTCTCCCTGGTGCTGCTCCCTCTGTGGTGTTGACAGTAGGCCTGTCAGGTGAGTGCCCCGTCTCTGGGCAGGGCTAGAGGGATGGAGGAAGAGTGTCCTCAGCCCTCACTGATCTTCCTTCCAAATCAGCCATTCGCATCAAGAAACCCATCAAGACCAAGTTCCGGTTGCCTGTCTTCAATTGGACAGCATTGAAACCCAACCAGATCAGCGGCACTGTCTTCAGTGAACTTGACGATGAGAAGATCTTGGAGGTAGCAAGACCTGGAGCCCTTAGCAGTGGGGTTGTGGGTTGGGGACCAGATCATGCTTTTAGCCAGATCTCCTGGCCTTAGAAATGCCATCAGACTCAGGCATCTGCGCACCAGAGCTGAGCAGACATTGGGTGCACTGTCCAGGGGGTCTTCTAGTCAGATAGCCCACTGCATTTTCCCTTCTCGTTACCCCCTGCCAGGACCTAGACCTGGACAAATTTGAAGAACTGTTCAAGACAAAAGCCCAGGGCCCCGCTCTTGACCTAATCTGCTCTAAGAACAAGACAGCGCAAAAGGCCGCCAGCAAGGTGACCCTATTGGAAGCCAATCGTGCCAAGAACCTGGCCATCACCCTCCGCAAGGCTGGCCGCTCGGCAGAGGAGATCTGCAGGGCCATCCACACGTGAGGCTCCCGCTGACCTCATCCTGGTCCCAGTCAGCTGGCAACCCAGTTCTCTACCCAGGATCCTGGCCTTCCCTGGATTCCAGGGCATCAACATCTCACACCCCTCAGTCATCCCCTGGTTTGGCCAGAACTCAGTGCATCTGTGCTGTGTGCCAGGCACATAGAGAGGTGCTGGAGATTCAGCCCAGACCTTTACTCAAGTTGCTGCCAGTCTCTGGGGAACAGTCCAGTAACACTGGGTGATAACTACCCAGGTGGTGGAGGTATAGGCAGCTTCGGGGGAACAGAGCAGGCCAGGTAGCTGAGCCTGGTGATCAGGGAAGGCTTCCTGGAGGAGGTGAAATCTCACCTGTGACCTGACCTGAGGAAGTAGATGAAGTCCATTTCAGTGCCTGGAGGGAGAACATGATGCCCTAGGGACTGGAAATTGACTATGACTTCAGTGTAGGAGGAGAGTAGGAGAGACAGGGTAGACCCAGGTGGGCAGAAGTCTTGCAGGCTGAGCCTCGTAAGCCACGCTCAGGTGTAAAGATTTCTCCCTGGGGTAGAGGGGAGACACTGAAGGGTGTTTAAATAGGCCATGGAATGTTCCCCTAGGATAGTTAGTCATGCTCTGATAGTGAAGCAATGGGCACTCAACCTCTGGCTGTGTCCTGCTCACAGAACCCATGCTTAGGCCTTCCAGGGCCCAGAGAATAAAGGGGTGTCGGATACTAGGCAGACACAAGACCTGAGGTGGCTCCTTCTTCCAACACAGGTTTGACCTCCAGACGCTGCCCGTGGACTTTGTGGAGTGCCTGATGCGCTTCCTGCCCACGGAGGCCGAGGTGAAGCTGCTGCGGCAGTATGAGCGGGAGCGGCAGCCGCTGGATGAGCTGGCGGCCGAGGACCGCTTCATGCTGCTCTTCAGCAAGGTGGAGCGGCTGACACAGCGGATGGCCGGCATGGCCTTCCTGGGCAACTTCCAGGACAACCTGCAGATGCTCACACCGGTACAGCCTCCATCCAGGCCCCCAAGGCCCCAACCCCACTCGTGAGCCCCCTCCCCTGCCCGCCCTGTCAGGCTGACATTGCCCCATTGGGACCTGGGCTGACGCGACTCTTCATCTTGCCTTCCAGCAACTCAACGCCATCATTGCCGCCTCTGCCTCTGTCAAGTCCTCCCAGAAGCTGAAGCAGATGTTGGAGGTGGGGAGGGGTTTCGAACACCTGCACATGCCTGTCGGCTTGGGTGGAGGGAGGAGCCTGCAGGGCCTGGCCTGACCTACTCCCCTGCATCTCTTGGACAGATCATACTTGCCCTGGGGAACTATATGAATAGCAGCAAGCGAGGTGCTGTGTATGGCTTCAAGCTCCAGAGCCTGGATCTGGTAAGACGGCGGGGGCAACTCTGGGGCCAGGAAGCCTGAGGAGCTGTGGCATTCGGCCCTGTCTCTCACCACCCCTCACCGCCCTCTCCCAGCTGCTGGACACCAAGTCCACTGACAGGAAGATGACATTGCTGCATTTCATCGCCTTGACGGTGAAGGAGAAGTATCCAGACCTGGCCAACTTCTGGCATGAGCTACACTTCGTGGAGAAGGCCGCGGCAGGTGAGGGGAGCCTGGCCTGGCCAGCCTGCCCACGTGTCTAGCCCAGGACAATCCCAGGAAGCTCAGGAGAGGGAACACTTGGGTCCCTTCGGTTCTGGGTTTCGTTGTCTCCTTTCTGACCCCTTCAAAGCTTTCCGCTGGGGCCATGGTTAGGGGCCACCTCAGAGGGCGTCTTCCTGCAGGCCCCCGTGGGACCCAGGCAGAGGGACAGAAGCAGCTCTCTGCTCCCAACTCCCCGGAGCTGGCCCTGGACACTCTGTTTCTCTGTGATGTGTGAAGGGCTTAGAAAAACCATAAGGTCCCCATAGACTTAAGGCAGCTGATATTTCTGCCCCAGGCCTGAGGCAGCTCCGTTTTGGAGACCAGCAGCCTCTCTGGCTTGCCTTCTTGTGCTATCTTGCTCTCGGGGTCATGAGCTCACAGCCCCCATTTCCCTTACCTCTGTGCAAGCCCCGTTAGCTGGGTCTATGGTTCTTGGTGGCCACCAGGTGGCTCAGGAAGCAGGGGCAAGAGAACCTGAGGCTGCCGCCAAGCAGGCCTCAGCCCAGGCTCTGGTGACCACAGTGTCCCTGGAGAACGTACTGCTAGACGTGAAGGAGCTGGGCCGGGGCATGGAGCTGATTCGGCGGGAATGCGGCATCCATGACAACAGCGTCCTTCGGAACTTCCTTAGCACTAATGAAGGCAAATTGGACAAGCTCCAGCGTGACGCCAAGACGGCCGAGGTGGGCGAAGGGTGGAGGCAGGCGAACAGCCAGGGCCAAGGCCCTGTGCCCCTCCAGATGGGCTTTGTTCTGCTTCTTGGACCAAAGAATAACTTTATTATTATTATTTTTTAAAGATTTATTTATTTGAGACAGATAGAGGGGGCAAGTGCATGCAGGGAGGAGGGGCAGAGGGAGAAGGGGAGTCTTAAGTAGACCCTGAGATCATGCTCTGAATGTGACGGTCTGTGCCACCCAGGTGCCCCTGGACCGAAGAACATTTCTCACGTGGTTGACCGACTGCATGTGGGGGAGAGGGGATTTGAGCGTGGCCAGCAGCCATGTCTGAGGACATACTCAATGGACCTTGGGGAGCCCCAGGTTCTTTCTCCTCCCACAGGGGCTGGGGGCTGCTGGCTTTCCTCCTTTGGCCCCAAGCACTGTATTCTGTGGGCCTCCTGTCCCTGCTGGAGAGCCAGGCTTGTCCTGCTCTGCCAGACCGACCCCCTTCTGTTCACCCCTTCCCCAGGAGGCCTATAATGCGGTTGTGCGCTACTTCGGTGAGAGTCCCAAAACCACACCCCCTTCTGTATTCTTCCCAGTGTTCGTCCGATTCATTCGTTCTTACAAGGTGAGCGGAATAGAGGCTTTTACAAAGGAATCTAGCTGAAAGAAAACTGGTAGGGGGAGGGAGGGCTGGGCTCCAAGTCTGGGCCTTTTCTGTCTCCTCCTTGGAGTCTTGGGAGGGAGCAATGGAAGCTGGCCACAGGCCTCTCAGCTGTGAACTGGTGGGCAGGGTGGGGGCCCAGGCTTCCTGTCATTGTTTGGGGCAGGAAGTGCCCCTCCAGAGGGTGGCCACCTGGGGTTGCTGGTCCTACTGCCACCCATTCTCCACCCTCTGTGGCAGCCCCGCCCCTCACAGCCTGTGTGAGCCTCACCACCCCACCCCCCACGGTTCTTAGGAAGCAGAACAAGAGAATGAAGCTAGAAAGAAGCAGGAGGAGGTAATGCGGGAGAAGCAGCTGGCTCAGGAAGCCAAGAAACTGGATGCCAAGGTGGGTGGGACCAAGAGCTGGGGCCTGGAGGAGAGGATTAGGAGGGGGTGGAGGGAGAACTAGAGAGATGGAAAACTGGAGCCCAGAGACCACCCAAAGGGCCCGAGACTGGAGTCCAAAGCGATGGGGGGGCTTTGGGAAGGGATTCCCGGGCAGGGATCGGGGATGGGCTGCTGTGTACAACCAAGGGCATCCTCAGACTGCATCTTGGGGCAGGAACCAGCCATGGTAGGTAGGGATAACTCCCCTCCCCTTCAATGCTCGGCCCTAGACCCCATCTCAGCGGAACAAGTGGCAACAGCAGGAGCTAATCGCAGAGCTGAGGCGGCGCCAGGCCAAGGAGCATCGGCCTGTTTACGAGGGGAAGGATGGTACCATTGAGGACATCATTACAGGTGGGACCCTCGACCCTCCCTCGGGCTTGGCCACTGGGCCTGGCTCCCCAACTCCAACCTCACCCCTTTGGGCCCTCCTCCCACCCCATCCCCACGAGGCCTGACCACTGTGTCTCTTTCCTGGGCCACAGTGTTGAAGAGTGTCCCTTTCACGGCCCGTACTGCCAAGCGGGGCTCACGCTTCTTCTGCGATGCAGCCCACCATGATGAGTCAAACTGTTAACCCCCAAGGCTGGGGCTCTTGACAGGTACCGGGCACCACAGCTGCCCTCTCTGCATGCCCACCTCCCCGGGTTCCTCCTGGGCCCGCAGGCACCTCCTCCCCTGCATGACTTGGAACCGTCCTCTGGCAGCCTCACGGTGATGGGGGCACATACTTCTCCATTTGCATGCCCAGTGCTCCGAGAAGCATGGCTTGTCCCCTTGCATGTGCCTTTGGGGAAGTGGTGTCTCCCACTAATGCTGTCCTGGCTTCTACTAAGCCCCGAAGGGTAGGGAGCTTCCACAGTGGGCAGGACCTGGACACCACCTCTCCATGCTGAGGCCGAGGCCCCCTCCATTCCCAGGCCTGGGTATCTTTTGTGACTTGTACCACCCCCTCCCGCCCCCGCCATACAGAACGCTGGCAGTAGCTGTTGCCCTGCCAACAGCAACTGATGTCCCTTAACCGGTTTCCTGACACTCAGTCTACCTGGGGGCTCTCCTCAGCATCTGGCTATCACCAAGTCTACTTTGTCTCTGCCGCTGCCCAGCGGCCTCTAGTCACAACCTGGTCCTCCGAAGATGCAGAGTCCCGGCAGGCTCCCTGACCATTCCCTCTGGCCTCTCTTAAGGCTTCTCCTTCCTCGGCCTCATGACTGGCTCTTCTTTGGCCCTGCCTGTGGGGCTGCTCCTCAAGGGTATGTTCTGACAGAGGGTGGGCCTGGCCCAGCTTCCTTGCCTGTTTACAGGCCTCTGTCTTCCCCACAGGCCTTCACCACCAGCCCATTGTCGTTCGCCACCAAGCCAGGAGTGCCGCACCGCCCAGCGGGCCCCCCCGGGCTCCAGGCCCCCACTAAGAACACCCTGAAGGCAGAAGCACTTCAGCTCTTCAACCTGTGGACCTGGGGCCCTGGAACTAGTCGAGGGTGCAGTGCAGGGCTGTGCTGCTCTCTGCCTAGCATCCACCCCAGCTCTCAAAGCTGCATGTGCCTGACACCACCAGGGGCCCTGGGTCTCCTGGGGCCTGGCACTTCCCTGGTGCCTCTAGGACTGCACTTCAGCCCCACGGTCTTCAGCTTCATTTCCCAACTGAAAGGTCACCAAAGGTCAGCTCAGAGCTGGGAAAAGGCATTTCTAGCTTTAGCCTGTATAGGGGCCCACAGCCCCCTTTGTCACTAGGTCAGAGGAACAAGAAGGGAAAGCAGATACCCCTTCTTTTTTTTCCCCCCTTCCTTTTTGCAGGCTCTTGGTCAGCTGTGGTCTGTAAGTATCCAGACTCGGGGGGGTCCAGGACTCTACAAGTCTCAGATCATCTTTTACCAGGAACAAGGCCCACCTAAGCCTGGTCCCCACCCAGCTGGGCCCTGGTAATAAGGGTAAAGGAGAGATACCATGCTTACTGCCCTTAGCCCCTTCCACTCTAGGCTGGCTCTGTCCTTGTTGCGTGGGCAGAGGGTAGAGGTTCTCCCGGGACTGCTAGAGAAAGGGCGCACGGTCAGCACCCTCGCCCCCTTTCCACAACTAGGATATTTTGGCAGGGGACTGGGGCACAGCGGTCTTAGCTGTTTTCTCAGTCTTTTGCAAGTTTGTCCCAGCCCCCGCAGGGGAATACAGGGACCCAATTCTTTCTGTACATGTACCACCTCCCTTCTCTCATGTACATAAATCCCAGACCTTCCTTCTCCCAACAAAGGCTTGAAGCACCAGGCCTGACTTTGTCTCCTCTTTGTTGGGGGAGTGGAGGCAGGGTGCCTAGGGTGGCCGTTTAGTCTGACCTGAACCACAGGGACAGAAAGGAGGCCACATGGAGCCTGCCGTCTCCTTGGGGGAGGTAAGCATAAGAGCCTGGGGAAGGGGAACCAGGCTGGTTGGGCTCCAACCACACAAAAGGAGGCCGGCCTGCGACGGGACACTAGTGCTCTCTGCTGGCCACGCGTGCACCTGCCCAGTCTCCAGCATGCCCCAGCAGGATACGGCGAAGAGAAAAGAGCCACTGGCCATGTTATAAATATTATTTAAAAAACAAAAACAAAACAAAACAAAACACACATACACTGGGTCCCGGGGCTGAAGGAAGGAGTGGTGGAGCCCAAGGGCCCAGGCAGGCAGGAGCAGGCACTGATGCTAGAGGCTAAGGACCCCGCCTGTCACCAACCTGTCATTCTTCCCTAGAGGCCCCTTCTCACATTTTCTCTACTGGCACCACCCGCTCCACATGGCATCCCAATCTCTGGTCTGGGGCTGAGGGCAAGGACCGCACTAGTTGCCTGGGAAGTGGAGGACCCTGGAATACCACGAGCAACCTGGGGAGGTGCCAGTCGTGGCGCGTTGGGGGCGGGGCTACTTGAGGAAAAGTGGACACAGACCAGACTAAGAAAGGAGTCTAGTGCAGACAGTGAGGGTGACCGAGGATCCACGGCCTCACACAGACCCGAGGCAGAGTGGCTCGCCGGGTCACTGGTGATCATCCAGCTGCTGCAGGAGTGTCCGCCGCCGCCTTTCCAGCTCACCCTCGCTCAGCTCACTTTCCGACGTGTCCCAGCCCGTCTGGTGGAGCAAAGGCACAGCTCACCCACAGCCTCCGCTGAGGGCCACGGAGGCCTGTGGAGGGTACGGACTGGGCTGGGGCCAGGTGCCTGCCTCTCACCTTCTCCTTCTTGATTCCAAAACCTGGGGAGCGGTTAGGGAGTTCCGCCCGCCGCAGCTCCCTGTCCTTGTCCTGTTCTGGTTCTTTCTCATCACTCTCCTTGCCAGCTTTCTCCTCAGGGTCTGTCTCGCTCTCAGGACTGTTCTGTAAGAGCCCAGACCCCGCCTGCTCAGTTCCTGTGAAGGATAGCCCGGGAGGCGGCTGAAGAGCTCCCTCAGCATAGCAGGGCCCTGAGTAGCAGTCCCTTCTCTACGCACCGACTTGTGTCTTCTCTTCTTAGTTTTCTTTTTTGGTTTCTTGGCTTTCCGAAGGCCATGATCTGGAGATAGAAAATACTTAGTAAGTCCCATGGTGGGGGTGGGAGGGGCTCATTCTTTAGACAGGGAGCTAGATGGGGAAGTCTCTGTTGGTACTGTTTTCCTTCCTTCTCCCAGTTTCTGCAAGGGCAGGGCAGGGCAGTTCTTCCCACTCCGATAGGTACAGACCTCCTCATCCCCTCCACCCTCAGGGTGCTGTCTCCTCTCAACTGAGTCAACCACTCCAACTCCCAATGGCTCACCTGATCCAAGGAGAAGGCGAGAAGATGGGGAGCCCCGTCCTCCAAGGGCAGCACCCCCACTTTCAACCGAATCAAGTGAGGAAGAGGGCTCAGAGCCTGACTCCGAGGGGTTCCGCCTTCTCCGCTTTGGGGGTCGGAGAGATGGCGGGGGCAGCTCCTCCTCTTCTGACTCCGAGCCCTGGGCAGATCAGCACAGACATGTCAGCGTACAGGTTCTCTGGCCTCCAGAAGCCCTCAAGTCTGGGAACTGGGGACAGAGAGGAGGATCCAGGGCCAAAGGAATTTTCAAATCTCACTCCGAGGAGAAGCGGTATAGGGAAAAAACAAGCAACGTGGTTCCTATTTCCCCAAGACAATCAATCCAGCCCCCCCCCCCCACTGGCCCAGCATCCCTTTTGCCCACCAACTCACTGAGGGTGAGTGGGAACGCTTCCGATGGTGCTTCTTGCCCTTTCTGCCGTGTTTTCGGCCTTTGGTGTGGAGATGCTGGCATTCAGTCTGGTAGAGGCAAAGGGAGGGGTGAGGAAGGCCCCAGGGTTCACCACAGGATGCACCCTGCACCCAAAAATCTGGTTTTGCCTCAAATGAGGGCCTCAGGCCTCTCTCCAGGCCAACATCAGACCTCAGGGCAAGGACCGCCCCTGAGGGTAGGAGGCCACTGGGGTCTCTGCTGAGCTGGACAGGCTGCTCATGAGCCTGGCACAGACACATAGAGTCAGAAGCTCTGTCTCACCTCCAGTACCTGCAGGTACTCGCGGAAGAGCCGGATCCGCTCCGACTCCAGGGTGATCTGCTCAAAGGCTGAGTCGCACACAAAGCGCTCACGGACCTTGAACGGGAGAGCACTGCTGATGAGACCAGCCCCGGGCAGGCACGGACACCGCCAGGAGCACAGGGCAGGGCTGGGGCAGAGGAAGGAAGGGGGCCGAAGCTGGCCGCGAGCTGTGCTATGACTGGGGCGGGCCCCCAGTGGTAGAGAAGCACCGCTGCCCTCAGGACCGAGGGGGTAGTGTCTGGTGCCAGGCTGCAGCCCTGACCTCTTCCCAGGCAGTGCCCAGCTCCAGGGCAGGCACGGCCTGTCTCAGCATGCTTCGGAAGGCAGCTTCCCTGCGCCGCATTCTTCGTGCCTCCTCCTTCTCCCGCTCTCTCTCCCGCGCCTCTGCCTTCTCCAGCAGCTGAGGACGGGAAGGAGGCAGAGCAGGGTCACCCAGGAGAGGGGGTGGCCAGGCCCCACTCAGGCACACTGCAGGACATGGGAAGGTGGGGTCTGGGGGCTCCTGCCGCCACTCACTGAACAGAGCAGGGGGATGGGTACAGTCACACAGGGGCAGTGAAAAGGGACAGAACAAGACAAGGGGATAAGTTGGAGACCAGAGCCCTGGCTGCAGCCCCGCCCGGCCCAGGCCCTCACACTATTGAAGGTCAGCTTGATGTTGCCCGCGTCCAGCGCAGCAGCCCTCTTGTCAAAGCTTATGACGTGGGCGAAGTCCTCAAAGGCTGTGTTCACCTCCACGCAGAAGCCCCGGTCCTGTGGGCACAGTGGTGTGTGAAGCAGGGGCCACCATGGGCCCGAGGCCTGAAGCTGGCCTCCGGGGCAGGCAGAGGGTTGGACTACAGGATGGGATGCTCGAGAAGTCCCCCAGCCCCCAGAAGCAACCCATAGGACTCAGATGCACTTCTGAAACCAGGCTGTCCATATCCTCACCATCTGACACCTAAGCCTCCCACGCCTACCCTTGGTCTGGATGTCGCAGGGAGCAGAGGGGGGCACTGGATCACATGGGGGGAGGGCAGAGGGCATGTGTGTGTGTCATGTCTGCTGACGGATGCCTGAGCTTCCCACAAGTAATTCTTTGTTCCTTTGGCTTCAGGCTGGGCCCTACTCAGGCCCTCCTGCTGCTCCGTGACTTCCTTGCATTCTGCCAACATCTGCTGGTCCCATCCTTTGGCTTAGTTCTTGGGTGCTTACTAGCTGCCAGATATTGTGCTGAGTGCTTCACACACCTTATTTCTGTTAATCCTCAGAATCGAAATATAAGCATAGGTCCTGGCCTCCTAATTTTATATGGAAGGAGAAACCAAGGTTTAGAGAAACTTGCACACTTGCCCGCGGTCTCAAAGCTCATTGGTGGGTGACTGAGAACTCTACCCCGGGTCCTATCACCATAGCCATAGTTTGAAGCACTACACCCATGCAGATCCCTCAGTCCTCTGGGGAATTCAAGGCCATCAGGTGTGCAACTCCAGAACACTTAAAAATACCTCCCCTTCTTGAAGCACCTTGGGCTTGGCTCTGAGCTGCTCATCTATGCCTCCCAACACCTCAATAAAGCAGGGGCTTCGGAGCAGTATCTCACTGGGCCCAAGCCGATCTGGAGTTTGCGCCAGTGGAGGCACCGGCCCGGTTCCCTTCCCCTCCCTCCACACAGCATGAACTTGCTCCGGTCCTCCACCTGTGGCGGAATGTGCTCTTCTTGTCGTCTTCGAGAGCATTTCCTCAACCCACACTCTAGCCCTTCTCAAACAGCCCAGTTTCTGTCAGGAGAGTGAAAGCGTCCATCCCACCTCTCTGCTGGCTACTCCCCTCAAACTCGTACCTCACTTGACTGGGAACAGCCTGTCCACCTTGCTCTCACCTTCTTGAAGCTAACAATTTGTGCTGCTTTCCCTTTGGTGCAAAATCTTTAAATGCAGCACAAAGGAAAACGAATCAACATTTAGTGAGCCTGCTATAAGCCCGGCACTTTACAAATATTAGCACTTCCCACAACCATGTGCGTAAATTATTCCTATTCTACAGATGAGGAAACTGAGGCTCAAATTTGGTAAGACTTGCAGAGGTCTAAGCCAGGAGTTACGTGACTCCATTCCACCCTCTTTATAGACACTACTTTCCTCGAAGTGCTCATGTGCTCAGAGACAACTTCCACGGGCCCCTTCTCAGTCCTCACTTGACTGGTCTTTGCACGTGTGCTGCTCCCTTCAACAACCGCCCTCTTGTCTCTCTGACCTCTGACTGCCTCTCTTGCTTGTGCTTGCTCCCCTGAGAATAGCACTTGGTCTTTTCAATCTACATTGTCCCTAGCGACCTCAGCCCCACTTCCCTCCTGATTTTCAGACCCATAATAGGCTGGATGTTTCACAGAAATTTCAAATTCAGCAGACCCCAAAATTATTCATTCCCTGTGAGCCACCCCTCTCCCCACTCCCATGGATCTCGCGGGCCCAGATCTTCTGGCTTCCAGCTGTTCCAAGTCCAAGGCTCTTGCCATTATCCTATAGGGTGAGAGGTGCCCTCACAGTCTGCCCAGCTAGCGGTTGGCCACAGGGGCTCCTGGGCTCATCGGCCTTCTGTAAGCAGGAGCCCAAAAGGGGGAGCGGTGGGGAAACCATGTAAAGAAGCTTCTTTCTCAGGAGATGTGGAGAGACAGGACACAGCAAGGATGAGACTCCTGCAGGCCAGTGGGCAGGACCAGCCACTCTGTGGCTAAAATGTAAGCATCCAATAAAATACAGCTCTCCTGGGATTAAATATTTATACTTTACACAAATGTCCTATTTAAAATGTGGTCTTTGCTGTATTCCTCCCTGCCCCAGGTTACTTTTGAGACTAATTCCCTAAATGGAATTTCTATTCTCTCTCTAGCCCTGTTCCTGCCAAATCCTCCGTAATGGTACCATTGTCCCACCTCCGCCAACTTCAATTCACTTGACTTCTGAGTGACTCCATCCTCCTGATTTTAAAGTTCTCTCTCTTTTTTTTTTTTTTTTTTACCAGCAGAAATCTTTATTCCACAAAAATCTTACAGAGAACCTCAGTATATAAAAGAAAAGCTGCTATCCTTAAAAACAGACGAAGGAAGGGTGCCTGGGTGACTCAGAGGGTTAAGCCTCTGCCTTCAGCTCAGGTCATGGTCCCAGGGTCCTGGGATCGAGTCCCACATCAGGCTCTCTGCTCAACAGGAGCCTGCTTCTTTCTCTCCCTCTGCCTGTCATTTCCTCTGTTTGTCCTCTCTCTCTCTCTCTGGCAAATAAATAAATAAAATCTTTTTAAAAAACAAAACAAACAAAACAGATGAAGAAGCATTAGCTTCCCCCTTTCTTGTCCCAAGGCTCCCCTGAGGAAACTCAGGGGAGGGGATGGGGGTCTCAGAAAAACACAGCTAGAGCACAGCTCTCCCTCATCTGCTGTCTCTGCTGCCTCCGCCGAGCTCGTTCACCACCTAGACTGCCTCCCGACTAGCCTCCCTTCTCACCTCCCGAACCTCTAACCTATCCTCCAGAGTCCTGTGCTGCTCCGACTTTCCTACCAAAGGGTCCTAACAGCAGGGGAGGCTCGAGTTCCAGATCTGTTTGAATCACTTGCCACTGTGACTTTTCAGTGTCCTGAGGCTTCAAAAACTGTCCTCCAACTACCTACCTCTACGGACACAAGCACGCAGTCTGAGGGATGCTACTCTATACTCTTACCCCATGGTTCTTCCAAGACATCCTCTGACCACAGCATTCCCTGGCTCCCCATTACTTACAAGATAAAAACCCAACTTCTTATTTTAGTATTCAAGGTATTTTACATCTAGGGCTCTTTCTTTCAGAGAAACAGGAAGCCACAGGACAATAGGGCACGTCTAACCTAATGATAAGAACTTTTAAAACATTACGTTTATATTAAACAGAAAAGTGAAGGGTGTGAAGATGCAACACCTGAATCTGTAAAGCAAAATACGGAACTTCAAAGAAATGCTCTGTGTGCAGTGGGCCATTCCTAGCTTTATTTTTGACCCTTCTTGCCCCAGGTACCAAGTTACTGCCCTTGGTAATTAGGTGTAGGTTGGTGGAAAATCCTCCATTTTTCAGGTGAGGAAACTGAGGCTCAGAAAGGTTAAATAGTCTGCCGAAGGTGACACAACTAATAAGTGGTTAAGCTGGACTTGTGTCCCAAGCAGTCTGTCTCCACAGTGCTGCTCCTAACTGCTGGGTGTATTGCCTCCCCAGGGCCTTTGCACGTTCTTCACTTCCACCAAGAAATACGCTTTCTCTTTGTTTTTTCCTTCTGAAACACAAGGCTCTCTTAGTGCAGCAATCCCTTTTCCACCTTTCAAGGACATAGACGTTGAGAACTCTCTCTCCAGTCTAAGAGGTCTCTCTCTACAGTCTAAGCAAGGTGCCTGCTCAGCGGTAAGGGGCAGCTGCTTACTGCCACATCAGATGGGTGGCGGGAGCGTGAGGTTAAGGATGGCTTGCCCCTTCTAAAAAGCAGTGGCATCTCAGTCTGAGGCCCTGGAATGCTTTGCAAAACCAGCCCAGTGGTGCTAGATAAGCCATAATTTTAAGAGAACTAAAAGACCCCGATTTTTCTGTACAATCTCCTAATTTTAAAATGTTAACAACAAAGTTGAAATGTTTCCAGGACACTGTACGGGCCAAAGGAATATCTGTGGGCCACCAGTTTATGAGGAGCTGTGCCCCTTAATGCTCAGACCTGCCATGCCCTTCTCACACCCTTGCCTCTGCTCCTGTAATACCCCATACCCAGGATGTCAGCCTCCTCCACCTGCTCGTTCTTAAAGGCATAATGCAAAGTGTCAATTCTGTCGATTCTCGTCTCTAATAGCACTTGCCCCTCTCTATAACAGGTCTCATGTTTATCTTCCTATTAGGCCATGAGCTCTTTAGGGACGGAAACCGCATCTTTCTTCTTTGTGTGTTCCCAGTGCAGTCAGGGATCACGGCAGATCTCTGCTGAATGGAGCTACACTGCTTCTGCAAAACAGGACTTAGCAGGGAGTCCTGTCCGGAGAGGCGCCCTGCACCCAATCTGCATCCATCCACAACCCTGGGCCTCCCTCACCTTAAGAATGTCCTTAATGATCTTCTTCTCATCATGGAATCGTGCCTTCAACTCCTCCACATAGAACTTGAACAAGTCCAGAGGGGTGGAGCCTGCGGGGGAGGGAGGGAGGGGGGGCCTGGCGGGCGGCAGCTTCCCAAGGCCTGGGGGAGGGGTCCAGGACAGGGAGTAGGGGTGCAGAGAGGCTGGCAGGGCAGGAAGCCAGGCCAGAGAAGGGGGAGCCTGGCTGCCTTACCCGGCTGGCCCAGCATGTTGGCAAAGCGGACATCAGTGCTGACCGCTGGGTACAGCTCCATCCAGGTGGACATAGAGTGCAGCTGCCCTGTCTCGTGCAGCTCGTCCAGGAAGGTCTGAGTGGGGAGAGGCCAATTACAGGGAGAGGGAAACATGGAGAGAGGCAGAGGCAGAGACTAGGGAGGAAAACAGGGGATGGGAGGGACAATCCCACCTGAGGAAATGCAGGCGAAGGAGGCAGAGATGAAAAGCTACAGATGGTGAGGCAGAGAGCAGCGAAAACAGAGGGAATGTAAATACAGAGAGGGACAGACTCAAACATGACAAGCAGCTGGTCTGGGAGGCAGAGAAATAGGAACTTGTCTGCAGCATGTCCTGCTTGAGGTTTGCTCTCAGCTTCCCAAAGTGTTAGAGTTAAGGAACCCCCACTGCCGCCACCTCCAAGCTGAGGGACAATTGAGCTCTGCCTGTATGGCTCCCCACCAAACGGAAATGAACTTGGCTGAGCTGCCAAGTTGTGCCTTTAGGGTGCTCTCTGCTGGCAGTTTCTGGGTGTTGCATACATCCAGTCTCCCTAGAGGAGCATGGTCCCCAGTTGAAGGGACACAGCAGAAGCAGAGTAGCCTCGTGGAGGTGGCACAGGACCGGGCGGAGATGAAACAACAGGCCTAGCCAAGACAAGGCAGGGCACAAGCGAAGAGATTATGGGCCCCGCTGGAGATGAGCACCTAACCAGCAGGTGGCAAAGATACCTGGAAGGCCTCCCGGTTCTTGCGTTGCTGACGCCGCTCCCGAAGGCGGGCCCGCTCCCGCTCCTCCTCCTCCTCCCTCTCCAACGCTCGGATGTGCTCCTCAAAGCAGATCAGTGCATCTTCCTTGTCCATGTCTAAGCACAGAAAGGAGGCTCAGCAGGTGCTGCAGGAGTGGGGCACCCTCACTGGCCCCAGCACCCACACCCCTACCCCGTGTTTGAGGGTGCTGCCTCAGTAGGTGCCGGGGTCACCCCGGGTGGTGGGGCAAGGGAGCAGAAGCCTCTGTGGGAGAGGAGACTGGAATGGTGGTTCTGGAGGAGGGTTCATTAATACAGGAGAACAAAACTAGCAAGTATTCAGCTCTTGTGAATTCAGTTACTGGAAAGAATCGTATGAAACAAGCAATCTCGGGATCTAATGTTTTATGTTTTACGGAACTGGGAATGGATCAGGCTTTGATGAAAGTTCAGGTCAATTTCTGACATTGTCAATGACTGCAGGCCAATAAGAGCTCATCATGACAACACATGACCAGTGGAGACCCCTGGCATCAAGACAATTTAAGACCATATTCACAGGAGTTGGAAAAATTATCCTCTCCTGGTCCTCTGTTGCCTATCCTAGAGCTCTTCCTCCAAGGATACACAATGTCCAGGTCAACAGTGGACCCCAGAGGGAGGGGAAGGGTGTCCCAGTATTCCAGCATCTCTAGACTCTGAAGAGATACAGGGACAGAGTGAATGCAGAGGACCCCAGACATCCACAAGGGCAGTAAGTGCAGGGGAGCAGTAGGAGGCAGGCCCTGGGCTCCCAGGTCAGTGAGGAAAAGGGAAGGAATGGGCGGGAGTGGAGACCCAGGCTTACTCTGCAGCTGGTGGTCCTGAGCAAAGCTGGGGTTATCCATGAGGTACTGCTGGGCCTGGGACCATGTAGTTTGGAAGTTGACACTACTCATCCCATCCAGGATGCTCTTCAGGGCCTGGATGTTGCGGCGCCGGAGCTGCTTGGCCTGTTCCTGGGGAGCCACAGGGTCAGGGTCAGGGTGAGGTAGGGCAGGTTGGAGTTACTCAGGTGGGCCTGGGCAGAGGAGCATTTGGGGAAAAGCAGGCAGCTAGGGAACCCTAGGAGGGCCAGACTCAAAACTTTCCCGTCCCCAGAAAGGGGAAGGAGCACGGGTTACAGACCAACCCCTCACAGATGCCCTCCTGCCCTCCCACACCGAGGTTGTAGGCCCTGAGCCCCGAGCAGAAGCGGGGGGTGTGCAAGTGCCACACTAGCTTCCAAGGAAGGAGCTGAGACCCTGGGGCAGCTGAGAAATGAATGACCAGGCTCCACAAGGACACAAAGACACAAAAAGCCTGAGGACAGACTGACGGATTTAGCCAGTGACTGTTACCTTCTCCTTCTTGGCCAGGAAGAAGAGGACATCATCATAAACCTCTTTTCGATCCCTCTCAGGGACCACAGCCCACACCTCCAGCTCCCCAAAGGTCTGTTCTGCCCGCCTGTGGAGCATATGGGTCATGGGTAGGCAGGCAGGGGACAGAGACTCTGGGCCCGTATGTTCTCAGGGTTCCCAGACCCCACCCCAGCCCGGCCTCCTGACCGGTAGCGGGTGGTAGAGGTCATGCGTTCGTGCTGCTCCAGGAAATGCTGCAAGGTCTGCTTGGCCTCCTTGGCCCTTAGCCGGGCCTCTTCCTTCTCCTCCTTCTCCCGCTGCGCCTTGTAGGCATTGAATGCCTGCTTTTTCTCACTCAGTTTGGGCAAGGCACTGGGGTGAAGAGGGTGGGAGTTGGGGGCAGGGGGGGAATAGAGGAGTCACCCTGCACAGCCCACCAAGCAGGGTCACGGCACACAGAACTGAGTGAGGGGTCCATGCATGGGAACAGCAGGCTGCAGGGAGGCAAGACGGGTCTCTGGGATGAGAGGAAGGATGGGAGGCAGTGAGGGGAAGACGGGGCTCCAAGACACTAACACCGAGCCCTTTTGCTCTGAGGTTGGTTCTCAAGGTGCATTCAGGCCTCCGCCCTATCCAGCCCCCTTACCCCAATTAATTCAATTCGAATCAATTCAATTCAACAAGCATTTATTGAATGTCTCATATCATATACCTTTCCCCTCCTCCTCCCGGAGGCCCTCCAGCTTCTTTTCCTTGTGCCCTTGCCCTTCTATCACTCCCCTGACTCGGGCCCCCTTGGGGTCAGAGTGTTGAGCTGGGGCTTCTCAGGGAGGCCCTGGCCCAGCTGCTCACACACAGTCTGGAGGGCCTGGCTCCCTCTGCCCAGGCCTACCTGTAACGGGGGTCGGTGACCACCATCTTCATGGCCTGTTCCCACGAGGCATTGGAGGGGACAGCCTAGAATGGAGCAGGCAGGGGTCACGGGGCCTGCCCACCTCCAGCCCCCTCCAGGCCTACCCTGGGAGCCCCATCCCTGCACCTTGTCCCTCAGCAGCTCCTTGAAGGCCTGCTTTGCCTTCTCCCGGTTGCTCCAACTGAGGCCAGACCTCTCTGGTTCTGGCTTTGATTCCTCTTCCTCCTGCTGTGGTGGCTGATGCTGTCCAGCAGCACTGGGGGGCAAAGGGGACTCAGCCACAGCATCTCCCAGGTCCCCCAGCTTTCAGTGCCTATGTGGTCAGAGTACAGCCTGGCTCCCCAGAGCAGCCCCCTTCTGCCCTCCAGAGGTTATGCCCAGATCTTCACACCCTTCCCAAGAGGCCTGGCAGAAGTCAAGGGTTGAACTAGGCAGGGAGCCCGAAGCCAGCATCTGGAATGTCTCAGAGGGGCAGCCCTCACCTGCTGGGGCCCTCCTCTGGCTGCTGCAGAAAACCCTGCTCCACAGGATGGGCGGCCTCTGACATATCACAATCTTCACTCCCACCTGGCTCAGGCTCTAGAAGGCCCAGGGGCACAGGGGTGGGACCAGGTGGCCCAGGTGGGGGCTCAGGCTGGGGCTGAGGTGGCTGCGGCTGCAAGATCTGGGGCTGCTGTGGCTGTTTCCTGCAGGCGGACCGGAAGAGCAGTGTCCAGGAGCGGAGCAGATAGTGGGACAGTCAGGGACCAGCTGGTCTGTCTGTCCTGTGAAGGACGGGGGCCAGAGCAGGCCACTCCACGTACAGACTGAGCGCTGGCTCTTCCACGGAGTGGGGACCACAGACAAAGGGTCCACTCCCACCCCTCTGCTGGCCCCACGTATAGGGAGATAGGTGGGCAAGTCACTCACCCTGCAGCCTCTTGTTTGACTAGAGCTGCAATGGGAAAAAAATAACATGGTCACAGGGTGGCAAGGGCCACCCCCCAGAAGCGTAGCCCGGGCCCTACCCACTCCTCACCCTCCAGGTCATCCAGGTCCTTGGGCCGGGTCCAGCGAGACTCCTTACTCTGGTTGTTATAGTAGTAAGGTTTGCCCGTGTCTGACTTGTACTCTTTCCAGGGGCACTGGGACAGCAGCAACTGCAAGAGGATGGGTCAGAGGACATCAGTGGGCTGGGCATGCCCCCTAGTGGAGGCACAGTCGGGGGAGCGAAGAGGATCCTGTGAGCAGGGAGTTTTTAGCTATCACCTAGCCTGGCTCAACATGGGGGAAGATATACTTCCTGAGATCCTAGGGAGCCTGGGGCAATGGTCAAGGATCTTGGGATCAGAGGAACCATGTGTATAATTAAAGACTCAGGGGAGGCCAACGACTTGGAAGGGTCAGGGAAGCTGAAAGGAAGGGCCGAACAGCCCTGTTCAGGACCTCTGCCTTGGACTTGAGAGCGCTGGGCTTCTCCCACACAGACTGCTTGTCGTCAGCATTGTAGTAGTAGACGCGTCCATCAGGAGCCACATGCTCACTCCACAGGGCCCTCTGGGAGGGGAGGGGGCACAGAATGGTGGTCAAGGCCCCATCCCCAGAGCTTCTCCTCCTTACCCCAAAGACTTAACCATCAGCTTCCCCAACTTTCAGCTTTTCTACCCAGAGACCCCTGAGCTGGAAGAACTCACCAGAGGGCCTGTCCCAGCCACAGCAGCTAGAAAAAAAAAGTCAAGGGAAATGTTAAGTCCTTGCCCCAACCCCCATTTTATCCCACCTATTCCTCCCCTACTCCATCCCCAATAAATATCCCCTGGTCCCATCAACATCCCAGGCTCCCTGGCATCCCAACAGGCATGATCCAGGGTGGGCTCTAGTCCACGGTCCCCTCTCCCCTGTACCCCCCAACCTCCGAGCCTGGGGGGAGCAGACCCCCAGAAGACTCACAGCTGGCTGTGTCCGCACCCGGAGCCGTCTGCCGAAGAAAGAGGAGGGGGAAGGGTTGGGGCCAAGCCCAGCGGCCCCCAGGACCCAGGCCATGGGGGATGAAGAAGCAGGCCAGGCCAGGATCCGTGTGTCCTGCTCCCAGGGACCTCTGCCCCCTAACAGGCATCCCCCACCCTCTGGGGCCGTGGCTGTAGGATCCTAAGGGGAATCGCACAGCAGCTGTGCTTGGTTTTCCTCAAGTGAGAGCATTCTGTCGAGTCCACCTCCGAGGCCCCTCTTCCACAGCAGATGCCAACCACACTACATCCTACCCAGACTCTACTACAATGAGCAATGGCACCAGAAGGTTTGGTGAGATCCCCAGGTGCTGCTGCTTCCACCAGAGACAGAAAAGGTGTGAGGGGGGACTGTATTCAAGTGTCCGCAGTGCCAGCTCTGTGAGGGCAAGCAGTGTCAGCCATGAATGTGTTCCTTCAGGGAGCCGGGCCCAGCAAGGACAAAAGAGTAACATGTCTTTGGGGGTGAGTGAGAAACTACAAGAGCAGAGTATGTGGCCAGAGAGGAGGACCTGAGTGTGGGGAGTGCTGCTGGGACCGGGACGGAACCAAAGAGAAGAGGGAAAGAATGGAGGCCGCATCCCTGTCCTCCGAGTCAGACCCGCAGGGCTGCGGGGCCTGCTTCCTGCCAGCCCCCCTCGTGCTTACCGCTGCAGTGACAGGCACCGCTGGCATCAGCATTCCTGGCATCATGGGAGGTACCATTCCTGGTATCTGGGGACACAAAGAAGATAAAAAACAACTACCGAGGTCAGGGCAGGCAGAGACAAGGCAGGTTCCCGAGAGATACCCTTTGGGGCCATGACCTTCGCATGGTCCCCTGCTCCGCCTTAGACAATCTCTAGGTTCTAGGCTCTCAGCCCCACCACAGAGTTTCCTCCCGTCACGCAGTGGACAAATCCACATGGGCCTGGCCAAAGCTCCCTCCCTTCTCTCCCTACTTCCTGAAGTCCAGATGCCCCTTCTCCCCTCCACCCCTAGCCGGACTCACGGGGTCTTCTGAGGCACTTCTGGGGCAGAAGGGAGGATTACCTGCGTGAGTGGTGGTGGCGCCCCCATTGGTGGAAGTATTGGGGGCATGATGCCAGGCGGCATTGGGGGGATGGCTGGTGGTCTCTGACTCATGGGGGGTAGTCCCATCGGAGGAAATGGTGGGGGAATTCCTGGAGGGGGCATCTGGAAGTGAGGAAAGGAAGGGACACTGAGTAGAGAAGACCCCGCCTTGGACCGGTCAGGGAATATCCACCTGTCTCCCGCCTTCTCAACTCCCCGCACCGCCTGGCTCTGAGGCAATTCCAAGGCTTTAGCTTAAGAAGAGCAAAGCATGAAACTGCCTGCTCCCCACCACTGAAAAAGACTGAAAATTGGGGGGGGGGGGTCTTCTGGGTCTAAGAGGCAAGCACCACAGCTTCTTCAGAGGTAGGGAAGGGAGAGGGGAAACGTCTAACTGCCACCAGACCGCGGCTGGAAGGCTCCATCCCTTGAGCAACTCTCCCCAAAGAGGCCTCTCAGAGGCAGGATTCCAGGTCCCCAGACCCCCCAGTCCCCTGCCTCCCATCCCTTTTTCTCCAGTTCAATGACCACCAGCTGCTACTTCAGCCTGACTTCAGTGGCATGTTGAAAGAACAGAGAAGGAGTAGTGAAAGAGAAAGGCAGCCCCACCATGCGCTTACACTAAGAGGGTCTCTTCCCTTCCACTTCTCTTACCCCAGCCCGTGTGTCCCAAGGACAAAAAGACAAAGGGGGAGCTGTCAACTTGACGGACAGGGAGCTTGACAGCAGCTCCTCCCACCCCCATGCCCAAGCAACACTACCCCTTTTCCAAGGGTGGCAGGGGAAGCAGGACACAAAACCGTGCTGGCAATGCAGCAGTGCTAGGGACCGGGGAAATCGGGGTGCAGGCTGGAAAAGCCAAGCCCAGGGAAAGACATAAAACTTACGAAGGGTGGTGGCATCATGGGGGGCCCCGGTGGGAAGGGGGCAGGCGCTGCTGGGGGCCGGGGACCAGAATCGGGAACCGACTGTTGAGGGAGAGAAAAGTCATAGGACCCAGGATGGGCAAAGAGATGGGCTTTTGCAAAAGGGAAGCAGAGCGATGAGGATGAAAAAGGAGCACAAAGTTCAGAGGAAGGGTCTCCTGGCCCGGTTTCCTGCTCACACCCAGCTCCGAGCCCTGGCTAAGTCTGCTCTCTTCTACCAGCCAAGAGCCAGGCTGCCGGTCCCCTTCCACATGGTCTTTATCGCACCAGAGCCCCAGAACAGATGAGGGCGGCTGGACTATAGGCCCAGTGTGGCTTTTCCCAGGGCTTTGCATCCATTCTCCTATCTGTGGGCAAGGCTGGGCCTCCCTCAAGCCTTAAACAGAGGTCTCTCATTCCCAAAATAGCCAGGGAGGAAGTGACCTTTCCCGTCCCCTTACCTGAATTCACTGTTAGAGTCAACCCCAAAGCCCTCTAAGCCCAAACAGTCACCACACCTTAAGCACTAGCCTCCCATTCTCTTCACTGTGGGCACCCCCCAACTGGCCTCATCTTTACTCCCTTGCTCACTCTGACACCTCCCACTCCCCATGACCTGCTCCTCGGCAGCTCTACCCTTTTCCCCTACAGATCCCGACCTCCTCTCCCTGTGGCTGAGACTTTGAACAGCTTGCTCTCCCTGCCCTACACCTACTAGCCACCTCATCCCATCCTGCTGTTGTTGCCTTAAATACCACGCGCTCCCAAGAGCATTCCCGACCACTGAATTTATTCTCTATCTGATGCCCTTCTTAGTTTCCTGGTGTATAGGGTTTCATAATTACTATGTTTTGCCTTACATGTGTAGTAACATTCCATGAGGACAGGGATTTGTAGGACTTGTTGAAAGCTGGACTCCTGGTACCTGCCCCAGTGTCTGGCACATAATGGGTACTCAATAAATATTGAATGAATGCAAGAAGGGACAAAGAAAGGACCAAACACTCCCAATTCTAACACCTTATCTATAAATATAGCCAAATTCATCCCACAGATATGGTCAGAATGATGCATATACAATGTTTCCAGTCCAGCATTATTCGTAAAAACAGAAGACTGGCATCAGCCTATATACCCGTCACTAACTATGAAATTATACACAAACATAACATGGAATACTATGCAGTCATTAAAAAAGAATGAAGCCATTCATGGTCTTGATAGGAGCAATCTCTAAGATCCATTAAAAAGTGGAAAAAAATGCAAAGTGCAGCAAAGTGTGATCATTTGTATGAAAACTGGAGAGAAAAGAGGACATACAAGAAAGAAATCAGTAGAAGGGAGACGGAGGTGGGAAAGGAACCTTCTCGCTGTACATATGCCCTTCTGTAACTTTTGAATATGCATCCATGTGACTATATTACCCATTCAAAAAAAAATTTTTTTTAAGTAAACTGAGGCTTCAAGATGCAGCTAAAAGGCCCTGTCCTTCCTCCTTTTGCTCGATGGTTAGAGGGTATCAGGGAGGAGTTCTAGGGAAAGGTGGTAGCTGGCTGAGAAGACACCCCACTGATGCCCAAATTCCCTACCTTCCCAGTGACCCCCTCCACTGAGAAGGCTTGGCATTGAAAGATGCTTTCTAATCTCTACCTCCTGTAGTATCTGTCCTGCCTCTGTTCCCACCCATCTTGTCCTAAAGAGAGAAGGGTAAGCCACACTATTCCACCCAGAATCACCTTTCTCAGGGTTCAACTGCTCCAGCCCTGTATTCAGACCTGCCCCAACCAAGACTGTCCTTAGCATGGGAAGTCCGAAATTCACCAATGTGGGAGGAAATCCAATTCTCTGTGCCATGCTTACCCACCTCAAGCTGCCTTAGGGTCCTCTCTGACCTCCCAGATGCTACATAACCATCTCTCTGGGTCCTACCAGGTTCCAGAGTTGCCCATCTGAGGCTGGCACCACAGTCCATATAGCTGTCTAAGTTAGAAACTGGTGAGTCATTCTCCACACCTCCCTCTTGTCAATACGTCACTAAGTCCTGCTAATTGTACCTTGTACACATTTCTTGAATCCATCCACCCCTCTCTCGTTTTCATTTGACCTTCTGTTGCTAGTCTCCCCACATCCACTACAAGCTCATCAAAATGCACCTCAGATCATGTTACTCCCTGCTTAAAATTCTTCAATGGCTCCCACTGTCCTTACGGTAGAGACCAAAACTCCTCCCCAAGGCCTGGAAGGCTGTGGGAGGTCTGCTTCTCAACTGCCTTGCCAGCTTCATCCATGTTGAGTTCCTGAGTGTGGCCACACTCACCATCTCCCAGTTCTCCCACCTCCGGCCTTCATCTCTGCCTGCCACAATTTCCTGCCGATCCTATACACCTAGCCTACAGGTCTCACATCTACCAGCCATTACCTCCTCAGGAAAGGCTTCCTCCCAGGCCAGTGGTATAGGCTTAAGTCAGAGCCCTCTTTTATAGGCTCGTGTACCACGCACCCTTCCCTTTAGCAATTACCCACTGGACGTTTACAGTTACTCCCACGGTGCTGATTGTCCCATTATTTTATGTGGCCACTAATAAAAAACAAATGCCACCACTTAAATTATGATACTGCAACGATTTTAAGAGGTCTTGACAAGAAATGTTAAAATGTGAGTCTTAGGGTCAATGAAATTGCTGCCTCCACCAGATCTTACATTTAAAGGGGCAGGGACTTGGCCTGTTTTGGCTCACCCTGATCTCCTAGCCCCACTGTATTTTCCTCATTGCCCCAGACTGAAACATAGAAGGTGTTAGTATTTATTGACTTGATGGGCTTGGCAGGTCCCACAAAACACAGCCACTGGTAAGGCCTAGGAGTTATTCAGAGAACACAGAATGTCAGAGATGGAGGGGACTCTGGTGACCACCCAAGGGAGTTTCCTTTTTCAGATGAGAAAACTAAGGGAAATTATCAGTCCCAGGCTCCACCGTGATCAGGGACAGAGCCAGGACTGGGTCCATTCTCCTCTTCAGTCATCCTCAGCACTGTCCTTGCCACAAGGAAGCGGTCTGTTTTTTTCACTCCGCATATTCCCTGCTTCCCATGTGGTAAAATCATCAAGGATCCAAACTCTTCCTTGAGAATTAGTGGTGGCTCCCTATCGCTCACCCTACAGAATCTCACCTAACATTGCCTTTCAACAGACCTGTCTACTCTTGGCTCAGCCTGATTCAGTGGCTTCCCTCCTCCTCTCTGCACAGCAATTGTTAGATTACACCCTATGTTCCTCTTACTCTACTGTCTCTCACTTTGCTCAAGATGATCCAGTATTCACCCCCTTCAGATTACCTTTATGATTATCCTCCACACATACACATACTCCTACCTCCTTGTGTCCCCTCAGGATAAAGGCAGCACTACTAGGCACTGATGACATGCTACTCTGTGGATGTTTGCTGGGTGTTTCCCACAGGTCCGCCTGTCTCTCTACGTGGGAGGAGATTTCTCCATATTGGGGGATTATGTTTTCTCCTTTTAAGCCTCCTCTTGAGTGTCTAGTCAGGACCCTGCATACAAAGTGCTGTGATAGAATGCAGACTCATCCTTAACCTTACTCGATTTTTGCATCCTGGAATATCCCAGAACAGGCAAACGTGTGCAGGTGCACCCATGTACCCGCGTACAGTTGTATAAAATTCTCTGGGTAAAGGTGGCCTGTAATGAGATGGACAGCTCGGCAGAGGCTGTCTGTATAGCTGGGGAAAGAAAACTGGAATCAAATACTGGCACGGGAAAACCTAAATAGTGAAAAACTCACTGTATAGGACATCTATAACTTGGTGTATGTGCCGCTGAAGCGAGCACTGTCCATCTTTAACTTGGAATGGAGACCCCTGGCCAGGATCCAGATGCTGGACTATTTTGGACAGTTCCCGCAGAGGACAGAGCAAAGGAATGAACATAAACTACCATGGGACTTCCGCGGCCCTCCCTTCCCTGAGCTTCCCCTGTGCAATGTGTATACTTTTCTTCCTAAAACACGCCTGCCCCTCTCTCACTTGCTGCAGTGCCTGGACAAGTGCGGGTCTCATTACACTTTGGGGCGAGACTGAACTCGTGTGACAGAGGGATACAGGAAATGGGCTGAAAGAGCAGATCTATGTCTTCCCTGGAACAAAAACACATCTGTGGGCTGGAGAGAGATGAAGAAACCACTGATCATCTTATCATCATGAGCTCACCTGTACCAGTGGAAGGACACAACACCCCCCACCACCACCACCAAAGGTGCAATCAATTCTTCTGAGCCTTTACATCTAAGCTGCAGCTCAGAACTAAAGACTCAGAAGAAAGAATAAAAGGGGAAAAAAACAAGAATGGAGAGACGGAAGAAAGAGCAAGGAAAGAGGGAATAATTAACAACTAATATTTATTGAGTGCTTATTATGGGCCAGATATCATGCCACTCATTTAATCCTTGCAACCATCTAAAAGGTTATTATGGGGGCACCTGGGTGGCTCAGTGGGTTAAAGCCTTTGCCTTCGGCTCAGGTCATGATCCCAGGGTCCTGGGATCGAGCCCCGCATAGGGCTCTCTACTCAGCGGGAAGCCTGCTTCCTCCTCTTTCTCTCTGCCTGCCTCTCTGCCTACTTGTGATCTCTGTCTGTCAAATAAATAAATAAAATCTTTAAAAAAAAAAATAAAAGGTTATTATGGTCCCCATTTTATAAATAAAGAAAGTGAGGTTCAGAGAGATTAATTTGAGCAAGGTTCCAAAGGATTAAACGGCAGAGGCAGGTTTGGAATCCACGCAGCCTGACCCCAAAGCTTTCAACTACTCCACAAAGCTGTCTCCCAGCTAGGGTGATGGTGCCACAGCTATTTCTCACAAACTGATTCTCCTGTTTTCTTTTTACCCTAATCCACACACTATCCTGAAATCCTCCAGGTGATCCCAAGGATGGTCTGGTCTGACTCATTCCCTAAAGGGATTTGTGTTGGGACAATGAAAGCTGGAAGGCACACTTCTCAGAACGGTGAGAGAAGGTACCTCTCAGAAAGGGTACCTGTTATCAAAAAGAAAAACAGCATGGAGGCCAAGAGACCAGCGAATTCCCCTGCAGTCAACCCTTACTTGCTGCCCTGCTTCAGCTGCCCCAAACAGTGTCAGGCCCTCTGTTTTCAAGACCATCCTAATCCCCAATCCTCTACATCAGCCTTAGTATATTCCTCCCTCTCCCCAAAGATATTGGCTGTCTTACTAGAAAAGAGCTTCCATTGCTTCTCTCTGTCCTGCCATCTCCTCAGAATGAAGACCTCATTCTGGTCTTCATTTTCTTGGGTTAGGTCTCTACCTCCTCGGCCACTTCCAGAGTTCTTCCATCCCTCCGATAGAATGCCAGAGGCGCTGGCTAGCCTGCTCCAGCCCTGCAGGCTTTGTGCCTACCATCCCCCACATCCCTGGGGATTTTCTGCAGCCCCAGCTGAAGGCCTCGCCTCCATCCTCAGCCTGATTTCCCTTGCTTCCCCACATCCTAGAACCCATTCTCCTGAACTCTCTCCTGAGGAACCACCCCATTTCGAAGCTGGAAAGGACGTGTGGTATCATTCTCATGCATTTTCCTTGTTTGTTTGTTTGTTTGTTTGTTTTTTTAAATCGATGGGGTATCTGAGGCCCAAGGAAAGGTAGTGACTTGCCCAAGGTCACACAGAGTTGTTAACAGTTTGTTGATGGCAGAGCCAGGGTTGGGATCAAGGGTCCTCTGTTTTTTCATTTCTTGGGCTATCCGGGACTAGATGGGGACCTTAGCCTCTCTTTCCTCAGGAGACAATGCCCTCTCCTCACCTCACGACACAATGAGGGGAAAACGAAGGAGGGGGGTCTCCAAGTGATCTTATGGGGAGTCCAGGGCTTCCAAAGGGAACAAGCACTGGGTCTGAGGAGGGGCGGTTGCACGCCAAATACCCAACAAGGGGAAACTGGCCCCCCAGCTCTCCCCTTGTCCCTCAGTTCCCACATTCCCGCCCCCTCTCCTTTCCTGACCTTTCTTCACAAACCCACCCTTATCTTCTCCCCTTCCTCCTCCTCAACCAGTCCCGCAACTCTAGCTCCCCTCAACCCCCCCTCTCCCCCACCCCCGCCATCCTCCATCATGGCCTCCCCGCCCCTTCTCCCCCAAATCCCCGCTCCCCTCCCCCTCCCGGGCTCCCTTTCCCAACCCCTCGTGCCCCTCGCCCTCCCCCGGGGTCCCGGGTACCCCCGGCGGCCTCCCCGGCCCCCCGGCCCCGGCCCGGGCCGCCGGGGGCGCTGTGGGACCGCCCCGGGCCCCCTCCACCCCCGCGCGGGGACGTTACCATGCCAGAGCCTCCGAGCAGCTGGGCCGGCTCGGCCCACCCGCCAGTAAAAGACGCTCTGATTGGCCGAGCCGCAACCGGGAAGGCGGGGCCAGTGGGGGGTCGCACCCCTTGGTGGCCGGGGCTCCGGTAGCGCCCGCGGACCAGCCGGGCCCTGCACCGGCCCGGAGCGCCCGGGCCCGGCCCCGCCCCCGGCGCGGACAGCTAGACCCCGCCCTCGCGCCTCCAGGTCCCGGGCCCGCCCACGGGGGGCGGGGCGCGCTGCCGGGCTCTTGACGGGCGGCTAGAGCCGCAGAAGCCTGGCATCCCCAAGCGGCTAGAGCGCGCGTCGGGGGCCGGCTCCGCGCGTCTGCAACTCTCCTGCCTTCCCGCCCTTCCCACCGGCCGCCTCCAGACCTGGGCCCCCAGCTTGCCCGGCCTTTGCGGATCAGCCGGTGCGTCCGCCGCGCATGGGCTCTCGGAGCGCCTGGATCCCGCGCGCTCGCGCCCGGGACGCAGGGGCTGGACCGATGTTTTCATTCAGAATGTAGGGGTATCTTTGCACCTCACTGAGAGTTTTTTTATTCGTTGCATAGTTCTTTTTTTTTTTTTTTTAGCACTTTTAAGTTCATTCATTAGACAGGTATTTGTTGAACATCTGATAAATGCCTCAAACTGTTCCAGGCACTGGACAAACGGCAGTCGAAAAAAAAAGTGGATAGAGCTTCTGAAACCCTGCCCTCGGAGGCGTACGTGCTTATTAGGTGAGCCCGAAGTTAACTTCTTTTAAGATTTGGCTTCCACCAAGCGGTGAAAGCGAGCCAATCATTTGTAGGCGTTCGAGATATGAGCTAAATACTATGTTGTGCAGATAAGGGAATTACAACCCAAAATTATTTAATGAATATGCCGAAGGTTTAGGACTAGTAACTGACAGGGCTCCTGATACCGATGCAGGGTGCAGAAAGGGATCGAGCACCCTCTCTCCAAAGCCTGGATAAAGATGATTCCTTTTTTCTTTATTCGTCAACAGTTGAGCCTGTACTCTGTACTCAGTGCTATGCTAGGTGCTGGAGATTGAAAACTCTGTGAGCTGGGTCTTAGAGTCTTGCAAGCGTCTTAGAGTCTACCGGGAGAGAGGTAGGAAAACAACCAGCAGGAAGCGGAACACCTGAATTAAAGGGAACAAATGGGAGAAAAGGAAGAGGGATTCGTTCTTGGGGACGATTGTAGATCACTGTCGTTTTCTTCACAATACCTAGATAGCCTCAAATGAAGGCCTAGTCCCATGGTTTTCAAACTTTATTACTGAGGACCTCTGGGCATAGCAGGAGTGGTCAGAGGTTCCATAAACTTTTACCAGTCACATTTAATTTTTTTTTCCCCCAAATGAAGTATTTCTTAGCCTAGGTAGGCACCTACTTTAAAGAGTCAAATAATTGGGACGCCTGGGTGGCTCAGTTGGTTAAGCGGCTGCCTTTGGCTCAGGTCATGATCCCAGCGTCCTGTGCTTGAGTCCCACATCGGGCTCCTTGCTCAGCCGGGAGCCTGCTTCTCTGTCTGCCTCTGCCTACCACTCTGTCTGCTTGTGCTGCTCACTCTCGCTCCTCTCTCTCTCTCTCTGACAAATAAATAAATAAAATCTTAAAAAAAAAAAAAAAAGAGTCAAATAATTGTGTACGGTTTGTTAATATAAACAGCAGAGCCCTGCCTCTATCATCTCTCCCTCCCTGGAGGCAGCCATTTTCAGCTCTTTGAAGCTGTTTCTTCTTTTTGAGACAGAGAGAGTACAAGGGTAATGGCAGGCAGAGGGCAAAGCAGGCCCCCCTCTGAGCATGGAGCCCATGTGGGGACTTGATCCTAGGACCCTGGGAACGTGACCCAGCCAAAGGCAGATGCTTAAATGACTGAGCCACCAGGCATCCCTAAAGCTGTTTCTTTTGGCATTTTACTTTATTACCCTGGTCCTCCTCCAGCTGCATCCCTCCCCACAGGGTACTGAGTCCAAGGGGATATGCCAATCCAAAGCCTACTTACCCCCTTATAAGCCATATTCTAAATACCCGGGACCCTGGATTTCCCTGCCCAGCTTGCCTCCTTGGACCTCTCTTCCACAGGAAGACCTTGCTGATAGGCATCGCTAGGCTTGAGAGATAGCCAAGGAGCAGTTATTTGCAGTGAGAGGCAAGAGCACAAATTGGGGTCTCCACAGGACCCTGTGATGAGGCTCTCTCAATGTAGGACAGAGGCAAGGGCAGAGGAAAAGGGAGTGAGACAAGATCCAGGGGCTGGGGTCTCCTATTTTCTAGTATGGACTCTGAGGAGTCCAAAAATTCTAATTTAGAACCTGGCTTTCTTGGTCCATATGAAGTTATATTGGTAAAGTGAAGAGTTTCAATGGTATTTTATTTAACAGTTTAATTTATTACATTTCATTCATTTATAAAATTTAATTTCAATTGTTAATTTATAACAGTTAAGTTATAACATTAAAATATTTAAGTATGTTTCCCATTTGTAGTCTTGCCCCAGCCCCCACAAAATAAAAGGGACAGATTGGAGGAATTAACTTTGTTCCCTTCAGGTCTCCTCCCCAGCCCACTGATCCTTCATTCTCATCCGCTAGTTTCAGTTTTTACACTTGTCTACACCTGCTACTCAGAGTTGAACCATGTAGAAAGTTTTGATGACTCTTTCTCTCCTGCACAACTTTGGATTTTTCCTGAAATTAATACTTACCTTGCTTTTTCATTTGTTTAGTTTTCTATCTATATATCACAAAATCTGCCTCAAAATCTTCCTCTAGTTGCCTGAATCTCAACTCAGAATATCTAGACACAGCAGATACTCTATCAACTTCATCTTCTTCAAGAGATCTCTCTGCTGGAGCCTTGTGACCTGCTCCAATCCCAGTGTTTATCCCTGACCCTTGCTGCACACCTGGCAACTTGGCCCTTCCTCTCTCATCTTCCTGGCACTGTCTTTGACCTCTCCTTTGTTGGATCTTTTATTTGCCATGTTCCATGTCTTTTTTTGTTGTTTAATTTATTCCCTCTTTTTGGAGACCATCTTCCAGAAGCTTCTTGAGAAAAGGAGAGGTAAGTTGTTTCAAAACTTGCATGTTTGACATTGCCATTATCCTACTCCAACACTTGATTGAGTGCTTGGTTGGGTATTGAATTTCTTCAGAATTATGAAGGCATTATGACATTACCTTCTAGCTTTCATTGTTGTGAGAAGTCTGAAGCCTTTTAAGTCCTTCCTTTGTAATTGACTTTTTCCCCATCTCTGAACCTCTCCCTGTCTCCAGTGTTCTAAAATGGTTGTGATATGTCTTGGTGAGAGGCTCTTTGTCATGCTGGTTACTCAGTGCCCCCTCACTTCCGGGAAATAATCTTGAAATCATCCCATTGGTGAATTCTTCCCTTTCATTTTCCCTGTTCTCTCTTTCAGGGGACTCCTGAAATCCAGATGATGGATCTGATGGTCTACTCCTACCAATTTCTTGTTTTTCTCTCCTGCTTTCTATTGCTATTACTTTGTTTCCTGGGAGAGTTCCTCAATCTTATCTTCCCATTCTTCTACTGAGTTTTTCAATATTGTAAAGATTTTTAGTACTCTCATGTTACTGTTATTCTCTGAGTATTCCTTTCTAATAGCATCTTTTTTTTTGTTTCAGTGTCTCAATGGTTTATCTTATCTCTGAAGCTACTAATGGTAGTTTTGTTTCAATTTTCTTCTTTCCGTGTACTCTCTGTGTGCTCCAAATTTCTTTTTCTGTCGTTTTGGTCTCTCTCGTGTTAGAATCTTTTCTTGGAGGTCTTATAATCCTTGGTTGTTTGCTCACATTAAAGGATGGGTTACCAAAAAGCCCATTGTATCTGTGCTCTGTGAGCTCAGGGTGGAGCTTGGTGGCCAAGAGCTTCACCTCAGGGACCCTCTGATGCTAACTAACATCTTTAGGTTTTCCTTTTGGGGTGGTCAGCCATCTGGTGCAACCAATTCTGTTTGCCGTCCTCTGGCCCACTGCTGCCTTAGGATTCGTCCTTCTCTAGTCTCAGTCAGTAACCACTCATCCATATGCTTTCCAACTTCCTAAAGTATTTTGCTCCTGTCTCCTCTCCTGTTTCCCTGTCTTTGTGGATTTATGGCTTAAAATATCCCTTTGCTATAGTTTGAGTGTATTTTTAGTAGAGCAAAATTAGATACATGTGTTCAGTCTGCCATTTTTACCCAGAAACTTTAAATATATTTTATCTGTTTCTAAAACAGTAGTTTAAAATTATATGTACTCAAGGGGCGCCTGGCTGTGGCTTAGTCAGTGGAGTGTGTGACTCTTGATCTCAGGGTCTTGAGTTCGAGTGACACATTGGATGTAGAGATTACTTTTAAAAATTAATTTAAAATATGTGCACTCAGGGGCGCCTGGGTGGCTCAGTGGGTTAAGCCTCTGCCTTCGGCTCAGGTCATGATCTTGGGGTCCTGGGATCGAGCCCTGCATCGGGCTCTTGCTCAGTGGGGAGACTGCAGGGAGCCTGCTTCCCCCCACCTCTGCCTACTTGTGATCTCTCTCTCTCTGTCAAATAAATAAATAAAATCTTAAAATATATATATATATATATATGCACTCACATGTCCTAATATCAAATTTTTTAGTTTATTAAAATAGGTTATTGACAGTGAATAATTTTATAACACTGAGATGTCATGAAACTGAACTTATATTAATGTATTCTAGTAAGATATTGCTTTCATCTGTCTTAGATAGTGAGGTTCTACAAAAGATTTTGCTTGGAAAAGGAGGTTGCCTGCTTTTTAAAAAAAAAGGTCTACAGACCTCTTTTCTGGGCTAGTAATCATCTAACTTTGGCTCTTTTTTTTGTTTCCCCCTTTTCTTTTCAGAGAAGGGGGAGGGGACTAAGGAAAGGGAGAGAATCTTTTCTTTTTTTTTTAATATTATGTTTATTTGTCAGAGAGAGGGAGAGCAAGAGTGAGCACAAGTAGGGAGAGCTGTAGGCAGAGGGAGAAGTAGGCTTCCCCACTGAGTGGGAGCCTGATGTGGGACTCCATCCAGGACCCTGAGATCATGACCTGAGCAGAAGGCAGACACTTAACTGGCTGAGCCACCTTGATGCCCTGGATTATAGCCCCTTTATTAAGTGACACCTTTATCATTACAGAACATCCCTCCTTTTTTATCTTTTCTAATATTTCCTATTCTAAAATCTGGTATTAATATAGCCACTCCAGCTTTCTTTCTGATTACTATTAGCATGGTTTATCTCTTTCTGTCCTTTTATGTTTAACTTATGTATGTCTTTTTATTTATTTAAAGTGTGTTTCTTATAGACAGCCCATAATTGAGGCTTGGGTTTTTCTTTTTTGAGACTTACAATCTCTATCTTTTAAGTAGCTTTCCTAGATCATAATCTAATTATCAGTATGATTGGGTTCAAAAGAAAGAAGAAAGGGAGGAAGGGGAGGAAGGAGAGGAAAAAAGGAAAGGACCCTGGATTGGGAATCAGGAAACCAAGGTAAAGACTTGACCTTGTACTTCCCAGCTCTGTAACTTTAGGTAAATCTCGTAACTTCTCTGAGTCTTCACCGGCTCATTCATGTTTTTAAGGATGAATAAGTTATCTGTAAACTACAAGATGCTCTCAAATCTTAAGTGATTCAAGGACACCCAGTACCAGATATGGATGGAGAGGTATCTGTAAACAGGGTATGGGTGCCTGAAGGACAGAACTGGGTCTCACTTATTTCTGTATATCTAGCTTGGCATGTAGAATGTTCCCAGTAAGTGTTCATTGAGTGAAAGAGTCAATAAAAGAACTAACTTTGAGTATATGAATGAATGATAGTTTATGAAAGATGGGTGTCAGGTGATAAGTTATTAAATGACCATGACACTGCTGAGAACTGAACTTTACAATATTTGATTACAATATTTGATTCCTTATCTGTCAAGTGAGAATACTTTTAAGTAGTATGGAAGAATAATTTGCAACTATACATATTTGTTCTTACATATGCATTCATTCAGCAAGTGTTTATTAAGTGCCTAGTGTGTGCCAGGCTTGGTTCTAGGTCCCAGGCATACAACAATGTCCATTTTAGGGATTTCTTTCTAAAAGCCATCTTATAGTGATAGTCTTCAGTAAGGAAAAGTGCTGATAGAGCCTCGATCCTAGATGCAAATGCAAACATAATACCTTTAGTTATTGATTGGCTCTAATTTTTAAAAGCTTTTCTTTGGGCAGAGAACTTTTTTGAGTTGCTTTTTCTTATTTTTAGCCAGTAACATTTAGTTTGGTAGCAGAACATTTAAGTACTTAAGGAAAAAAAGAATAGGCCAACACAGGATGCCAGGGTGGCTCAGTGGGTTAAGTGTCTACCTTCCACTCAGGTCATGATCCCAGGGTCCTGGGATTGAGCCCATATCACTCCTTGCTCAGTGGGGATCCTGGTTCTCTCTCTGCCTGCTGCTACCCCTGCTTGTTCTCTCTCTCTGACAAATAAATAAAATCTTTAAAAAAGACAAACCCACAATAGGTCAACTTAATATATATTAGGTAATGGATAAAAAGCTAGATAACCATGCAGATAGTTGACAAGGAGTCTTTCTTCTAATCAAACTGATGATGTCACTGGAGAAAGGTCAGTTGGAACCTGATGTCTGGCAGTTATAGAGAGCTGTGTCTAGGCAGAGGATACTCAGGAACCACTCTGGCACCATTAACCCCAAAGCAGTTAGTATCCCATGTCTAGGCCTGGGTACCAGAGACACAGGACATCTTTGCAACTACCAGGGTGATCCAAAATGGAGAAAGACAGGCCCCCACAGTTGATGACCCCTGCTTCAGTGAAAGCCATCATCTCAAGGATTGAGGCTGCCCAGCTAACACGGGCTCAGGAGGTAATACTTGAAATGAAGGAGTTGCCCTTCTATTGGGATCTGATGTGGAGACTGGGAACTGACCACAGATTGGGGCAAGAATCCAGCTCTGGGCCTTCAGGGGTCCTGGGATCCTCAGTAAGCTGGGTTTGCAGACAGATTAATCCAAAATATCCATCTCCTAGACTTGGCCTCTGTTGGGCAAACTGAAATAAAACAACCCCCATGAGGCAGGGCACAGGAAGGGAACAGCCTATAAAGAAGACCCAGGATGGCCCTGAGACACCTAGTGATAAGTCTTAGCAGGGCAAGAGGAGGGGCCCAGACTTTCTGATTTGGGCCTCTTCTTGGCCACCTGTCAGCATCCTTCACAGTTAGCCCTAGAAGCTTACAGAGAAATGGCCAAAGGCTGAACTCACCCTGCATATGAGTCTCTAGTGCAGTTTTTTTTCAATGGGACTCTCTGATGCTAAGAGTTTCTTAGAGCCTCAGTTTTTCAGTCTGTTGCTTCAGGATGCTTATAAGATATCCAAAAGTCCCTAGAAAATTTTAAAATTCTGAAGAAATGCACACACTACATTTAAAAAAAAAAAAAGATTTTATTTATTTATTTGACAAAGAGAGATCACAAGTAGACAGAGAGGCAGGCAGAGAGAGAGAGAGAGATTGGGAAGCAGGCTCCCTGCTGAGCAGAGAGCCCAATGCGGGACTCAATCCCAGGACCCTGAGATCATGACCTAAGCCGAAGGCAGCAGCTTAACCCACTGAGCCATCCAGGCGCCCCACACACACTACATCTGTAGTATTCTCTTCCTTCCTGACCTGGTCTTAATCATCACAAGGACATTAAGAAGAGCTAACATGGGTGCCTGGGTGGCTCAGTGGGTTAAAGCCTCTACCTTCGGCTCAGGTCATGATCCCAGGGTCCTGGGATCAAGCGCTGCTTCGGGCTCTCTACTCAGCAGGGAGTCTGCCTCCTCCTCTCTGCCTGCCTCTCTGCCTACTTGTGATCTCTGTCAAATAAATAAATAAAAATTTTTTTAAAAAGAGCTAACACTTATTTTATGTGGCAGGCACTATCCTAAGTGCTTTACAAATATTAATTCATTTAATCTTTACAAAAACTTGGTGACATCAGTACCCTAACAATCCCCAGTTTACAAGTAAGGACCCGGAGGCCCCAAGAGGTGAACTGACTTGTCTGAGATCACCCCTTCCAGGCCATGGTGTCCGGCACCGGAGTTCACACCCCTAAATCTGCTGCCTCCCATGTAGGATATTTCTTCCCAGCTCTCTGACATCTTGGACAATGTCAACTGTGTCATCAACCGCTTCCAGGAAGAACTAGGGTATGATTTAAAAGAAAAGGCAAAATCTGACCGGACAGAGCGAAAGGGCAAGAACAGATTCATCTTGCTGGAGAAAATTGCCTCCTTCTCGGAAGATGCTAAAACCAAAGAGAAGCACTTGTACGAAATTCTCCACTGGCTGGGTGACTGGGGTGAGTTTGCGGACTGGGTGCCCACCCCAGGTGGGCTCTGGTGGGGCAGCTGGCACAGCGCCTCTCTACTGAGACCTTCCCCTGCTCCCGTCACAGCAATCACGTCTACTCCCCAGACGGACAAATGTGTGACTGTCCAGAACATAGTAGATTGTGACATTAGCTGCATGGGTGATGAAGCTAAGTCACAGGTCTGTGGTTACATCTCTCTCTTTTTTTAATTAACACATAATGTATTATTTGCTTCAGGGGTATAGGTCTGTGAATCATCAGTCTTTCACAATTCACAGCACTGACCATGGCACATACTCTTCCCAATGTCCATCACCCAGCCACCCCATCCCTCCCCCCTCCCCCACTGCAACCCTCAGTTTGTTTCATGAGATTAAGAGTCTCTTATGGTTTGTCTCCCTCCCTGGTTCCATCTTGTTTCATTTTTTTCCCTCCCTATCCCCCATGTCCCTCTGCCCTGCCTTCAAATTCCTCATATCAGAGAGATCATATGATAACTGTCTTTCTCTGATTGACTTATTTCACTCAGCGTAATACTTCTAGTTCCATTCACCTCATTGCAAATGGCAAGATTTCAGTTTTTTGATGGCTGCATGTATTCCATTGTGTGTGTGTGTGTGTGTGTGTGTGTGTGTATGCCACATTTTCTTTATCCATTCATCTGTTGATGGGCATCTAGGATCTTTCTATAGTTTGGCTATTGTGGACATTGTTGCTATAAACATTCAGGTGCATGTGCAGCTTCGGATCAGTACGTTTGTATCTTTAGGGTAAATACCCAGTAGTGCGATTGCTGGGTCGTAGGGTAGCTCTATCTTCAACTCTTTGTGGAACCTCCATGCTGTTTTCCAGAGTGGCTGCACCAGCTTGCATTCTCCCCAACAGTGTAGGAGGGTTCCCCTTTCTCTGCATCCTCGCCAACATCTGTTGTTTCCTGACTGGTTAATTTTAGCCATTCTGACTGGTGTGAGGTGGTATCTCACTGTGGTTTTGATTTGCATTTCCATGATGCCAAGTGATGTGGAGCACTTTTTCATGTGTCTGTTGGCCATGTGGATGTCTTCTTTGCAGAAATGTCTGTTCATGACATCTCATTTTTTTATCAAGGTTGAAATTAAATTCAAGCCCATGCTCTTTTATTTTTTTATTTGTATTTTTCCCAGATTTACCGAGACATAATTGATAAATAACATTGTGTAATTTAGAATGTACACTGCCATGATTTGATAGATGTATATGTTGTGTGGTGCTTGTCACAATCAGGTTAGTTAACACATTCATCATCTCACAAGATGCCCTTTTTTTTTCTGCTGAGAACATTTAAGATCTATTCTCTTAGTAAATTACAAGCATGGCATATTACAATATGGCATGGTTAGCACAGTCACCACACTGTATATTAGAACCCCAGAACTTTTTTATGACCGAAACTTTGTGCCCTTTGGCCAACACTTCCCCATTGCCCCCACCCCCACCCAGACCCTCGTAACTACCATCTACTATCGGTTTCTGTGAGTTCAGCTTTTTAGATTCCACATGGAAGTGAGATAACACCGTGTTTGTCTCTCTCTGTCCAACTTACTTCACTTGGCCCATACCCTCAAATTCCATCCATGTTGTGACAAATAGCAGGATTTCCCTCGCTATGATGGAATAATATTTCATTGCATGAAGGGGACACCTGGCTGGCTCAGTTGAAGGAACATAGGACTCTTGACCTCAGGGTCGTGAGGTCAAGCCCCACATTAGGGGTAGAGATTACTTAAATAAACTAAAAAATATATATATTTCATTGTGTGTACCACATTTTCCTTAACCATTCATTGATCAGCTGACACTTAGCTTGGTTTTATGTCTCGGCTCTTGTGGATAATGCTTCAGTAACCTGGGCATACAGATATCTCTTGGAGGTAGTGCTTCCATTCCCTTTGGACATATACCCAGAAGTGGGATTGCAGGATCATATGGTAATTGTATTTTTTTTAAGATTTTATTTATTTGAGAGATAGAGAAAATGAGAGCCAGCAAGCATGAGAGGGGGAAGGTAAGAGGGAGAAGCAGACTCCCTGGTGAGCCAGGAGCCCAATGCAGGACTTGATCCTGGAACTCCAGGATCATGACCTAGGCTGAAGCCGTTTGCTCAACCAACTGAGCTACCGAGGTCCCTGTTTTAATTTTTAGATTAAATACTGTTTTCCAAAATGGTGGTACCAACTTACATTCCCACCAATAGCGCAAAAGTGTCCCCTTTTTCCACATCCTCACCAACACTTGTTATCTTTAGTCTTTTTCATGATAGCCGCCCTATCAGGTATGAGGTAATATCTCCTTGTAGTTTTAATTTGTGCTTCCCTGATGATGAGTAGTGTTGAGCCCCTTTTCATGTACCTTTTGGCCATTTGTGGGTCTTCAGAAAAATGTCTATTCAGATCTTTTGCCTTTTTTTTCTTTCATATACGTATTTAATCATAAGGTTGAGAGGAATCATAAATACACTCTGGCTCTACATTGTTAATATGACAAGTAACAAAAGAAGTGTGTCCAAATTGGTGTCATTTTAAAGTTGTCATCTCTAATGTTAGTGTGCCCTCAATATCTCTCAAGATACTTATTTTAATAATTGTCCGGTGCTGTTGGCCTCCTGCCCTCCCTCCCTTCAGGGCCACGGACTATTGTCACTTTCACTAAAGCTCCTTTTCAACTTCAGGAGTCACTATACCTTTGTGGTTAAAATTACTGGCTCTGGGGAAGATGTGAGTCTGTCTCCACCATTTAGGAGATGTATGAACTTAGGCAAGCCATTTGATTTTTCTGCACGGCTGGTTCCTCATCTCTGGAAATGTTGGTCCTGTCCCAGCGGGACCCAGGTCCACACTGGCTCCAGTGTGGAGGTCCACTCCAGTGTGGAGCCAGGTCCACACTGACACATGGCTTGGACACATTTATCAGCACAACAGGGGACACACATTTTCCTGCTTTCCTCAACACCAGGACAACTCTGAGAGTAACCTCAGTAGGTAGTTTTCTCCCCAAGTTGAAAGGCTGTTTGATAACTGATTCTGTGCCATTTACACTTAAACCAGTTCAGAACGTGTTGGAGCTAGTGCAGAAAATTTGATCAAAGGGATATGGGTATGACTCTTGTGTAGCCACAGAATGGCTATGGTTGGGCAATTAAGTTGTTGTCACTTTTCAAGGGGCCACTTTCTGGAAGCTGGGTGCTTGCATGAAAGGAAAGCTTTCTGAGAACAGGTCAGCCTCCTTTGTTCTTTTTTTTTTTCCTTTAAAGATTTTATTTATTTATTTGTCAGAGAGAGAGAGAGAGCGCACATGCACAAGCAGGCGGAGTGGCAGTGTCAGGCAGAGGCAGAGAGAGAAGCAGGCACCCTGCGAAGCAAGGAGTCCGAGGTGGGACTCGATCCCAGGACACTGCGATCATGACCTGAGCCGAAAGCAGTGGCCCAACTGACTGAGCCACCCGGGAGTCCCCCTCCTTTGGTCTTTATCATGGCTTCTGTGTGGCCTTTGCCCCGGTTTTTTAAAACTGGATTGTTTGTTTTGTTGGCTATTGAGTTGTATGAGCACCTTCTTTTGGATATTGTCCCCTTATCAGATAAACCTGTTTGCAAATACTTCCTCCCATTCTGTAGATTGCCTTTATCATTTTTTTAAAAGATTTTACTTACTTATTTGACAGACAGAGATCACAAGTAGGCAGAAAGGTGGTTGGGGGGTGGGGAGCAGGTGTCCCAGCCAAGCAGAGAGCCTGACGAGGGCCTCAACCCTAGGACCCCGAGGTCAAGACCTGAGCTGAAGGCAGAAGCTTTAACCCACTGAGCCACCCAGGCACCCCATCATTTTGTTTTGTTGATGGTTCCTTTTACTGTGCAGAAACTTTTTAGTTTGATGTAGTCCCCCTTGTTTATGTTTGCTTCTGTTGCCTCTGCTTTTGGTGTCAAAATCATTGCCAGGACCAATGTCAAGAAGCTTTTTCCCTATGTTTTCTTCTAAGAGTTTTATGGTTTCAGGTCTTACATTTAAGTCTTTCATCCACTTCAAGTTAATTTTTGAGAATGGTGTAAGATAGGGGTCCAATCTGCGTGAATGTCCAGGTTTTCCAACATCACTCATTGAAGAGCCATCCTTCACCCGCTGCGTATTTTTGGCTTGCTTGTCAAATATTAGTTGCCCATGAATGCAAGGGTTTATTTCTGGGTTTTTGATTCTCTTCCACTTATCCCTGTATTTCTTTTTATGCCAATACCATATTGTCTTGATTACTATAGCTTTGTAGCACAGTTTGAAATCAGATAGTATGACACCTCCAGCTTTGTTCTTTTTCTCAAGATCACTCTGGCTATTTGGGGCCTTCTGTGGTTCTCTGTGAATTTTAGGGTTGTTTTTTCTGTTTCTGTGAAAAATGCTGTTGGCATTTTGTTAGAGATTTCACTGAATCTGTAGACGGCTCTAAGATGGTTGTATGGATATTTTAAACCAGATTGTCTTCCAATCCATAAATATGGAGTACCTTTCCATTTATATGTGTCTTCTTCAATTTCTTCTATCAACATCTTACAGTTTATAGTGTGGAGGTCCTTTACCTCCCCAGTTAAATTTATTCCTAAGTATATTATTATTTTTTGATGCTGTTGAAAAGGGGATTATTTTTTTCTTTTTCAGATAGTTTATTGTTAGCATATAGAAATGCAACTGATTTTTAAAGAGACCTTTACTGTTATTTATTTTGAGAGAGAGAGAGAATGTACACATGTGCATGCAGTCGGGGAGAGGAGTGGCGGGGGCGGGGGGGAGAATCCCCAGCAGGCTCCACACCATGTGGAGTCTGATTGTGGCCTCTATCCCACAACCCGGAGATCATGACCTGAGCCAAAATCAAGAGTTGGTTGCTTAAGTGACTAAGCCACCCAGGTGCCCCGAAATGCAACAGACTTTTGTAGGTTGATTTTGTATCCTA
Source organism: Mustela nigripes (assembly GCF_022355385.1). Classification (NCBI taxonomy): domain Eukaryota; kingdom Metazoa; phylum Chordata; class Mammalia; order Carnivora; family Mustelidae; genus Mustela; species Mustela nigripes. Next base: position 84,771,032 of record NC_081562.1, on the reverse strand, counting down.
CAACTTTACCAAATTTGTTTATTAGTTCTAACAGGGTTTTTTTGGTGGAACACACCAGGTAGTGTATAGAGGAACCCACAGGTGATATTCAAAGTACTTAATGACCCTTACTTCATGGGCACTGGGCCAAACAGCACTGATGCCAGCTGTAAACAATTGGTATAGCCACTTGAATGTGGACCATCTAGACGCAGCCCTAGAGCTAGGTGCTACCCGCATTAAGATCAGAGTTATGCCTTCACAAGACCTTCTGCCATGAGTTTGGGCAGATGCTGCAATGTTGGCGTAAGGTGGTATAGGGATGGGCCCCATGCCCGTCACACTGCCCTGCCCCCAAGGAGCTCTCAGTTCTGTGGTCCTTCAGCTCCCCCCAAGATCTAAGCAGAGTTGTTCACTCCAATTAATTCATTTAATTGTCCAGATACCAGACTAGGCAAAGAAGATTTAGAGCAAAACATGACAGACACATCTCGGGGCGCCTGGGTGGCTCAGTGGGTTAAGCCTCTGCCTTCGGCTCAGGTCATGATCCCAGGGTCCTGGGATTGAGCCCTGCATGGGGCTCTCTGCTCAGCAGGGAGCCTGCTTCCTCCTCTCTCTCTCTCTGCCTGCCTCTCTGCCTACTTGTGATCTCTCTCTGTCAAATACATAAATAAAATCTTTAAAAAAAAAAAAAAGACAGACACATCTCTGGGCTTATAGTTAAACAACAACACAGTTTAACATTTATTGCATATTTTCTACACAGCAGACTTCATGTTAATCACTTCACATGTATTATCTCATTTAATTTCCATCCAGCCCTCTCACAGGCATGTATGCCGAGGCTCAGAAATCAGTAACTTACCCAACACCACACAGCTAGTAAGAGGTGAATCCAATCCAACCTCAAAGCCTGCTGGTGTAACCCCCATGCTGTGGGACTCCTTAGGGCTCCCTAGAGGACAGATTGCACTCAGCCTGTACCCCCCACTCCATTTACAGGTGACAGTCTCACCTATGAGCTCAGGAACAGGAAGGGTAAGGAGGAAGAGAAAGCTCTGGATGAATGGATTGAGGTGATGGAGAAGGTGTTACCTCTGTCCCTCATTGCCACCAAAGGAGGCATGGAGTCTCTCATTTCCCTCTGCTCTACTCTCATTGAAAGACAAAAGAAAGGGACACAAAGTAGGTTGCAGGCGTGGAGGGGTGGGGAGATTGGGTGGGGGTGGATGCCATCTCAGAGGAAAAAGTCCCATACTGGGGTCTATGGGGGGTCTTTCTGATTCTTCTCCATTAACAAAAGCCTTATCTGAGATGGAGAGGCAGTAGTGAGGGGTTGGGCTGTTGAACCCAAGTTGAGCACTGAGCAGGTCTGAGCTGTGGCGAGGAATAATGTGAAGACAGGTCCCTGTTGGTGCTTACTGGGGCTGTAGCCTCATGGAGGTCCTGGGAGATCAAGGCTAATAAGCCAGAAAGGCTGGATGGAGTATGCAGCTGGATCCCAAAGACCATCCCTTCCTTACTCCAAATCCAGCTGCAGAGCCAAGAAATCTGGTGAGACTCAGCCAGAGGCCCTTCTAGAACCTTCTCAACTGTGGCTGCTCCAGAAATGGTCAATCAACAATGTGGCTCAACCTTGAAATTCTACTTGTATCAGCCCTAGAAGGGACCTGAGATTATTTACTCCTCCTACATTTTGTTTTCTTTTTTAAAGATTATTTATTTATTTATTTGACAGGCAGGGAGAGTGGGAGAGGGAGCCAGGCTTCCCACAGAGCAGGAAGCCTGATGCGGAGCTCAATCCCAAGACCCTGGAATCATGACCTGAGCCTAAGGCAGATGCTTAACAATTGAGGCACCCAGGTTCCCCTCCTCCTACATTTTATAGATGACAACATTAAAGCTCAGAGAAGAAGAACCATAAAACAAAACAAAACAAAACTGTGGCAAAACCAGACCCCGCACTTGAGTTTTCTGGCTTTTTAATCTTACTCAAGAGCATGGGCTTCACAGTCAGATGAACTTGAGTTTGAATCCCATGTGCCAATTTCGGGCTGTGTGACATTGAACAGGTTGTTTCGTCTTTGTGAACCTCATTCTTTTTTTTTCTTTTAAAGATTTTATTTACTTATTTGACAGACAGAGATCACAAGTAGGCAGAGAGGCAGGCAGAGAGAGAGAGAGAGAGAGAGAGAGGAGGAAGCAGGCTCCCTGCTAAGCAGATAGCCCGATGTGGGACTCAATCTCAGGACTCTGGGATCATAACCTGAGCCGAAGGCAGAGGCTTTAAACCACTGAGCCACCCAG